>NC_141766.1:15400757-15754196 GCF_982258835.1 Parasteatoda tepidariorum | reverse complement strand
TGTATCTTGCTGTTGGGTTTCTAAATCTGGACACAGCTCGAAATTCATGTTTGAAAAGTGGACAAAGCTCGAAATGCATGTTTACGAAATGGACAGAGCTCAAATGAATGCTTTTGAAAATGGACATAGCTATTTACGAAAGTAGAAATAGCATTTGATTCTGTTTTTCAAACTTCTTTACGAGCATTTTATTTTTTTTTCTTCTTTTTTTTTAGAATAAACTAATGAATCCAAAGAAATTCGTAAAAGTATTATCGTCTATTTACATAAATCACTTGGTATAGTTAATTAAATTAATATTTTATTAAAAGACTTTAAAAATCAACGGTTGTTTTTACAAGGTTTCCAAGAGTGTTTCGAATTTATAATCGTGGTATTAAACTTACGTTGGTAAAAATTCAGAATTTTAAAGCTCACTGTATCGTCTAGAACTCCAAATACGGAAATATCGCTTGAAAAGGTACGTCTGTAATATGCCTACCTTGAAGTCCAGAAAGCGTAATTTGAGCTTTGCCGATTTTCGTAAGCACGCATTTCAATCTGTGTCCATTTTCGTAAGCAATAATTTCAAGCTGTGTCTATTTTCGTAAACACGCATTTCAAGCTGTATCCATTTTCGTGAATACGAATTTCAGGCTGTGTCCATTTTCGTAAACACGCATTTCAAGTTGTGTCCATTTTCGTAAACACGTATTTCAAGCTGTGTGCATTTTCGTAAACACGCATTTCAAGCTATGTCTATTTTCCTTAACGAGCATTTCAAACCATGTCCATTTTCGTAAACACCCATTTCGAGCTTTGGCCATTTTCGTACAAATGCAGGCTATACCAGAATTTAAAATTTCACCGATGATCTTTCCTATTTTGAAATGATGCAATCACAAAAATAAATATTTAATAGTTATGAAGCGTTAACTATCCCATGCATAAAAAGGAAATGCACCAACTTACTATTTTCTATTGTTCACATCTCTATTTCCTATCTAAATTGCTCGTATAAAAAAAATTAAAAAAAAGAGTTTTTCTGAATGCCAGAAATCCTCTTACCCTAAGATGGGAAATTTGACACCGTATGTTTGCATTAGTCAGATTCTTCAATAACACTTCATGCATTGATAGAATAGATAAGGGACTTCTTTGGAACAACAAATTAAAAAATCCAAAGAGAACCTTTTGATCTTAACATGCATGTGGAATTGGATTTCCGATAGGGGAGGCTTTCAGCTTTTCTTTAATTTCTTTTAATTACTTACAGTGCTAAAAGTAAGTGGGTCATAACAGGTCACAGTATAGTGTATGAAATTGACTGTGAATAAAATTCTTCTTTTTTTTTTTTTTAATTTTCCTTTTGAGTGACAGTCAGACAGGCCGTGAAGTAGTTATACAGGCGGGATTTTGATGGACCATTTTAGCACAGAGCGAGTGATGATGGAAAAGTTAAACAAAGCAAAAATTAAGACTGAGAGGTTAGGCGGAAACATTGTCGCGTTATGCTTACAAGAGAATAAAATAACATTGCTTTTTTTACGAGAGATCGCTACTTTTGAAGTGTTCACTAATCTTTTGTAACGAGCTTCTTCTTTTTAAGTATAAATATTTTAGGAGTATAATTGAAGGATTTTTAAAACCTTTTATGTTTCGCTCATAAATGACTCTCCTTCAATATTTTTGACTGTCATTCACATTTTATTATACATTAAACTATACAATGTATTTTATTTTATTTTATAACCGTCGTGTACAGCCGACCCAATTTTTGGGTTTACGACTACTGACGTTCAACTCCGTAGCCTTGTAGCTTTGAACCCAATCCGGAAGACAGGGGAACTCCTAGATCAAGTATTGGGAGCAATTTTGCCTTCATGAAAGACTTTTTGATGGAACTAACCCGGTTTTGTGTTACATGGAGAGGAAGAACACGAAAACGTCCCACGGTTAGCCAGACGGCAAAGGGACTCAAATCCATGAACAGTCTACCACTGAGGACATTTCACGCCAGCACTGGTTCAGTGCTAGCCGGATGCGGATTCGTATCAACCAGCCATCGCTGGGATTCGAACCCGGTTCCCCTCATTGGAAGACGAAAGCTCTATATAATGTATTTGCAGTTATGTTTAAAACTTCATGTGTTTGAATGCAACAATAATATTGATTATATTTAAAAAGTGACATTTTCAAGGAAGAAGTTGCATCAGTATTGCTATGTAACAGAATTGCATTCTCGTAACTAATCCATGAGCTTTCTTGATTTCAAACTAGGTAAGAGAATAAGATGAAAAAGCCCTAACTTTTAATGAATGTATAATAACATACTTTTTTTTCAGACCCTGGTTATAGAAACGCTCATTTACCTGGCTCTTTCATTTAGTTCCTTATTTGTTTTAATTCTGATGAAAAAATATGAATATAAACATTATAAAAATATACAATCTACAAATTTTAAAGGTTTTTATTTTAACTAAAATTTGGACGTCGCATTTTTTGTTACGACTTGTCACAATTTTCAGAAAATCCTTCCCTTCAAAAACTACATTATTAGGGAATGATGTGATGAAAATCACATCATTGGAAAAGAAAAAAATATGAGCCAAATTTTTCAGTTTTAATAAATTTTCGGAAAATCACCAAAATACTCGAAGGGATGAGAAAATATATTTCATGTTCAGGTATTATTTTGGCATGACTGTTTTAAAATTAAAATTAAAAACATTAAAGAAAAGCAATTAAAATATAAGTGTGAAAGAAATGTGTTAAATTAGATATTAGAAAAAATTAAGATAGATTAAACAAAACGAAACCTTAAAGAAATACTGTAAATAAAAATTAATTAAAATTTTATAGATAAGGATTTTAATTTTATAGAACTTTTAATTCTTCATTTTAACAATAGTCGGATGTATATTTCGCAAAATTAAATGTTTGGAACTATAACAAATTTCTTACTTTAATGAAAAGTCATTTTGCGTTCTAAAATTATCACGGAGTTTGATTAAAATTGACTATTTAATTTTTTTCGAAAAATATTTGAAAACGTTATTAGTTTGACTCATAACATATTATATCTTAATAATTATTATTTTCTAACATAATTTTATACTTATAAAACACCTTAATATTTTAAAATTTTGAACATAATGTTATACCTTTAATATTTCCGAATCATTTTTATTCTTAAAAAAACACCTTAGTAACATAATGTTTTCTAAAATATTTTTATGTAAATATTGCATATGAATATAATACATATTCTAAAATAGTTTAAATAATTCCTTCATTAATTTAAATTTAAAATTGTCTAATACATTAAATTTTCTAAAGCAGTTTTATACTACAGCGCAGTATTTTATATGTTCTTACATAGTATTATTTTTACATTACATATTAATATACTTCATTTTCCGAAATAGCTTTATATTACCCCTTAATATTTCATATTTTCTAACATTGTTTCATACTTGCATTATATTTTCCAATATAGTTTCTTTTTTTTAAAAAACTTCATTTTTTTATATTCTGCAACATTATTTTATGTTTGTTGTCATTATATTTTTGAAAAATAGTTTTATACTGCACCTTAATAATTTATATTTTCTAACATTGTTTTATATTGACATTATATTTTCAAATATAGTTTTAAAACACACCTTAATATTTTATATTCTCCAACATTATTTTATGTTTACATTGTATTTTCTAAAATAACTTTATATTGCACCTTAATATTTCATATTTTTATAACTTAATATTAAAAAAACTTATTATTTCATATTATAGTTTTATACTACACCTAAAATAATTTAAATAATTCCTTCATTACTTTAAATATTTCCACATTGCCTAATATTTACATTAGGCAATGTGCATAGCATTTTCCAAAGTAGTTTCATACTACAGCTCAATGTTTTATATTTTCTAACGTTGCATTATTTTTACAATACATAATAATATATTTTATTTTCTAAAATAGCTTAATATTACACCTTAATATTTCACATTTTCTAACATTGTTTTATATTTACATTATATTTTCGAATATAGTTTTAAAACACACCTTAATATTTTATATTTTCCAACATTATTTTATGTTTACATTGTATTTTCTAAAATAACTTTATATTGCACCTTAATATTTCATATTTTTATAACTTAATATTAAAAAAACTTATTATTTCATATTATAGTTTTATACTACACCTAAAATAATTTAAATAATTCCTTCATAACTTTAAATATTTCCACATTGCCTAATATTTACATAACATTTTCCAAAGTAGTTTCATACTACAGCTTAATGTTTTATATTTTCTAACGTAGCATTATTTTTACAATACATAATAATATATTTTATTTTCTAAAATAGCTTTATATTACACCTTAATATTTCACATTTTCTAACATTGTTTTATATTTACATTATATTTTCCAATGTAGTTTTAAAAAACACCTTAATACTTTTCCCCCCCCCCAACATTATCTTATGTTTTCATTGTATTTTCGAAAATTGCTTTATATTACACCTTAATAATTCCTATTTTTTAACATTGTATAATTTCCAATATGGATTTAAAAAGCATCTGAATATTTTATATTCTCCAACATTATTTTGTGTTTACATTATATTTTCGAAAAGAGCTTTACATTACACCTTAATGCATATTTTCTAACATTGCTTTATATTTACTTTATATTTACATTATATTTTCTAATATAGTTTTAAAAAACACCTTAATTGTTTATTTTATATTCTCTAACATTATTTTATATTTACATTATATTTTCAAAAAATAGCTTTATATTACACTTTAATATTTTCTGACATAGTTTTATATTATTTTATATTTTCTAACTTCAAAAAGAAAAAAAAAAGTCTCTTCAAAGGTAGTTTTCTTAGCCTTTACTCATAATGAAATAATAATAATAAATATAACAAATTGTTTTCTCTACAGAATGTCATGGATTTCAGCATCGATCGGCGTTCTCATTTCAAGGCTATGCAGACAGATATTTCTGTCTCAAAGTGGTTTCTTTTTTTTCTTCCTTTTTTTATTCGTCGTCTACGAACATCTTTAATTATTTCTGTATTCTTGTAGATCTGTTAAATATAAGCGCAATCGATATTATTACTGTCACTTTTAATTATGTTATATGATGAAACTTTATGACGCTGAAATATTACTCCAATAATAGAAAAATATTCTATTAAAATGTAAAAGAAATTCTTACTGTACTTCTAGAGAGCTCACTGTACACGTTTCGAACCTAAACTACTATTTGTCAGTTGCAGACTTAGTGTCAAACTCTAATTCAGTCCTTGGCCTAATTATTGGACGCACTATAAGATTCCATGTAAAATCTTAATTATCAGGTGATAGTATATAGCATTATTGTTTTTGCTCGACTGCAACCGGTTTAGACTTGTTTACGTTCGTGTATTAATTGGTTAACATTGTAATGGAATACGTCAAAAATAGATACAAATAGGAAGTATTTAAAAAATCTCCTGAATAAGTACCAATAACATGTATGTTTAAACATAAAGGTATTGCATATAAACTCGCGTAAAACATGTAATTATTAAAACACTACACTGCGTCTAATAATTTGGTCTAATTATTATAATATATTGGGAGTATATTATAATATACTCGGTCCGTTTTTGTGTGATCGAAAAGGCATTTATTTGAGAACAAAATAAATGAACAGATTAATCAAAGTGCTGTCCATCGCTGGCTACTACTTATTCCCACCTCTCAGGCAATTTTCGAATTCCATCTCGAAAAAATTTCTCGTCTTTTGAGGCGATCAAAGTTTGGAGCCAATTTTCAATTTCTGCTAAAAAAGTGAGCCGGTGATCTGCAAAATCATACTGCATCCGTCAGAACAACCAGTAATCAGAAAGACCGCAATGTCCGGCGAATACTGCGGGTGAGTTAAATATCCCACTTGAGCATTTTACAAATAATTTTTTACGACTTTTGCGACATGAGGTCGACCGTTATCATGCAGAAGATTAACTTTGTCATGACTTTGCTCGTATTCCGGCCGTTTTTCTCGTAACGAATCAGTTGTAGCCTATGTTGATCGCCCGTAATGGAATCGCCAGGTTGTAGCAGCTCATAGTATACAGCACCATTCTTCATCCACCATTCTTGAAACGTCGAAAACATTCCCTACATGATTTATCAGTTGGAGCATTGCCACCATAAACTTCTACAAGCATTCGATGCGCTTCAGCTGCACTTTTCCTACAATTAAAGTGGAAACACAAAACCTCTTAACTGCTTAGTTACCACAAAATTTGACATATTCAACAAAGTAAAAAACAGAGTTTTTGTATGAAACTCAAAGCGATATAAACTCAATATTATTGACAGATGCTAACCTCTCTGAAACCACCGAAACCAGCTGTCACTATGAAACATTCATAACAGCCAGAGCCACCTTTTGAAAACGGACCGAACTAATTTGTACTCCTAATATTTGTATAATACCTGATATAATAAATATTCTATATTCATATAATATATCGTCTAATTTATCTAAATGTCGAATTTATCTAAATGTCGAATTTATATTATATATCGTCTAATTTAACCAATTGATACACGAACGTAAACTAGTGCAAAGCTTTTTCAGTCACGTAAAAACAATAAAGCTGTAAAGTATCATCTGATATTAACGATTTTACATAGAATCTTATAATGCGCCTAATAATTTGTCTAGGGGCTGTAGGTTCTTGTGCTAACGGAGACCTTTCAAAGCTGGGTAATATTATGAGCTTGATTTGAAACACAGTATTTAACAAAATAAATCTTACTTGCCAGAATTAAATATTTCATCGCCTAAGGCGAGTGGAAATTTCGTACCCAGTCCTAAGCCAGTCATCCAAGGCTGAAATTGTTGCTTGTTTATTTCATAAATCATCCAATAATCAAATCACTGTCCGCATTATCATAAAATACAGAAGCTTTGTTCTACGCTTTCATCTGTTCATAAATCCAAATTTAGAAACTCAGTATTCGTGATTACGTTTCCATAATTAATCCAAGACATGACTTCGTGCAATGCAGTAAAATCATATATTATTAAAACCATGATACATTTTATTTATTTTACCAAACATAAGGATAATTTGTCACGAGTGATGCTAATTATACGAGTTATTTACAATTATTTCTTTCAACTGTTTTATGTTCCAAAAATCTAAACAATTGCTTGATATTAGCTAAACGTAAAAATGTTTAATCCAGAAATTATAAAACAAACACTGAGTTATAATGTAAACTGATACCGTGTAATTAATCTTAGGGTTTACTAATTTGAGTATTTTAAACTTTTACGTAGTTTCCAACATTTGGTGATCTTCAAAAATATTTATTCCAGTGGTAGTGAGCAAAGTCAGAAATTTTTGAACTAAATAATAAAATGTACATAAAACTTTTATCAGATATTACGACCATTTGTCTGGAATGAACTTTCTTATCTCTTCTTAAATTATAAAGAGTCTTACAAATATATTTAAAAAGAATTAAACTTGGCAAAAAGCAGGGCCGTAGCCAGAATATATATATATATATACAGACGTGCCAACTTTTAATCCCTTCCATTATCATTTTTCCCAGTGGTATTAAAATGGAATTAAAACTTCAATTTTAAGCAAACAAATGCGTTGTATTTGAAAAAAATTAAGTTGACAACCATGATAGTAACGCATATTAATATATAAGCTTAATTTTTGTAAGAATAGTGGTGATCAAAATCATTTAAAAATTAAATTTATAAAAGAAAAAATAGTATATATTTACTTCCACTTTAAATAGGAAAATAAAATCTCCCGCAAAATGCGGGAGAGTTGGCAGGTATGTATATATATATATATATATATATATATATATATATATATATATATATATATATATATATATATATATATATATATATATATATATATATATATATATATATATATATATATATATATATATATATATATATATATATATATATATATATATACACTGGTTATCATAAATTAAGGAAAAATCACAAAAATAGCGATAACTCTTTCAAAAGTAAGCCAAACCGTGCAAAATTTGCATATGTTGTCCACTAAGAGTAGCTGAGTAAAATTGCAATATGCAAATTAGTGGCGCTGCACTCGGCTTACGTCATCTGCCTGGAGCATAAAAGTCCAAGTTTGAGAGAAAGCACACAAATTTTACTGTGATTGCGACATTGAAAATCTGAGATAGCCAATTCGTAATAATGACCTCTAGGCATCATTTGCCTGAAGAACTACGATGGAGAGCCATCGGGAGACTAGAGGCAGGGCAGAGTCAATCAGAAGTGGCCAGATGGCTAAATGTGAGTCCATCTGTGGTTCATAGACTTTGGAGGCAATTTCAAACCACAGATTCGGCATCTAGGAGGTTCAGTCAAGGACGGCCAACTGTTACGACCAGTGCCGATGACCGATATTTGACATTAAGTGCACGCAGGAATAGAACCGCTACTCCGACACATCTTAGATCCTCTCTTGCTGCAGCCACCGGAAGGTTGGTGTCAACGTCAACTGTGCGCAGAAGGCTCCACGAAGGTGGTCTGTATGCGAGACGACCAGACATTTGCGTGCCGCTCACATCACGCCATAGGAGAGACCGTTTGCAGTGGGCCCGACAACATGTCCACTGGACGTCAGATCAATGGAGGCCTGTTCTCTTTACGGATGAGTCCAGGTTTAGTCTAGAAAGTGACAGTAGACGTTATTTGATATGGAGAGAACCTGGGACCCGTTATCATCCATCAAACATCCGTGAAAGAGATGCATACGGAAGAGGCAGTGTCTGTGTTTGGGGAGGCATATCCTTAGGAGGGCGCACATACCTCCATGTCTTTCCAAGGGGAACCGTGAATGCTCAGGTTTATCGAGACAACATCCTTGATGCTTATGTGCGCCCATATGCCGGGGCAATTGGTGATTGCTTCCTGTTACAGGACGATAATGCAAGACCACACAGAGCTCGCATTGTTGATGATTATCTTCAACAGGAAACAATTACTCGCATGGAGTGGCCAGCTCGATCCCCGGACTTGAATCCTATCGAGCACGTTTGGGATGCTCTAGGGAGGCGTGTATCTGCCATCAATCCGCCCCCTCAGACCCTTGCCACGCTTGCAACTGCTTTACAAGAGCAATGGCTCTCACTTCCTATTGAACTGATAGACCGCATAATTGAAAGCATCACACATCGCTGTTTGTGCTGTATTGCTTCTAGAGGCAATCATATTCCATATTAAAGGTACTTTTTCTATTGCAAACCGATACTTCCAATTTGTTTATTTTATACATGTGCTAATTTCTATACTACTATTAATGTCTGATAATTTCTTTTTATGTTGTTTAATACCTTACTATGTGTTGTATATTGTGGGTAAGTTTCATAAAATTCCATGTGTAATTTCTTGAGTTATCGCGATTTTTGTGAATTTTCCTTAATTTATGATAACCAGTGTATATATATATATATATATATATATATATATATATATATATACACATAAATTATAAATTGAATAAACTTGCAAACGTGTAACGTGCAATGCAAAAAAAAAAATAAATAAATAAATGAAAAAATAAAAATATTATTCTACAAGAAAAGGAGAAAATATCAAAGTTATGACTGAAAGCAGCGTTTTTTAAAAAATAATTGTGGTAATTAAAATCAGATTCAAGTTTAAATTTATTGTTGAAAAACTGATTACATACTATTAATTTTTTCCTTTTTTTCATAAGTCTATAAGTTTGAAAAAGAGGTAATTAAGAAACAGATAATAAGGGGAAAATAAATTATTTTACTCTCCAATGGATTTGAAAAACTATTAAAAAGTTATTTTATAAAATGAAATAAAAATATTTCTGAAAAAAATATTTTCACTACTTTTAAAACTTAAACAAAAACATGTACTAGAAAAATATATTTTTCATTATTTGCTTCCATGTAATAGTAAAATTAATATAATTTTATGTAAGCGACCTTAGAAACTGACTAAACTAATAAAGAAATTATTTGTTATTAACAAATAGAGAACTTGCTGCATTGTTTTACTTGGTAAAATACTTGAAAAACTGAAAGATTAAAGATTGATTTTCAACAAGCTGTTTAGAATAAAGAGCAACTTACAAGCAAGATGATGAAAATTCTAGTTATTTGGAATTCTAGTTATAACAAGAATCTCTCCCCTTTTTCTTAGAATGGAAAAGGTGCCTGCCCCCCCCCCTCTCCCGAAGATTTCTAAGAAGTTAAAAAAAAAAGGAAGTCACGCGTCTCTGCAAACGAAATGGACGAACAGAAAGTAATGTGTCGGTGTTGGAATTTTCTGATGTCCTGTTTCTTCCAGAATGAGAGCTTTTTGAAGTAAATTGTAAACCTTCTCTCAAAATTGATATAATTTTTAGAATGAGCGCACGATAAATAATAAATATTATTAAAATAATATTAGTTTTTATTAAAGAAATGATTTTTATTAGAATATATTTTACTATATTATTATTTATAAAATGATAATTTTTATTAAAAAAATTATAATAAGTATTACATATTAAAATCTTAGGGAAAAATTTCCTTTTCTATTATAATAAAATGAAACATTTCAGGGGGATTTCAGATCTTATATTCCATCCCCTAGTTATTTGGTAAAACCCCTGCCCTGGTAAAAAGATAAATTTATTTGTACACAACTGGACCACTTAAATTTTTTAGGATGAAAATTAGTAGTTTTCAGTATTGGTAGAAAATGATTTTATATATAAAAATATTATGTCATGCGTGCTATGATTATGTCAAACATTTGGACTTTCAATAAAAATATTACGTACATTTATATTGAAAGAATTTTCTTTCTTACTTTTGCTTTTCTAAATTTACGTGGAAGTTTTCAAAAGATGATTTTCGTCGGTGAACTTTTTATACTGCATGCGGATTAAAATGCGTGTTGACAAAAAAAAAAAAAAAAAAAAAAAAAAAAAAAAAAAAAAATAAATGCTTGCTTTTTTTTTGTCAACACGCATTTTGAGCTGCATCCAGTATAACAGCCCAAAATGCTTGCTTATGAAAATGAAAACAGCTCAAAATGTGTGATTAAAATAAATGATCTCAGATAGCTTGTTGTTTACGAAAATGGACATAGCTACTTAAGAAAATGAACATGACATTTGATACCGTTTTTTCAGACTTCTCCAATATTGTTCTTCCTTTAACCCCTTGGGGACGGGTGTTCAGAAAAGCATTCGTACAAAATCAGGATCAGGACGTAATTAAATAAAAAACGGTAACTTAAATGTAGTCGTTTCTAATTTGACAGACTTACTTCGCTTTTACTTTAATTATTGTTGGTTTAATCATATATATAATCAATGTTAATTCAAGGTATAACTAAATAGTTTTATTTTGAGCAAAGTAATGGTAAATTAAACAGATCAAACAATTATAATTCCGCCCACAAATAAACTGCTAAAGAATTACTTTGATTACCTGTTTTATCTTTTTACCCTGGTTGATACGGTTTTACGCTGGCACGTATTTGTGACAGTCGGCGCGAAAGGGTTAAAGAACAAACTGATGAATCCAATTCGTAAAGTTATTTCAATTTTCATAAATCACTTCATAAGATTTATAATTTCTAAAATTCGACTTTTTCTTAAAAGTCAATAGTTTCTTTTACAAGGTTGTTACGGATCCGACAAATTTATAATAGTGATATAAAATTTACGTTCTTGGAATTAAGATTTTTAAAACGTTCGTTCAGAGTTCTGAATATAAAGACATCGCGTGGAAAATTATATCTGTAATGTACCTTAACTCCCTGATTTCAAAGCCCGGGATGCAATTTCTCAATCCAGTGACCTTTAACGACCCACTTTTCTGTTTAATAATTTCTAAAATAGTAATAAAAGGAAAATTATTCTGGACTTTTTTTAGTTCAGGCAACAAATTTTAAGAAAAATAAAAGCTTGCATTGTAATTGCGTCCAACTGCAGCCAAGAGGAAAATCTTCAAAAAAAAAAAAAAAAAAGTCGTTGAAGTCCACTGGATTGTAAATTCGAGTCTGGGATTTTGCCTCGTAATGATTATACATAGTGTTCAAAAAAGTAAGGAAAACTAAGGACGAAATTCCTCACTTAGTTCTTAAACTGAGTTGAACATTGAAAAAGCTCATTCTTTGCCATGTCCATTTTTTTAATACACGCATATCGAGCTGTGTCCAGAATAAAAAGCTGGTTGACGATAGAGTCAATTATCGGAGGACAGAGATAGGTCTAAAAAGTCATATTGTATTAACTTTCAATGTTTTACATTGCAAGTTAACAGATCTTACAATGTTTTTGAAATCAATTATAAGCCAAAAATGTTTCTCTCTCGTGTACATTTTTCAATAAAATAAAAACTGGCATTTATTTCCTTTTTTCAAATGCATTTCGACAAAAATAAAGACATTCATGCGCACCAAAATATATCAATAATATGAATAATTTAACTTTGATCTGAAATTATGCATTTGCAGTATTTTTTTAAAACAAAAGAAGTAGTAGCATAATAAATTATCTACTAATCTATAACACTAATTCCTTGCAATTTTTTTGCACGGTATTTATTACATCACTTCAAAGCAAATGCCCAAAATATACTTTTAAAAAAAAAATGAAGAAAATACAAATATTGCATGTACAAAATTAAAATATGCTTGTCTAAGCCTTAGCTACAACTTAAATTTGAAAGTTTTGAGTTGTGTAATTTTAAGGCTTTAAGACCATGTAATGGCAAGCTACGTTTTCAAATTTTTTAAGCGAAAGTTTTTTAACAGTGTTTTTGGTGATTTCCATACAATCAAAAAGAAGTTTTAACTAGGAAGCTTGTAAAGTAACTATCTCTCAGAAAACTAAATGCCACTTTTATAAAATAAATGTGGATTATTTACCTACCATCGACGTCTTCTTGAATACTCCCTAGTATATACGAGGACTGTTTTTAAAGTAAGGACCGTTTTGTTGTGTACACTAAAAGGTGACGCGTGCGTCGCAACGAGTGCTTGTTTCGTATCCCGACATTCCTTGGGAACAACTGTGCTCAGTTGCAACTTTGTAGGTAAACTGTACTGTCAGCTCTGTGTCTTTAAAATGCTCAAATTTAACAAATCGTCCGCCGCGCACGAGATTCGGTAAGTGATACGTTTTTAGTCCGCAAAAAACCTGTCTGCTGCTTACATTCACTGGCAGATTTGGGAAGTAGCAAAATTGACACGCTGACCGAGAACTTTGCTACTCCATGACAATGACTCTCTCTGCAGCTCGGATCCCAGCTTTATTGGATTCTAATGGTTGGGAAGTTTTGGACTTCCCCTCCCTACAGGCCAGACCTTGCGCTGAGTGATTTTCATCTTTTTCTACATTTCAAGCATCATTTTGGCTGCAATCATTACAACAAATACGTTGAAACGGGCGTGACCTCTTGGTTAATGGAGCAGGTGGCAAGTTTGTATGAAGAGGATATTCTAAATCTAGTTGTAAGGTATTATAAGTGTTTAAACGAACTTGGCAACTATGCTGGAAAAACGTATGTACGTAAGGAGAAACGTATGTAGAATCTGAAAATAAATTTACTTCTGAAAAACTTCCTTTCGCTTGGTTTTTATTTTCAAACGGCTCTTACTTAAACAACCCTCATAGATTTATGCGAAAAGATGAATTATTCCTTCTAAAAACAGAATGAAAACTACCACTATTTAAATTCTTCTATATTCTCTTCGATATTCTTTTATATTATCGCTTTTAATTTTATTATTTCCAACCCTATTTTCAATGCGTTGGTACTGATGCGCTCGTTGCGAAAACCTAACAAAAATAGTTCCGTTACATACCTGCCAACTTTTAATCCTATCGAGGATGATTTTCCCCAGTGGTAGCAAAATGGAATTTAAATTATAATTTTAGGCAGAAATATATGCTGTATTTTGAAGAAGCTCATGCTGACTCCCACATCATATTAATATGTATGCTTAATTTTTTTTAAAAATAGTGGTGGTCAAAAAGATTAGAAATTAAGTTTATAAATGTAAAGAATATATAGAAAGCATGCATTTTACTACCACTTTAAACATAGAAATAAAATTTTACGCCAAATACGTAAAAGTTGGCAGGTATGCCGTTATTTCTATTTTTTCTACAAAAAATTGTCGTTAAAGGTCGGCGGCTACATTAATAAAAAAAATGCTCTGTAACAATAAATGCTCAAAAGCCCGCTGAAAATTTATAGCCAATGTCTGCAGAAGAAAAAAAAACCAAAAAAGTAATTTTCCTTTAGTACTTAATATATCATGCATCACCACAGGTGGCTATAGTAATCTGACATTGACTATAAATGTGATACGTATTAATGATATACCTCTCCAACCCTTAGGACATAGGCCGTTTCTTTGGTAAAAACTTTAATACCTATAATCGAAATTTATAAGGTGAGTAAATTGACAGTCTCGATTATTGCGCCTCTTGAGTAAATGAGAACGATATGCAGAAAATTAGTTTTGGATTTATGTGAAAATACAACAAATTTTATTGTATATTTGAGTGAATATGTGAATGTTTATTTATGGTTATTCAATACATTCTAATTTTAAGTAAAAGGCTTTTTTATTGAGTTAATTTTTATTAAATATAACATATTATTTTTATCATTTTAATTTTTATTTACTCAGTAAACTGTTAAGTAAACACAGCATTGTTATGATCTAAATTCAAGCTGTGGTATTTGTTTAGGGCATATTAGCCACTGTACTTATAAAAGGGGTAAAGAGTTAATATCTCATGTTTCAATTTAATGTCGGACATTATAATGAATATTTAAAAACTTATTAAACCGTTATCTGTTATATATAGTATATACAGTGTTATTGATTTGTTATGTTGGGCAAAAGAATTTTTTAAAAGCTTTAAAAAACCAAGATTCATGCATTGAGACATGAATGTTTTTAACACCAGGAAAAAAATTTTTAACGCCCGTACAAGTCAACAGCTATGCAAATAGATAACTTATTAAACTATGTGCTTATTCACTGGTGCTTATTCATCGAAATAACATTTTTTTTTACCTGAAAAGGAATATTTAATAAACAACGTCACGAAGTTGATCTGAATGTTGATCATTGGATCATTGCTTAGAAAAGCAACCCGCCATCTGCTGTTAAGTTTATCGTTCTTGCATGTTGCAACGCAGTGTTTCCCAAACTTATGACTTTTGTGTACCCTTTCTAAATTTTTTGTAACGCTGTGTACCACTAATAAAAAAAAAATGAATGCATTTTTTTAAACTATGTTTATTTTTCCTGGTAAAGTTGTGTTAATATGTTTATTTGCCTCAGGGAGAAAGAAGATGATATTGTTTTTGCTGTGATAATAGGATAAAAATTATATTTTATAAAAATAATCAGAATAAAAAGAATTTATTATAAGCCTTTACCATAAAAAAAATGCACAAAAATTAAAAATCACAACTGGCTGTTTGCACCACTAATTATTAACTGTTAGCTCTGCAAAAAATAGCCAATAAAAAATACCAAGGGTCTGTCCAGACATTTTGTGAAAGGTCCGGTTTTTACGAAATTATAAAAAAAATTAGTCACATTCTTTCAACCATGGTCTTGCTTTTATGAATTTGTGCAAATAGGGTTCGGTCATTGCAAAAAAAAAATGTCAAGGAGTTTTTAAATTGTAAATGGATACAAGATTATGCTCAGCTCTGTAAAATTATAATTATAAAAATTAATTTTTAAAAATAAACTGGAATTGCTACCACTAAATTAGAGATGCAACTTACAAATATTTGGTATTTAGCCAATACTGCTGAGCGCAGAATATTCATTTTGGACGAATAATGGAAGAAGCGTCTGCGGAAGACAAATCTTAATTCGTTTGTTTACATCCATCTTTCTTGTTTTCTGCCCTGGGAAGGGTTTATTCAATTAACAAAGCAATAATAAAGAAGAACAAATTTGCGAAGGGTCCGATTAAAAGAAAAAACATTTCGTGAAGGGTCCGATTTTAAGTTGAAATATTTTTTTAAATCGTCCGTTTTTATGAAAAGATATTTTGGTCCCGCAGTGGACTGATCGTTAAGACACGGTTCCCTGCAGATCACCGAAGTCAAGCATCACTGGCTGCGGTCAGTGTGCGGGTGGGTGACCACTTGATCAGTCTGCGTAGGGACCGAGGGTGTGCGGTATTGGTCCTCGTTAAACTGTGCTACCGTAAAGTGCTCGACTTCGCGCGCAGGTCGTCGGGCTACCGAAGCGGGGGTGCCATCCCCTCCGCAGAGGATCTAAATTGTGATGGCATGTCTTCGGATCATCCTCCGGGATGTTTCCCAGACCGTCGCCAATAGCCCATTGTGCTGCTCTAGTGCGACGTAAATTAACAACAACAGCAACAACAAGATATTTTCTGAAAGGTCCGTTACCGGACCCAAATTTCTTCTAAACGAACCCCTGAATAAATAAGCAAGCGTAAATTTTCATGGCTAGCTTTGTTTTTAAATAAAAAATTTTGAAATTTTCGTTTGTTGCAAGATATTTTACGTAAGAACGCGCATCCCCGCAAAACTGTTCCCGCACCCCTGGAGGTACGCCTACCACTCTTTGGGAAACACTGTTGTAACGAAACGTTTTCTTTATGTATTTTTTTTAAAAGTGCAATTAAAATTAATTGGAATTAAGTTTAATGTTAACCTGTTTCAGACCTGGCACAGCAAGTTGATTTTTCTGAAAATAATTAAATTCTGTAATTTTTTTCAAAATTATATTGCATTGTCGTAACTTAAGACGTTACAAGTGAAAATGTTAGTTAAAATGCAATGAATTTGAAACAGCAACTTCCTTCGTATTTTATATGGAAAATTAAAAGTTGTTTGTAGAACAGATAGTTAGAAAATCATTTCGTGAAACTGAAAATACGTCCAAAATCATTGGCTGGAAATTTCTGTTTTCACTTTTAAATAAAAATATTCTTAATTTTGGAGCCACCCTGGCTTTGCGGTTCCGAAAAAATATCTGTTGCTCGGAGGTAGCGGATTCAAATCCCGTTGTAATTACGGGTGTATTTTCACATTGCCCTTATCTAACTTGTGCTACCTGTTTTTCAATTTGTAGTACTTTATTTACGTCACACTAGAGCTGCACAATGGGCTATTGAAGACGGTCTATAAAAAATCCATGAGGATGATCCGAAAAGATGCTGTTAAAATTTTGATCCTTTCCAGAGAGGATGACTCCCCCGTTTTAGTAGCCATATGATCTGCACACGATCTTCAATTTAAGAAAGGCAGTACTTTGTAATAAGCACACAGACCTGTTTATGTATGTATAACAATAAATAAATTATTTTTAATACTTAAAAAAAGGCATACCAGGACATGTTTTTAAAGGCTATACAGCTTGCAAGTTATAGAAATTTTAATATATCTTCTATCGAAATTATGGAGGCCTCCTTAGAAACCAAAATATTTTTTGTGATGCTTTGTTGTTGTTGTTTCTAACGCTACTTGCCATATACCAAGCGAATTTAAGGCATAGGGTGCGGTTCTTGTTTTTCATTGGGGTCATCTATGGCCAAGAATACTACTTCAGCCACACACGCGTCACAGCCGGTTTATAGGGCGGACCCATTCCTACATACATTTATTCATACACGGACCGTAATTTTGACCGGAATCAGAAAACGATCAATCTCCAATTGGGTACCCCCCAAGAAGTAATGATTTGCTATAGAAACATGGAGGACTTTGTGACCCGAAGAATTTAACATGTTCATCATTCAAAATTAGCAAATCCACCCTTTACTACGCTTCTTAGACCAGCGAGGATCGAACTCATGACGGTTTGGATATGAGCCCAACACCCTACTAACCAAATTATCCCGGCCTTTGTGATACTTTAACTATTATAAAGGGTGCTCGTTTAAAAAAAAAAAAAAAAAAAAAACTCAACATTTTTTCATTTTAACACTGTTTTAGTGACTTCTCTAAATTTAAGAAGACTGTTTCATTTTGTAAATTTGACAGATTTTTAATTGCAATTGTCTTATTTAATCATATAAAACTTCATTTAAATTTTACCACAAATTTTGTACTATTAAACCATATATTTGATTCAATTCAATTATTCCAACATTAAGATTTATATTACTAAAAATATATTTCACATAACATTGATTGATTCAAATTTTTTATTTTAGAGATTATTTTCCTATATATGAATTAATTTTGGGAACTTAGAATGCATACAATTTTTTCCTTCTCAAAAACAAGTTTAAATTAGTTTACTATCTTACATATTTAATATTTTATTGTGTTGTGTTTCTGCCAGCTCACTATATAATACACGAGAAAAACATTTGTAAAATTAATAAAAATTTAAATAGAGACAAATCGATTTTGTCTTTAATCTATTTAAACAAGGTAAGTGAAGTCAAAATATAATGAAAAAATGTTATTGTGAATGATCGAAATTACTGGTTGTTGACTTCCAGCGGTGAATGTTGACAATCACATCAGTAGCTTTGGTAAATGTTAGAAATATATACTATATCTAGATAAGTTCCACAGCCCGTAATATATTTGCCCGGTATGCCCTACATCAATGTTTTTTTTAAGGTTAGGTGCCACTGCCGAGTATGCATTTAACCGGTACTCCGAGTACTGATGTTTCTCCTAATCTATCCTCGGCAGATATTAAAATATCGATTAAATATAATATGAATGAATAAATATCAAATTGGATAAAAACATTTCGGACATTCCTTAAAGCGACAATTTGATTGTTGACTCTCATCTGTGAAAGTCGATATTATCTTGATTTCTGTTGCATACAGTAACATAAACACCTCCAAATCAAGCCCTGCTTGCAAAAGCATTAACGTCAAATATTTTATAACCGAGAAAGTAAAGAGTTGGAAATGAACTTTATAACAAATTAAAATTTTGTGGAGCAATGAGACAATAACTTAATCCAAAAAATAAACAAAACAAAAAAATTAATAAATTAATAATTTTACGCAAGTTAAAATATATTTTGTTGGCCACTTTCAAAATAAAATTTTTAAAAAAATTATGAGTGCACAAACGTAGCTTGTAGCATATAAGTTAACTTACAAAAACGATAAATTAGTTAAATTTCCATTAGCCGTAAGAAAATTTCCGTTTTAAATACGCGAGTTAAAAGAAAAAAATTGTCCTGAAGCGGTTTGAATGAGCGGCACAGCAACTTTCGCCAAGATGTTCATATCTTACGCCAAATACTCCGGAGCTAATTTCAAGGATCAAAACTCTAACTTAGTAAATTTTTCCCGGGTTACTAGTTTAATCTCTTGATTTCGCTTATAAATTTCATTGAGTTTCTTTTAAAAAAAGCTTTTTTGGATGGTGCCCAATTAGACCTCCCTTGTCGGAAATATACGTTGTTTTGTGAAATATTTGATTTCTTTGCTTAATCGATTTGATTTCTAGTTTTTTTTTCTTCATCGTTTCAAATGCTTCGAAGCACTATTTCATAGCTGTCAACTTATACGAATTCTTCATTATATATATATATATATATATATATATATATATATATATATATATATATATATATATATATATATATATATATAATGATTATATATGAACAATGTATATATGAATAAAATGATTTGTACCACTATTATCTATAGAAAACAGTTTAAAGTTTTGTACATAAATGTATAATAATCGGATGCGATGGTGTCTGAAGTTCCTTTCCGAATGAAAAAAAAATTTTTTTTGAAAATAATTGTAATTCAATTGTCATCTAACGACCAATATCAGCAAAAGTTGGCAGGTCTGCTATTTATCTGTTGTACTAATAAATCTTTGTACTAATAAAAATAGTAATAATAATGATTATTGATAATAATTGTAATACTAGTAATAAGAGAAATCTTTGTCTATCATCCGTTTATCATAATTGACTAATTTAGGAAACTCCTTTTCCTGCGCAAACAGTATTTATAATCTATTACCCATTTTCGGCAAAAGGTGACGACCATTTCAATAAAAAAAATTTTATTAACTCTGTGACGTATATTTTTCGCTAATTTTATTTTTCTGCTAATGAATGTCAAGGGTGCTGAAGACATCCATAAAATATATGTAATTCAATTGGAACTTTTTGTTGACAAATTTTTAATCTCTTCTTGTTTCTTAACTTAAAACGATTATTAAAAAATTCGACATTTTGAAAATGTAAAATTATTCCATTTGAGATTAATCATATGTTCTTAGGATTTATTAAAGTTGCATATTAAAAAAAAACTAGTGTTCATTTAAATAGTTTGTCCATTTATTTGGCCAATGGTGCATATGTGCATCATTTTATTTCGTAAAAAAAAATATTTTTCAAGCACGAAGTTTTTTGTGTCTTACTCAGAGCAATTTTAGCATATTTTACTGCAAATAATATCACATTTTTTAAAATAGATTAAAATACATTTTTAGTTTTGTCAAAAGTCAAAAAAATGTGCGCATTCTGGGTCAAATATTAAGCAAGCAAGTGAAAAAATAAAACCTAAACTATTGAAATCCACCGAATCATTTTAGCAAGGAAGACGATCTCGGCTTCCTACCACAATCAAACAGGTTTTGATGTTTCAGTCCTATTTCATCAATGGTGGTTCATTAAATTTATTTACATTTTACTTCCTTTACATTTATATTAATAAGATTCCCTAATATCCATACATTTCAGGCTTCATTTTTTATAAGGATACTAAAAATAAATATATATTAAGGGTGTTCAGCATAGATCACCCTAAATACATATATGAAAAACCATTTCATTATTTTTACCATAAATTAACTACAAAATTTAAGTCAGATGGACAACTTACATTACCTTATTTGTAGAGGAAAGAGAGTATATAAAAAGAAATTGAATACAAAATATCATTTTTCTCTTGAAATTAGCCTTTTTTTCTTTTTTTAAAAAAAAGGCATTAAAAAATCAACTAATACATTTTCTTAACCCTTTAAAAATTATTATTTTTAAAATATTACTCAGCATGCTCCTCATAAGAGCTTTTGAATTGAAGGGCTTGGAGTAATACAGTGATAAGCCACATTTTTTCCAATAGCGATATTAAAGCCTTAGTATTATTTCCTGATAAGTATTTTAAAAGTTTTCGACGTTTTTACTAGGTATCATCATAATACACAGAAGCATATTGTTTCCTACCTGCAAATCAAAATGTATTTCACTATAAATACACTCCTGAATAATTTCAAAATGTGGCTTATCATTGCATTTTCCAAAATTCTTTAATTATTTGTCAACATTTTTCTTCGGTCGTTTGACACAAAAACACACATAATCAAAAATATTGTGTTGTAACATAAAAAAATAGGCTCGTCCCTTAATCTTTTTCTGAAAAAAAAAGCTTAGAATAATCCATAAGAATCTAAATTCATTATTTATTATTTAGAACAAAAATAACAGTTTTATTTAACCATCGAATTAACTCTGTGTTTACACAAAATATCAGGAATTCTGTCTTTAGAATCCCTTAAAAATAAACATTTTGATATTATGCACTATACCAAAAATAAACATTTGAAGATGTTTAAAATGTTAGGTATTTAAGATAGATAAAGGCTTTTGTGATAAAGTAATTTAACTCTTATTAAAGGTTTAGTAAAACAAAAGCATTGTTTTGAAAGTATTTCTTTAAGCGTTTCTTATCTTTAACGCCATAGAGTTGAGATCTGCAAAGCGATGATCCAGTATAGTTTCAAATATCCTCCTATAAATATCAAAAATGCTTGCATACGTTACGCTAATCAGCCTTCTGCTAGCATTATTACATTTATTTTGTGTGATTCATAGCACACTTTCTTTATCTCTTAGCACATTTTCGAGGCTACTTTTCTTTTAGCCCTTTTTCTAAGCTACCTATACTCTCTTGGCTGCATGCATCCATTTTTTCAACACTTTCTTGACTACACACTTCCATAAAACTATTCTGGCTAGAAACTTCCATAAAACTATTCTGGCTAGAAATTTCCATATCATCATTAAAATCTTCATTTGGGGATGAAATTTGAGGACGTGACTGAAAAATTTGAGCACTTGGTTGAGGTCTTGGAAGTTTATCAACAACACTTTCATTTTGAATTAGCGAAAGCACAGTTCGTTCTTTCAAAATCATGGTTTTCTGTACAACGAGCATTTTATCCATTGCTATCTGATCATCCGTAACGAAGAGAAACTCGGATCCAGCAACAGCATTTTCACAAGTAGCTAAGTTTTCCTGACAGAGCAAAATGGATGATTGTTTATCGGTGTTTGGAAGTGAATTTTCAAAATACGATTCCATAATCCGCAGCAAACGTTAGTTAAAAGTATCAACAATAATTAAATTTTTGCAAGAAATGCATTAAAGGAAAGATAAAACTGATATCTTTCGTAGAAATTACACCAAAATTTTTTTTAAAAAATATGTAAGAAGTAAATTCGAAATCAACACAACCAAACAAAACACAATTTCTCTCCAAACGGGTTACTTATCAGATTAGAGTTTTGATTCCGGAGATGTCATCCAGTCGGGTTACTATAATTATATGAGAATCAAAGTATAAAAATTGGCGAAATTTTTTTAATACTGTCATTATTTTTTTAAAATCGGTATCTAAAGTAATCATCCTTTTTAATTATCTTCCTTTTTTCCCTTTTCAGGCTTTAAAATTATTGAAACTGTTAAGCATCTGACTGCGATGCAATAATACTAAATAATGCAAACAATAATAATACTTTTATATGAACAAAAAAACACCAGGATTAAAAGTTCAGAGTTTTAGTAATTTGAAAAAAATTTACTGATGCATGATTCAACGAGATGTTTTAAGTTTGCAAAAAAATAAAAAAATAAATAAATAAATATTATGAGCTTCAATCATGTATTTAGATAAACAATTACATATCTTATTAAAGAAACATATTAACAACACTTGCGTCGTTTTATGTTGTTTGTTTACAGAACAAAATTTTCCTTCAAAGACCACTTTATTTAACCCCTTGCCTATTACGCCCTAACTCAGTTCGGGCAATGCAAATACGCCAATTTTAAAATGCCCGACCTGAGCTCTGGTAAGGGAAAAATCGGTGTTTTAATTCAACAGTCACGACAGTTATAAAATAAAATAAAATTAAATTAAATTCATCTTCAGTGAAATCGTACAAAACTTTGTTTTTTTGGGGGGAACACAACAGAGAAATTTCGAGAACAATCACATGACATATCCACATTTGAGAACTATTTGCTTCGACATTTTCATTTTTTAAACATGATATAGTATTGAGAAAAACTAATTCAAGTTATTATATTAACTTTTATAGACTAAGAGAAAAAATATTTGACATTGTGTATTTAATCTCTAAGCGTAAACTCGCATTGTTTTATTTTTGTTGGTTACTAACAAAAGTTTTTATTTTTTTATTTTTCAGCATAAACATTTCTGAAATGCACCATAAAATACTTTTAATTTAACCTGATTGTTATAATTGATCTTCACTCTCTAAGATAAAAAATGAAATTTTAAAATAAATTGCTGGTTAGTAGTAATAAAAGTTAGTAGTAATTAGTAGTAATAGCTGGTTAGAAATCTCAATTTTTGGTAAATGAAGGGTATTTATTTCTTAGTTGCATTTTTTAAATGCACGAATATCAAACTACTGTTAAAATTATTAAAACTGGAAAGTTAATTTTATAAATAAAGTGTTATAAAGTAAAAAAATATATATGGTATAAAGTGTAGACTTCTCGTTATATAGAGGGTACATTATTATTTACCTTGTCGTACAATTATTATTTACTACTAACATGTCGCAGTTCAAATTCACGTTGTTAAGGAATTGCGGGTCACAATTCCCGATGTTTAAAAATTGCAAAGCTATTTTTAATCATGAGATTCATTATTCACGTGTTTTATGAATCACGATATAGGTCAAAAAAGTAGCTGGATTTGCTAATAAATTACAAAAATATACTTCAGATATGTAAGAGGGGTGTCGAATAATCAGGTAACGGATAAGCGGGTTGCTTTGAAGACTGCTAATATTCCTTCTACTAACCCTCAATGCCTGAAATACACTGCCTGATAACGGCACTTTCAAAGAAAAATTTTTCCCCACCAGAACCGACACTTAAAATTATTTAAGCAATGGACGTTTTATACATCATCTGCTTTCAAACAGTAAAGAACTTTACCTTCAGCAATATTATAAAAAATTTTCCTCAATTTTCTGCAACACAGCCAACTAGAAACCCTACAACATTTTTTGCAGAAAATATATAGCGCTGCGGTAATGGATTAAAATAGAATTTATTAAAAGCAGCTAAAAATGTTTTGTATTATTTCGCCAACACTTAGAACATTGCCAATTGATTATTGCTGTCTGTCTAACCTTGTGAGGTTTTCGTGGTTTTCTCTCACTGTACACAAATACGAGTTGTTTCATCAAAAAGTCCTCTACGACACCTGTTCTGTCCCAATGCTTAATCCAGGAATTTCTTTGTTCTCTGGGTTGGGTTCAAAATTACAAGGCTACGAATATGAACTATGATAGCCTTAAACCCAAAAATGGGTTGGTTATAAAATAAAAATACCCTATTACGTATCTGAAACTACTATCTAGACGAGTGGAGCTTTGATTATTATGTATTGTTTTACGCTGAATCGTAAGAAACTAAATATTTTGATAGGATTAATATTTTAGAAGTTATAAGAGTTTAGTATAAAATATAAAAAGTATAATTTTTTATTTATGCCTATTTACGCACGTGATATTCCAATCCAGATAAGTGAAAGATTGTTTTCTATGAATTCTAAACCAAACTCTAAATAAACTAACTTCTATGTAAACTAAACTAAAAACAAATAGAATAAAAAATAATAGCTTAGAAGTTATTAGGATTTTGTCTGTGAAAAGCAAAATATTTAACTTAGAAATATGTGTGTATGAAATAATCATATCTTCCAAACTAGTAGACCTATCAACTTGGTTTAAGAGTCTTTCACTGTAAACAAAAATCGTTATTTTTGTTTACAGTGAAAGTCAGTGTTCAAAAATTTTTATTGAAAAATTTCTAAAATCAAAACTGCCAGAGAATATCCGCATGCTACTGAAAAAACAAACGTTCACAAAAATTTCTTGTAACAAAGTACAATGGAAAATAACTGTATATTTCAAATATTTTCCATAAATTGGGGAACGGTACGGTGTACAGTCCGCAAAAAAAAAAACGAATCACCTTGAATAACTTTCGTTCTAATGATCGGATTTTCACGAACTAAGTGTCAATCTTAATGGTTCCAGGGGGTGACCTCAAATATGCAAATTAATTAGAGCTAACTATTAATTAAGTTACGAAATCAGACACAAAAACGTACTTTCTCTGAATAAACATATATTTTTTTTTTACATATTTGGAATCCTGACACTTAAAATAGGGGGGGTAGACAAAATTTCGAAAACATTGGGTCCTAAATTGGATCGCAATAAAGATTTATGTATATATGGAGAAAGTTTTAAAATATGCCTAATTACCTCGCCATGGAAAGGGAAATAATTGATAACAACCATAAAGAAACTGAATGAATGACAAGACGGGAAAATATAGTGCTTCTCGTTGCTAAGCAACCAAAAACTTTTTTCGAGTTGCTTTCTGGTTAAAAAAAACAGATTGTTAGTGTTTTTTTTTATCTCCTTTGAAAAGGAAATTTAAATCAAATATATAAATTATTTTTGATTCTCCCAGATTTTAGAATCTTGAAGTTGAACTTTCTATCTGACATTATTTATTTTTTTAAAGCTGTTTTAACGTCATTTGTATGACAGTTTTGAATTAAAACCAAATTTTCATAAGTTATTATTAAATTTATGAAGAGTTGCAGGGCTAATTGCTTTTGCACCTCACTTCGAGTTTCTTAGGAAAGGAAAAAAAATGATCAAGCAAAGGTGGACCTGAAAAAAGATAGCTATTCTGATGCATAATCACAAGATTTTATAAAATTCACGGTATTTATTCTCGATAAAATTGTAAAACTTAGTAAATGTTATATGGCATTTTAAAAGCATTTTGATATATATATATATATATATATATATATATATATATATATATATATATATATATATATATATATATATATATATATATATATATATATATATATATATATATATATATATATATATATATATATATATATATATATATATATATATATATAAATACAAAAAAAAACACGGATAAAATTAAGAAAAACAAAAAACAATAAGTTTTATTTATTGCGCATAAGCTGCAAGTAAATAAAACTCATAAAATAAGTTCAAAACGTAGAGAAAACATGGGAAAAATTACAGAACAATAAAAAAATAAAAATAATAATAAAAATAAAATAACAAGAAACCGGAAAAAAATTCCTAAAAATATCCGGAAAATAAAAGATACAATCTTTTCATCAGCTCACACGATTATAACCGCAAAAAAGAGTTCTTTCTAATATTGCATCAATATAGCCAAAACAAAATATATCAATACAATAGTGTGAGAAGCACTCAAAAAATTTTTACAAAAAAATTACAACAAATAAAATAGAACACAATAAGTAAAAGTATCACGTAAAAACAGAAAATTAAATGTAAGGAAAAAACAGAATAAAGCATAATCTATAAAGCGAGTAGCGAATTCAAATGAACTTACACGAACGGGAAATTTTTCAAGAATGATTTAAAATATTTTCGAAGCAAGACTGCCAGATTACACAATATGAAACCAGAAGCAAAAATTGAGGTAAAAGTGTGAATAGAAGGACTTTGCATTAAAGTGCGTTTGTATTCTGCAGTACTGAAGTGCGTTTGATGTGTTAGTAACCAAAGATGAGCCCGATAACGGATGTGCTCAAGGTAATATTACACTGGATAATTTAAAGAAGTTGACAATTAATAATTTTGGAAAATTAATATTTATTTAAGAAAAAAAATATAAAATAGAAAAGAGAAAGAAACATGAATTGCCTGTTTCACACATAATTTTAGCCACGGATTTGCCCGAAATAGATTTACACGTGAAAAAATTACATAAATTAACAAAGAAATTTTTATATTAAAAAATGTTATTATAATGCTTCTTAAATTTATTATTCTCTTTTTGTCGGAGAAAATAGTAACTTCGTTAAGTCATGAAAGGTTCATGGAATTAGACATGAAAAGTCATGAATTTGAAAATCCAAAATTTAGCAGATACCCTACCCTGTATTAAGGTTTTTGCAATACTTTTTTAACTCCGACACTCTTTTCATGAGATAACTTCTGTTGCCAACGATTTTGTCCTTTTTTTGTTAGTTAAAACAAGCTTACGCATTCTTGTAATTTTTACATTTTATATTTGAAATTTCAATGTCGAAAAACTTGTATGAAGTGACCCCTAGTCCAAAGAATCTAAGTTAAATAGTTGTAAGTCCGATTATTACGAAAACAATTAACTACTCCGGTTGAATGAAAGAATTATAAATGAATCATTAATATTCTTGTTCTTTTTATTACAAAATATTAGGAGAAATTTGTATTCATAATTTCTTCAAAACGTGTGCTAAAACTATTATTATAAGTTAATTAAGTAGAAAAAAGTCAAATGGAGGAAAAGAGCAATTTTTGAGATGATAATTCTAAAAATAGCACGTTTTTCGAATTTTTTTACAATTTTTTATTTTAGTAGTTGTTTAACAATCATATACACAACTTTTTAAGCAAATATCTTCAACTTTTTAAAACAAAAGGGTTACTTTCTTTAAGTTAGCGCACAAGAATAACTTTGAATGTCGAAATAAAATTGCCTGTCCATAGTTTTTTGTTCATTTAAAAAACAAAACAATCTGTTGAATTTTTCCGCTGTGCACACATACGCATTTACTTTTCTTTACTCAAATAAATAAGAAACAATAAAAAAAAGAAAATTAATAATTTATCTTCATTTTTCGTAAACAATAGTATTTTTAGTGAACGGTCAGCTGTTCTACATCGAATGATATTGTGTGTGATCAGTAGAATATTTTTTATTCCTTAACAAGATTTAATTCTCAGATAGCTGAGAATAATTCTAAGTTTTCTTTCAATAAGAACTTAGAAATAATTTAAAAAGTAATTTTATTATAAAGGAAAACATAAATTAAAGTACTAAAACGATTGATTAGTATATTATTGGAAAATAATATATATTGTTGCACAAAAAAATAAGATTTTGCGTTAAAATTTAATTAAAAAGGTAGAAAAATAATTCCGCGAATTTATTAAAGTGAGCCATTACAGATAATTTGCAAATTTATTTTAAGATTAAGGCGATATATAAGATGTAAAAAAGTTTTAAGATTATTAAAAATGCTGACTACGTATTTTTATTAATATTTATAAAATATATATTCAAGAAAATGATAAATATATTATTCCAAATCTATGCATACGTATGTATATTATTTAAATTGTATCAGTTATTGAAAAACAAAAACAATAAATAAAAAATAATCACATTAAATAAGCATAATCTGGTGTATAATCATATTCTATCAGAAGCACTCTTTTACAAAACTAGACATCTGTTCAATAAAGTGTTTTTTTATTCAAAATGTTTTATTCAAATTTCTTTACTAAATTTCAAATAAGTTATTAAAGGACTAAAAAAGAAACATCGTATTTTATAGTTAGAAATAAATAAAAAATAAAAAGATTACCAAACGATTATTAGCGAAAAAAATATGAATGAAATTTTACGCTATGCGAGCGAAGTCAAGTTCCTCGCAAGTTTATCACATTTTAATATTAATCGCCCCATTTAATTATTTCTTTATTGTCGCCAAATTATTTTTTTTAAAATAATTAATTTTAATTTTTCTCAGCTTCTAATAAATAAAAACAGTTGAAACTTTAGATTTTTCAATTGAAAAATATGTAGATTAATATGGTATAAAAAAATTCATACCTTATAATTCAAAATTTTTTCATCCTCAATTTAGTTAAATAATAAAAAATAATTAATAATTATTAAAAATTATTTTTTTCATGAAATTATCTTTGAGTAAATGAGTTTTATGAGTGGGTGCAATTTTTTGGGAATTGCTTTATTAGTTTTAAAAATATGACTAAAAACGCAAAAAGTTAAATTAACATTAAGGGGTACGAACTTTGGATCGCTCTCCTGACCAAACTATCGGGACCCTATTTCCCAGATTGCGGCTACCCCCTATAATTTGACGGTTAAGAATCCAAATATGTAAAAAAAAAAAATTTATGTTTATTCAGGGAAAGTACGTTTTTGTGTCTGATTTCGTAACTTAATTAATAGTTAGCACTAATTAATTAGCATATTTGAGGTCACCCCCTGGAACCATTAAGATTGACACTTAGTTCGTGAAAATCCGATCATTAGAACGAAAGTTATTCAGGGTGATTCTTTTTTTTTTTTGCGGACTGTACGCTTTATCACGTGCGTCAGAGAAATTTTGTATGTAGGTAGTTGCACACCCTCTGACTTGCATAATGAAACAAGTTGCATACCCTCTGACTTGCATAATGAAACAAATTTTAATTAGTTTTTTGATTATTCAATTGTTGTGATTCAGTTTTCGAGACATTAAAAGCCATCACGTTTTAAAACAATCGTAATATTTTTTTTACATCGTTAAATTCAGACGTATCTAAGTGCCATAAAGAATGAAATCAAATTATTTGTTAACGCTATGATACCTAAGTTTTTCATATTCAAAACTGAAAAAAACCCGTACCCAACAGAAGTTTTTTTTTATTTTTATCCAATGCCCCCCTGGAGAATGACCTAGGTCATACAGGCACCTGAAGGGCAGATTTGTTGACCACTCTTTTAGGGGCACCATATTAGGTGGACCAACGTTGCTCCCACAGTAAGGACAGATAGTACAGAGAATGAAAGAACATCCTCACCTTGTCCGGGATTCGAACCCAGAACCTTTCTGATGCAAGGCCAGCTCCCTGACCCCTACACAGGCCAGTCGGCAGCAACAGAAGTAATTTGTTTCTATGGTTGCAGCTTTTATTTGTTAAAAAAAAAGTGCTCTTTTTGCCATATTGCGATGAAATATAACAAAAAAAATTTTTAGTTTTAGAGAGCAGAAATTTTCTGTGGGAAAGTTACAGAATTATTATATTTTTCAACAGAAATTTTTTACCGTATTTAATTCAACGTAACATATTTTTTCGCATATCTATATCAATGTCAGGCACGTAAATAGCCATAAGCACAAAACTGAACTGTTCATACATAATTCTTACTGAAAAGCTTACAATTTACAAATTAATAGTTATATTTACTTTGTTTTGTCCTATTTCCATACAGCGTAATAAAAATACGTAAGTAACAACATCTCGCTTGTCTGAATGTAAAGATGAAGCGTTTTTTACCACTTTTTTCCTGCTCAGTTAATTTAAGATGGCGGCTAAGGCTTACATCAAGAGAAGCAAACTTGAGTATGAGCAATCTTTCTACATTTAAGCCTATATCAAAACTTTTAAAGCATTTTGCATCTTAACTCTGATTATTTCCGTTTTCAATTACTTAAAAGCTGCTCCATTTGATATAGTTTGAAAAAAAAAAAAAGCATGCATACAGTATGTTTTAAACAATTCTGACACCGTTTTAACAAATTATTTATTTTATTTTTTGTTCTCACCTTTTCATAGTCCCAATAGTGGACTAGTTGAAAAACCCGGTCAGTAATAATCACAGAATTCAAGAATCAGTGTGTGGGTGGGATACCACTTTAATCAACCTGCGAAAGAACCAAGGGTGCACAGTATCGATCCTCGTTAAACTGCTCTACAGTAAAATGATCAACTTTTTGAGCAGGACATTGGGTTAATAAAATGAGGGGGACATCCTCCCTTCAGAGGATCAAAAATGTGAGGGTTTTTCTAGGGATCATCCTTAGGAATGTCGCTAATAGCTCAAACACCGTCGCTAATAGCTCATTGTGCAGATTTAGTGTGACGTAAGTTATATACTACTATTTCTACCCATCTTTTTTGTAAATAATCTGAAAAACTGTAGCTGTTTACAGAGGTTCCATTAAAAAATTACTATGAATTGCAGAAATTCAAATTAAAAAGTTTCAAACTTAAGCTTCTAATAATAGTTATAAAATCAAGTTTTAATGTTGAATCCTTTAGAAAGACAGTATTCAATGTATTGTATTTTATAAAATTTTATCAGTTAAGAAATAATATTTTGCGATTTATTTTTCTGTTTACATGCCTTCACAAGACGATCATCAATGTAAAAATATTATTGGTATAAATCTAGTAGGTCGAAATTCTTAATTAATGTAAAAAATATAAGAAATTTGATCCCAGCAACCTTTCGGACAGCTTTACGGTACATAAATTTCGCTTTCAGTTTTGCAGATTTTTTTTCGTGCGAAAATGAGAATACCCCACAATCTGGAAAAAGTGCTAAAAGTTAAAATTTATCATTTTTATGTAATTCTTATTGAATTAAATTAAATTAATTGAATTTTTTTTAAAAAAATTCAACTGCATGAGTTTAAGTTCTTAGGCTTTAAATTTCTAATTAAAAATTCCATTTTCTGTAGTTATTTTAAGTTTTGGTAACAGGAAGGTGTAAAACTTTTGAATTTCATAAACAAATTAGGCGCGAGAAAAACTTTGAGTCAACAATTAACAAAAAAGTATTTCAATCTAAGTTACGGTTAAGTTATACAGAATGAAAAACCCTTGACAAAACAATCAGATTTATATTCTATTGTTTTCTATAGAACATCATTATTAACGTCATTATTATTTCCCCTATAAATGTCATAGTATAAATATCGCTCTATAAATAAATTTACGCTTCACGGAGCATATCTTATCATTTCATTGTTAATTAAAAAGGTTCGGTCGCACGCAGTGTTTTAGAGAAAGTTTTATTAAATTTAAGAGAGTTTTATATTGTATGAAAAAAATATTGGTCAACAACTTTCAACAACTTTCAATTTTTAATCCTTTTCTTATACCGATGAATTAAAACGTACTTTTTTGCAGTGATGCGAAAAGTGACTTATTGAAAAAAAATGTGACAGGACATATATAAAAGAATAGAATTATTAAATTTTAATTTCTTAAGAACTATTGGACCAAAATCTTTCAAATTTTCAACTTTGCCACTAAAATTATGCAAATTAAAATTGTGAAAGAATTTGCACACTCTAACAGTTCACAATTATTAAATAAAAAAAACTTTTAAAGATAATTATCTCTGGAGAAAGAAATTTTATGATTGCGTGCAAAAACTTTCTGAGATATAGAGAAATTCTATAATTGAAATATGGGGCCAATTCTTCGATTCATTTCCCTACTCAAACATCCCTCTTGTATTGGTATATGTTTATATGAACCCGGTTACTCTTGACAAAAATATATTTATCAACAAGTAAGCAGTTCAACCTCACACTTGATGGCGCATCACATCTCCGTACATCAAACAAAGGGGTGTGCGACCCTAAATCCACAACCTAAACCTACCACACCTCGTTATCTCATCCATCATCCATACCATACCCATTCTTCTGACTAAACCATAAGGGACCGTACTAGCAGCTGCAAGTATATGCTTATCAGCAAGTAAGCAGCTCAACCACACACTTCCTGGCTCGTCACCCTCTCGTACGCCAAAGGGAAGGGGTGTGCAACCCTAAATCCACAACCTAAACCTACTACACCTCGTTATCTCATCCATCAAAGATTCAGCTTCTCAGATGGTTGAGGGTTGAAATCCAGGTGTCTATAAAAGTGGATGAAACTCCCAAGATACCCATTCTTCTGACTAAACCATAAGGGACCGTACTAGCAGCTGCAAGTATATGCTTATCAGCAAGTAAGCAGCTCAACCACACACTTCCTGGCTCGTCACCCTCTCGTACGCCAAAGGGAAGGGGTGTGCAACCCTAAATCCACAACCTAAACCTACTACACCTCGTTATCTCATCCATCAAAGATTCAGCTTCTCAGATGGTTGAGGGTTGAAATCCAGGTGTCTATAAAAGTGGATGAAACTCCCAAGATACCCATTCTTCTGACTAAACCATAAGGGACCGTACTAGCAGCTGCAAGTATATGCTTATCAGCAAGTAAGCAGCTCAACCACACACTTCCTGGCTCGTCACCCTCTCGTACGCCAAAGGGAAGGGGTGTGCAACCCTAAATCCACAACCTAAACCTACTACACCTCGTTATCTCATCCATCAAAGATTCAGCTTCTCAGATGGTTGAGGGTTGAAATCCAGGTGTCTATAAAAGTGGATGAAACTCCCAAGATACCCATTCTTCTGACTAAACCATAAGGGACCGTACTAGCAGCTGCAAGTATATGCTTATCAGCAAGTAAGCAGCTCAACCACACACTTCCTGGCTCGTCACCCTCTCGTACGCCAAAGGGAAGGGGTGTGCAACCCTAAATCCACAACCTAAACCTACTACACCTCGTTATCTCATCCATCAAAGATTCAGCTTCTCAGATGGTTGAGGGTTGAAATCCAGGTGTCTATAAAAGTGGATGAAACTCCCAAGATACCCATTCTTCTGACTAAACCATAAGGGACCGTACTAGCAGCTGCAAGTATATGCTTATCAGCAAGTAAGCAGCTCAACCACACACTTCCTGGCTCGTCACCCTCTCGTACGCCAAAGGGAAGGGGTGTGCAACCCTAAATCCACAACCTAAACCTACTACACCTCGTTATCTCATCCATCAAAGATTCAGCTTCTCAGATGGTTGAGGGTTGAAATCCAGGTGTCTATAAAAGTGGATGAAACTCCCAAGATACCCATTCTTCTGACTAAACCATAAGGGACCGTACTAGCAGCTGCAAGTATATGCTTATCAGCAAGTAAGCAGCTCAACCACACACTTCCTGGCTCGTCACCCTCTCGTACGCCAAAGGGAAGGGGTGTGCAACCCTAAATCCACAACCTAAACCTACTACACCTCGTTATCTCATCCATCAAAGATTCAGCTTCTCAGATGGTTGAGGGTTGAAATCCAGGTGTCTATAAAAGTGGATGAAACTCCCAAGATACCCATTCTTCTGACTAAACCATAAGGGACCGTACTAGCAGCTGCAAGTATATGCTTATCAGCAAGTAAGCAGCTCAACCACACACTTCCTGGCTCGTCACCCTCTCGTACGCCAAAGGGAAGGGGTGTGCAACCCTAAATCCACAACCTAAACCTACTACACCTCGTTATCTCATCCATCAAAGATTCAGCTTCTCAGATGGTTGAGGGTTGAAATCCAGGTGTCTATAAAAGTGGATGAAACTCCCAAGATACCCATTCTTCTGACTAAACCATAAGGGACCGTACTAGCAGCTGCAAGTATATGCTTATCAGCAAGTAAGCAGCTCAACCACACACTTCCTGGCTCGTCACCCTCTCGTACGCCAAAGGGAAGGGGTGTGCAACCCTAAATCCACAACCTAAACCTACTACACCTCGTTATCTCATCCATCAAAGATTCAGCTTCTCAGATGGTTGAGGGTTGAAATCCAGGTGTCTATAAAAGTGGATGAAACTCCCAAGATACCCATTCTTCTGACTAAACCATAAGGGACCGTACTAGCAGCTGCAAGTATATGCTTATCAGCAAGTAAGCAGCTCAACCACACACTTCCTGGCTCGTCACCCTCTCGTACGCCAAAGGGAAGGGGTGTGCAACCCTAAATCCACAACCTAAACCTACTACACCTCGTTATCTCATCCATCAAAGATTCAGCTTCTCAGATGGTTGAGGGTTGAAATCCAGGTGTCTATAAAAGTGGATGAAACTCCCAAGATACCCATTCTTCTGACTAAACCATAAGGGACCGTACTAGCAGCTGCAAGTATATGCTTATCAGCAAGTAAGCAGCTCAACCACACACTTCCTGGCTCGTCACCCTCTCGTACGCCAAAGGGAAGGGGTGTGCAACCCTAAATCCACAACCTAAACCTACTACACCTCGTTATCTCATCCATCAAAGATTCAGCTTCTCAGATGGTTGAGGGTTGAAATCCAGGTGTCTATAAAAGTGGATGAAACTCCCAAGATACCCATTCTTCTGACTAAACCATAAGGGACCGTACTAGCAGCTGCAAGTATATGCTTATCAGCAAGTAAGCAGCTCAACCACACACTTCCTGGCTCGTCACCCTCTCGTACGCCAAAGGGAAGGGGTGTGCAACCCTAAATCCACAACCTAAACCTACTACACCTCGTTATCTCATCCATCAAAGATTCAGCTTCTCAGATGGTTGAGGGTTGAAATCCAGGTGTCTATAAAAGTGGATGAAACTCCCAAGATACCCATTCTTCTGACTAAACCATAAGGGACCGTACTAGCAGCTGCAAGTATATGCTTATCAGCAAGTAAGCAGCTCAACCACACACTTCCTGGCTCGTCACCCTCTCGTACGCCAAAGGGAAGGGGTGTGCAACCCTAAATCCACAACCTAAACCTACTACACCTCGTTATCTCATCCATCAAAGATTCAGCTTCTCAGATGGTTGAGGGTTGAAATCCAGGTGTCTATAAAAGTGGATGAAACTCCCAAGATACCCATTCTTCTGACTAAACCATAAGGGACCGTACTAGCAGCTGCAAGTATATGCTTATCAGCAAGTAAGCAGCTCAACCACACACTTCCTGGCTCGTCACCCTCTCGTACGCCAAAGGGAAGGGGTGTGCAACCCTAAATCCACAACCTAAACCTACTACACCTCGTTATCTCATCCATCAAAGATTCAGCTTCTCAGATGGTTGAGGGTTGAAATCCAGGTGTCTATAAAAGTGGATGAAACTCCCAAGATACCCATTCTTCTGACTAAACCATAAGGGACCGTACTAGCAGCTGCAAGTATATGCTTATCAGCAAGTAAGCAGCTCAACCACACACTTCCTGGCTCGTCACCCTCTCGTACGCCAAAGGGAAGGGGTGTGCAACCCTAAATCCACAACCTAAACCTACTACACCTCGTTATCTCATCCATCAAAGATTCAGCTTCTCAGATGGTTGAGGGTTGAAATCCAGGTGTCTATAAAAGTGGATGAAACTCCCAAGATACCCATTCTTCTGACTAAACCATAAGGGACCGTACTAGCAGCTGCAAGTATATGCTTATCAGCAAGTAAGCAGCTCAACCACACACTTCCTGGCTCGTCACCCTCTCGTACGCCAAAGGGAAGGGGTGTGCAACCCTAAATCCACAACCTAAACCTACTACACCTCGTTATCTCATCCATCAAAGATTCAGCTTCTCAGATGGTTGAGGGTTGAAATCCAGGTGTCTATAAAAGTGGATGAAACTCCCAAGATACCCATTCTTCTGACTAAACCATAAGGGACCGTACTAGCAGCTGCAAGTATATGCTTATCAGCAAGTAAGCAGCTCAACCACACACTTCCTGGCTCGTCACCCTCTCGTACGCCAAAGGGAAGGGGTGTGCAACCCTAAATCCACAACCTAAACCTACTACACCTCGTTATCTCATCCATCAAAGATTCAGCTTCTCAGATGGTTGAGGGTTGAAATCCAGGTGTCTATAAAAGTGGATGAAACTCCCAAGATACCCATTCTTCTGACTAAACCATAAGGGACCGTACTAACAGCTGCAAGTATATGTTTATCAGCAAGTAAGCAGCTCAACCAAACACTTCCTGGCTCGTCACTCTTTCGTACGCCAAAGGGAAGGGGTGTGCAACCCTAAATCCACAACCTAAACCTACCACACCTCGTTATCTCATCCATCAAAGATTCAGCTTCTCAGATGGTTGAGGGTTGAAATCCAGGTGTCTATAAAAATGGATGAAACTCCCAAGATACCCATTCTTCTGACTAAACCATAAGGGACCGTACTAACAGCTGCAAGTATATGTTTATCAGCAAGTAAGCAGCTCAACCACACACTTCCTGGCTCGTCACCCTTTCGTACGCCAAAGGGAAGGGGTGTGCAACCCTAAATCCACAACCTAAACCTACCACACCTCGTTATCTCATCCATCAAAGATTCAGCTTCTCAGATGGTTGAGGGTTGAAATCCAGGTGTCTATAAAAATGGATGAAACTCCCAAGATACCCATTCTTCTGACTAAACCATAAGGGACCGTACTAACAGCTGCAAGTATATGTTTATCAGCAAGTAAGCAGCTCAACCACACACTTCCTGGCTCGTCACCCTTTCGTACGCCAAAGGGAAGGGGTGTGCAACCCTAAATCCACAACCTAAACCTACCACACCTCGTTATCTCATCCATCAAAGATTCAGCTTCTCAGATGGTTGAAGGTTGAAATCCAGGTGTCCATAAAAGTTGATGAAACTCCCAAAATACCCATTCTTCTGACTAAACCATAAGGGACCGTACTAACAGCTGCAAGTATATGTTTATCAGTAAGTAAGCAGCTCAACCACACACTTCCTGGCTCGTCACCCTTTCGTACGCCAAAGGGAAGGGGTGTGCAGCCCTAAATCCACAACCTAAACCTACCACACCACGTCATCTCATCCATCAAAGATTCAGCTTCTCAGATGGCTGAGGGTTGAAATCCAGGTGTCCCTAAAAGTGGATGAAACTCCCAAGATACCCATTCTTCTGACTCACCAATAAGGGATCTTACTAATGGCAGCAAGTAAGCTGTTCATCAGCAAGTATTTGTTTATCAACAAGTAAGGAGTTCAACCTCATACTTGCTAACGTGTCACCCATCGTACAACCCTAACTCTCGTACAACTCTTGGTGTTCAACCCTAAAAGGCCTGTTTACACGCTCCAAGTTCTTAGACGAAGATTAATTGATATTGATGGAAACTTGTTTTGCTTTAAGCTTGGATTGTGTAAACGATCATCCAAGTACTTGGTCCAAGTTCTTCGGTGATAGTAGAGCATGTTCTACTTTCCATCCAAATTTTTCCTCCCTTAACCAATCAATGTCTTAGGTTTTGTGACGTCAACAAGCAGGCATCAGATTATGTCATTTTGTTGTCTGTTTTCATATATTTTAGTCCAAATAAACTGATATGTTACGGTTTACTTGTGTTATTATGATTTTATTTAAATTTATTTAGTTGTTATTGTTGTTGTAGTTAATTTACGTCACACTTGAGCTGCACAATGGGCTATTGGCGACGGTCTGGGAAACATCCCCGAGAATGATCTGAAGACAAGCCCTCATAATTTTGCAGAGGGGATGACACCCCTGCTTCTGTAGCCCAACGACCTGCACGAGAAGTCGAGCACTTTACGGTAGAACAGTTTAACAAGGATCAATACCGCACACCCTCGGTCCATACGCAGACTGATCCAAGTGGTCACCCACCCGCACACTGACCGCAGCCAGTGATGCTTGACTTCTGTGATCTGCTGGGAGCCGTGTCTTAACTATCAGTCCACTGCGGGACAAATTTATTTAGTAATTTTAAACTTATGTAATTATTACTATATAATGTTGAATATGAACAATGCGCTTGCGCAAGTTTTTCTTCCCACCAATCAGTGTCATTCAAGAACTTGGACAGTGTCAACGAATCATCCAATTTCTTGGAAAGAGAAATTTCTCCAATTTTTCGGATTCAAGAACTTGGACCGTGTAAACAGGCCTTTAGTCCACGACCTAAACCCACCTCACCTAGTTATCTCTTCCGTAGAAAATTCAGCCTCTTAGAAAGTCGGGGGCTGAAATCTAGGTGTTTCTAAAAGTGAACGAAGCTTCCTAGATAGCCATTCTTCTGACTAAATTATAAGGGGCCATACTAACGGCACTCCCTCCATATCTGGAGCTTCAAAAATCCAAATTCGTTGGGAGACATGCTTATTCGGAGAAGATATGTTTTTGTGTCATATTAACTTAAATCATTAACATTTTCTAGTTACAGCTTTTTAAACTCTCTGGCTAAGATTCTAGGCGATATAACAATCAATTCTACTAATGTAAGCAGGAATTATTTTAAAGCATCGCAAGCAGGTCACTTGAAAATACGTTTTTGAAATTTCTACATAAATTTAAAAAGTGTTAGCAAAACTAATTTGCTTTTCGCTCTCTTTTTCAAAGAAATTATCCATTCGTGATTAATACTGACATAAATGGTTCAGAATATATGTAGTCAGTACTACAATTGATCATCACTATTTTTTTTTAATTGAAATTGTTGCTATAGTGACAAGTTTGTTCCAACTTTTATGAAATCTTGCCTACTACTCTTTTGAAATTTTAATTCATTGTTTTATTGGTATGACATGCATTTGCAGGCTTGTGTGCTCAATTAAGGCTTATAAATCTTTGTTAAGTAGAAGGACAGATATCACAACACAGAGAAGAACATCACGAAGAATGCATCCAGGGTTACGGTGGGATTCGAACCCGCCACCTCCACGCTTAACAGAGCGTTTGGCGGGCGACACCGTTCAGCCAGGGAGGCCCCTGAAATTTTAATCTTTTGAAGTTGTAATACATTTCGTAAATGCCGGCCAGGTGGCCGAGCGGTTAGAGCGCCTGACTGCGAAGCCAATTGCAGCAGGTTCGAATCCCGCTCTGGGCATGGATATTTCTCTCTCTTCTGTTGTCCTCTGTTGTGTGTGATGAGTGAATGGGGCCCACCCTATGAAGGGGTTTGTGGCAGTGTGGCGTGGGCAATGTTACTCGCCTCCGTGGCTTTGGTTCACAGGTGCCCACTGGGTAACGCGAAATGAGTAACAACTCTGGCATCTTCTAACGCGAAACGAATAAAGTTCAGTGCCTGCCATTCTTCAAAAACAAAAACAAAAAAACTTTTCGTAAATAGTCGGTCCACATGCAATTTGTTCACTATGCATATATAATAATTTTAAAGAATTACTCATACTCATATGTGGTGATTATCTTAGCATCAGCCCCGTGATTGACTCTAACTAATTCATCTGAGTGGGAATAAATAATAAATCGTCGAAGCGCAACTGAATGGTGAAAAATTTTAGAGAATATTGTTAGAATTGTTAAATATTTATTTAAATTAGTTAAATGTAGTGGTGATCAACAGCATTACAAATCGACTTTGTTAATCAAAGATTAAAGTATTAACGTATATGTTTTGTGACAACTTTTAAAAAAAATCCCTTCCAAAATTAGGAGATTCGGCCACTATGAGATTGCCTCGAATTAAAAGAGAATACAATCATTAGATCAAAGGTTATTAAAGTATTTAGTTTTTATTTTGTGCTCTGTACACTAGTTTATGACCCCCTAATACTAGATTTAAAAAAAAATAGGAATCAATACCGCTAAGAAAGAACATATAAAATAAACTAGATTAAGTAGCAAAATTAATGATTCAATGTAAATAACACTTTCGTTTATTCATCGATTCGATTCGGATCAAAAAGAATAGAGAAGACAGTTTTCGAGTTCCATTTCATATTTCGTCAAAAATGTATTAACTTTTGGCTTTGAATCAAATTTCTTCTCAAGAAAGACAACTTAATCATTGGTATAAAACCTCTTAGAATCCATTTTATGAAACAAAAGTATTTGAATGAAATTGTCGTAAATAAAAACGAAATTGAGAGAAGTAACTCATCTTGAACAGTTAAGTAGAAAGGAACGAGTTCATAAAACAAACAAAAAGAAATAAAATTTGCACATAGAGTGAAATTGCGCTTGACTCCATAAATTACAAAATGCCCATGATGAATAACAGGTTTTATTATAGCATAGAGGGGAGCCACATATCATTTAGAAAGACTTAAATCGCAAAGAAAGCTGTCTTTTTTTTCCCTATCTACTTTATCTTTTTTTTTTTTTTTTTAAGAAATAATAATTGAAGATTTTACTGTGCGACACTGATAAGCCTTATTTTTGACATTTTTATGTATCATAAAAATGTCAAAAATGTTTTTTCGTATGCATTTTTGACAGAAGCACAAAATATTGAGAAAAAATCTATTACTTAAGCTTAATATTCCTTTCCTATCACCTTTTTTAAAATTTAAGTGATAGCTAAAACGAATAGCTATCTACTACATTTAATCACAAATTTGCCACCTCTTTTTTTACTCTGCTATTTTTCTTGTTTGTGGTTTGTCCAGGGTTCATCGGTCCTTAAAAAATTATAAAAGTAGTCGCAAAATTAAAAACAATAAGGTATATTTAATTAATTTCGTAGTCACTTTCGTAGTCACCACTCTTTTATTTTTTACAGGTTGTGGGAACCTTGAAACAGTTTTTCACACAATAGTTCTAATGCTTTTAAATTTTACATGTTTTCATTTTACGAACCTAAATTCGGTAAAATTATTAAAGTGAAGAGCAATTGAGCTTTTTACTATAAAGTTACCAATAATCAGCTGTTTTAATCATTTGAATTAAATGCCATTAAAATATTGAAGAAAATTGTGTATAAATTATAAAGATTAACAAAGCAGTATTATTTTTTCAACTAAACTATCACACTTTTAATGTGAAAAAAAAAACTTTAGTTTTTTTATTCCTTTATTAGTGACGTGTTTTAAATGGATTTTAATAAATAAAACAAATTAATAACCTGATGTATTTATGCTTATAAATGATGGCAAAAATATTCAGCCGTATTGATTGAATCTAGTTATGCAACTACCGCAGAAAAATATCTTTCCTGAGAGTGCAGAAATTGGCAACTATGAGCTTTCTTTAGTTATAAACTGCATTATAAGTACAACATTCAATTGTTCGTAAATCTGGTTTATAATTTCAAGGGTAAATTAAGAGCTGTTTATTGGCTTAAAAAAAAAATAGAAAGCTTACTGCAAGGGGTAATCATGATAATGTCATTTTGTCTTTGGAAAAGAGTCCTCGTCATTATTAATAAAGATAGCGATTAAATCAGATCATTATTTTTTTTTCTTCTTTTAAGAATGATTAATGAAGATTAAATGATTCTTAAAATCATATTAAACACAAGTTTCAAAATTTAGCTTTTACTTCTTGTTGTATTGAGCACAGTAGTTTCATCTTTCCCTCTTGCTTAAAGTAAATTAAAATATCGTAAAATATAATATTTTCATGTTGATTTATGTAAAATTTTCAGACTAAATACTATGAAAATGTGCACATTATACACAAAATTTAAAAAAAAAACTTTTCAGTTTGATTTTGTTGTGTCATATTCACAGAAAAATATAAATTTACCACTTTTGCAAAATCACAAATTTATATTCACTTCCATAAACATCAGCGTAGCAGATATTTTTGTCAATCTCGTGTAAATATGTAAATAGCTGTACAGAGTTTCTCGATTATTTTATATTTTATTATACCTGCGTAAATGTTAATATAATTCTGACTCCTGTAAATATTATTATATTCTATTTTAGTTTAATCTCAAATATGTTTAATTTCCTATTGATTTCATCGTATGTTCAACCAGCTGATTTTCCACTCATGACTTTACTATTTGGTGCTTAGCAACTACTCTCCCCCCAATTCTACTCCCACTTCACACATTCCCCCATTCTCGGAATTCGGGCGAATCAGTTAATGCCGCTTCGCGGCAGCGCACTAAGATTTGAGCTATGTTCTAGCGTAGCAGATATCATATTTTGAATTAGTAATGTTAGAAATGTAAAATTAACACATTTCTGGACGATTGCGAAATGTTTAAACTTCCACAGATAGAATTTTATAATGATAATATCAATACAAATTAATCGGAGACAAATATTGGAAGGGAACCTATGAAAACTAAATTCACATTAGTAAACATATTTCATGAAAAATGAGAGAAGTTAGCATTTGCGATATATTTTTATTTAAGTTTGATAAATTTATAAAAATCTTAAAATAAATTCCGATTGTATTCTACACATTAACTCACGAATTTCAATACTGAAATCACATAAAAAAATTTCCTGTTATAAAAGTAATTATATGCATTTAAAGTAAGTGAATGTATATCAACATCGCCAACTCTTGACACGGTGTTGCACAGCCTTTTTTTTTTTTCGCTTGATTTTTTAAATCGCGTGAAATAAGGAAAACAAAACTTATTAAATAATCAATTAACAAGTAATAAGAATTAATAAAAATGATATCTAAAAATCGCGACAAACATACGTTTTTCTATTTGCCTTTAAAGAGACTGATGAAAGAATAATAAATATTGCTTCTTGCAGGCGAATTTCTTCTACAGTGAAGCAAAAATAAAAATTCTTCATCTAGCATTTGATTTGTTATAAGGTTCTGTCAGCATAAGATGCCAAGTCTATGGTTCCAGTAAGGCTACAAAACTATAACCTTTTTTTTAATAATTCTGTGATATATATCGTAAAAGATAACATGAATTAAATTTCTATTTCACGTATTTGACTTTTAAAAGCTCTTAAATTGTTCTCAAAACATATTTGTATAATTTTATAAAAAATTTAATACCCTATACCTCAATAATCTTTTCTTAACTTGCGACGGAGTATGAGCAAAATGAAGCAAAAAAATAAAACCCTCTATCCGCAATAAATGCGGAAAGATGCTCTATTTTTTTATATTGAAAGTGTTGAAAGAAATGATAATATATTAATATGTATATTAAGTGATTCTTTAATATGCAAGCTACCACTTATTCCTTAAATATTAATAACGACATAATTACAGTTCCGAAATCAAATCTTTATATTACTTATCTATCGCAGTGATTGCACAATATTAAGCTCTTTATGTTATACGATAAAAGCTAATCATAAAATAATTATTCTAATAGTTTTTAGGGTTATTTTTAATAACTTAACCCTAATTGGATAGAAAAGCAATCGAGCAGTGATTGCACAATATTAAGCTCTTCATGTTATACGATAAAAGCTAATCATAAAATAATTATTCTAATAGTTTTTAGGGTTATTTTTAATAACTTAACCCTAATTGGATAGAAAAGCAATCGAGCAGTGATTGCACAATATTAAGCTCTTCATATTATACGATAAAAGCTAATCATGAAATAATTATTCTAATAGTTTTTAGGGTTATTTTTAATAACTTAACCCTAATTGGATAGAAAAGCAATCGAGCAGTGATTGCACAATATTAAGCTCTTCATATTATACGATAAAAGCTAATCATGAAATAATTATTCTAATAGTTTTTAGGGTTATTTTTAATAACTTAACCCTAATTGGATAGAAAAGCAATCGAGCAGTGATTGCACAATATTAAGCTCTTCATGTTATACGATAAAAGCTAATCATAAAATAATTATTCTAATAGTTTTTAGGGCTATTTTTAATAACTTAACCCTAATTGGACAGAAAAGCAATCGAGATTAATTTGTTATATTATTGATGCTTTGACATATTGTGTCACTGATGATCACGTTGCAATTGATCTAATGTTTTTGTCTTCCATCAGGTTTTCAAAAACGACCGAATATGGTCAAATAAGACCAAAAATTGGCCTTTTTTTCATCAAAATCACATAACTTCGTTAAAATTTACTATTTTTTCCTTATTCTCGCCTTACAATATTTACTAAATTCACCTTAGGAAATAAACTAATCATTAGACATAATGTTAATATTTAACAGTAAATATAGAAACTTATTTGGCAAAAAAGGTTAAAAGTTGTGATTAATTATTTTATTTTAATATATGAAGAAAAATATGAAGAAAAAAAAGTTTTATGCACTAGTCCGTAGTCTATTCCCTAGGCCTATGCATAGAAAACATTCATGCAACATTTCAAGTAATTTTAATCAAAGAAGTTTGAGATATTGCATTTAAAATTAGGAAAATAACGGAAAAATTATACAAATGGGTAAAAAAGACACCGTTTTAAATTTAATAACTCTTATAGATGTTTTTCTTATTTATTTATTTTCAAAATCATAACTTCAGTTCCATTCGACCTAGAAAATAAAATGGTTTTTGAAAGAGAAAAATCCATAGTTTTATTTTATGCAATAGAAAAAAAAAATATTTTATTCAAAATAGGCTTAATAGAAGTGGTCGCGGGTTCTTCATCAAAATTAAGATTTAAAATGCTAAAATTTTCTTGGGTGCTTGAAACGTGGCACATCTTGCAATAAATATCCCAGTTAGAACTATGTTTTATGAAACTGTCGTGTATTAACTGAACTCGGGGAAGAGAGAATGAAAAAAAAATTCAACACTCGACTAGCAATCAGTAGTGAACATTTCGTTAACCCGTAACGTTGCCAACTTTCTTTGCTTTTTGGGAGAATGTTTTCTAGTGGTAGCTAAGTATAGGCTTTAAAGTATTAGAGTTTGTTTTGAAAATTTGATTTAACAACACCACATGTAAAGGATTCAAAAGCTTGTATAAAGAGCCAGTTTCTTCCAGCTCTCACGTGGTGAGGTTTTTAAGAGGTTGGCAAAATTACCAAACATTTTGAAAGCTTTAATTTTAATTTTCTATCACTCTATAAAATATTTCCCTAAAAGTCTTTTAATTAACAGCCCTGCATTAGTGTTGTGCGAAGTTTATTTTACACGTAGGGAATAAAATTTTTTTTAGCTCAAAATGAAATTTAGCTCTTTTTAATTATAACTTAAGTTTAAAAAGAACGTATAGGTTTATATACATACAGATACACTTACCTTTTCCTTTAAAAATAATAATTAAGACAAAAAAATATATGATCTTAAAAAATCGCACTGAAAACTTCAAATGCATTATCGCCTTCTTTTTACCACTCCCTATGTGGCAGAGAAGTGGGGACACTTAGTATTCATTCGAGTATATTTTAAAAAATCCTTGTATGGAGTATATTATTAAATTGCTTAAAAACTGTAGCTTGTCGATAAAAACCGATTGCAGATTTTAAATCAGTGAAGTGAAAACATTTAAAACCCGTACAGAAATCTCATGTGACCGGAAAGTAATTGTTAGCCTGTGTTATTCATTTCGATTGTACATTCTTTAATGCTTAGATAATTATGAATTTATTTTGGAAACAAACACACAAAAATATTTTTCAATTGTTACGTTTAGTTTAATTCAATTCAATAAGTTTTTTTCGATATTATTTTTTTTCTCCAAATTTCTATTGGAAAAGTATTGCAAAAAGTTAAAGTAAAGCACTTTAACTTTCACAAGACTTAAAGTAAAGCAATGGCCATATCGATAATCAATGAGGTGGTGGAAGTTAAAGCTCAATGAATTCAAGACCAACAAAATGAAGTTGACTATGTGGTCAGTAATGGTCAGCGGCCTTTACTTCCCAATCTAGCTGGACGTATTTCAAGCCTTCACCGCAAGCGAAAGATTCTATACAATGACAGCAAAGTGCTTTAATCATCGCGGCTCGTGCTTAGTTTTTACATTCTTTTTTTATTTTCCTCCCCTCTTTTAGAAAAAATTATGTTTTTAAAATTAAATATAAACTAAAATTTTTGCAATAAACAATGAATTAATATGAGTATGCAAAAATATTATGGAAGTAACGAATTTATTCAAAAATTTGTAGAAAATAATAGTTCTAACGTTGCACATTTTATATACTCACTAGTAAAAGGCTATTAAATTATGCTATTTGAAAATTCACACATAAAGAAAACACATTTCTAATTGCTACTTGTAGTTTTATTTAAGTGGAAAAGTTCTTTTCTACCAAATTTCTTTTTAAAAAATTGTCCAAGAAAATCACTAATTAGTTTTAACGTTTTATTTTTGTTGTATTCATTTATTTATTTGTTTTTTCCTTCACCGTTTTTTTATAAATTAAAGCGTTTTTTCTAGCGTAAAATTATAAACTAGGCTTTTCAATAGGCATTGAATAAATTAAAGTAGGCGCAAAATAACTTCTAAATAAAAAGTTCTTAAAAAATATATAAAAATTCCGGAAAGTTCCTGCAGATTTTTGACAGCGGATATCTCCCAAAGTTCCACCAAAATATTCATATAATTATCAAGAAAATTTAATGATTCGTTTTTAAAAACAAGAACTATATTTAAAGTATAAATTTTGATACCACTTGGATATTTTTGGTGAACCTTCAGAAGCTTCACTATCGAAAATCAGCGTTCCTTATAACCCAACAGATAAGGAAAAAAAAGAGTCACTTAAAAGAAAACGTGAAATAATTCCTCAATAAATCTTTAGTTTAAATAATTCATAAATTATAAAATACTTACATAAAAAGCTGAACATGGATATTTGCAAAGATTGCAACCAGGCAACTCTAGATGGTGTTGCATCAAATTCTTCCATTAAATTTTTAAAATAAACTCCAAAACTTTTTCCATGTCCAATCACAACAATATTCACAGTCATGGTACCAAGTAGTACCATCCAACCCCAACCACCATCCGGTGCATTCCAAGATTCTGCGCTTATCACCGATTCTTTCGGCATTTCCGAGTCCTTCTTTCTTTTATTTCCTGTCATTTCTTTGCGTTTCCAGTCATTTTATCATAGAGTAATGAAAAAAAAAATTCTTTTATTTTTCTTACAAGTTAATTAATTTCCTATCTGTGATAATGCCATTGGCCATATCAAGGACGGATTCCGCAGTTTATCAATTTTTTTCATTTCTTTGAGACAGAATTGCACGAAAATGAAACAAGGAAATCTCGTGTAATTGTTTAATGAGAAATGCAAAAATAAAAAAAATCTCCGAACTGACAGCTGATTCTTTTTCGATTTATTTCTTTACAATACAATTTTTTTTAAACCTTTGGCATTAACTGCATAGTTCCATAAATAGTAAGCTCCTTCTTATAATAAGTGGAATCTATTAAGTAAATCTAAAATCATTCAAAAACTATTGTTTTTAAATTATTTTTCTAATTCCTATTGGAAAATTGACATAAATCACTGCCTCGAAAAAGAATTAAAAATATCAAGTTTCATAAAATTTATTGGTATGATTTTATCCTGTATTAAATAACATGTGCTTTCATCCAACAAATAAAAAATATTTTTTTTAAAAAAATTGTAGCTTTTAAGTATATATTTATATTTGTCTTACAAATAATCTTAATATTAGCACCTTTATTTGTTATGTTCATCAGGATTCAAAATAAATTGCATTTAAAAGCACAAAATACTGACATTTAATAAATTAATTTATTTATTTTAAATATGCGTATTTCACAAAAAACTTCGAATCGAAAATCTAACTCTACAGCGCTCACATTAATACAAGTTGGCAGTTAATGAATATTAAAATAAGCTCAGAACTTAATTATTTAACGGAACCATCACCCCTTTCGTCTCGCCAAACGCACAACAATAAGTTCTTATCGATGTATCACGATATTGTCCTTTTCTGCTACTCGCAAAATTATATCATTGCTCTGGTAATATGCTAAGTCTAATTAACGAACGATGACATAACTGTTGTTTAATCGAAGGTTCACCTTGGAAACACACTATAATGAATGAAACGTTTCCGAGAGCTGTTGTCATTGTTCTTCCTGTGCGGGGAAGAGATGTCAGAAGGAAGAGCGAGAGCCACTTACCGGTTACTCTCCTAACGCCAAATGTTTTCGCCAATTTTCGATGCCAAAGATATTTTTTTGCCAAATGGAACTAAGACTGAAATACGTTTTGTCTTGAACGGAAATGTAAATAAATCAATCTTTACTTTAGACACCCCTATGTGGATAAAATGAAGTTAGTATTGAATTAAAATGCAGTAAATAAATATATATTTTATGTATGTGTCAATAAAAATTGTACTAAAATGGGTAAATATGTAAAAACTTAAATATTTTTTAAAAATTTTCAAAAAATATGTACAAGCGTTGTTAAAAAAATAATAATTTTAATTTATAAACATATTTTTGAACACAAATTATAAACAACGCATACATTTAATTTATTTGTTCACAGAGCCTTGTAGAATCTTATTGAAAAATTAAAAGAGTTTGAATAAATATTATTTTCTTTAACTTCTTATCCTCCAAAAAGTATGCTTTCATTGAACTATTTTACTCAATGATTATAATCTACATTGTAGTTTACTGAATTATAAGTGCATCATACATTAAGCGTGAACATAGTTTACTGAATTATCGGTGTAGCATACATTAAGCGTGTAGTTTACTGAGTTATCAGTGTACCATACATTAAGCATGAATATAGTTTACTGGGTTATCAATGTATCATACATTAAGCGTGTAGTTTTCTGAGTTATCAGTGAATTAAGCATGAATATAGTTAATTTCAAATTTCTCAGCACTTATAAACATTACAAACTGATCATTTTGAGTTTCATATGCATGTCTAAATCAGTTATGAGAAGTCATAACCAGAAAAAATTTAAAAAGTGGGACAAATGTTTCATGTCACTCAGTGAAATTTTAATAGCTTTAATTTCCTTTTAATTTTAGGAATTAAATTGATGAGTCTTAATTTCTAGATATATTTCCTTCAAATTACAAGTCATCGGTGAGAATTCTGGACGTAGCTAAGAACAATGGACACAGCTAAGAACGCGTGTTTAAGAAAATAGATTTGATTCTGTTTTTCAATCTTCTTCTTTTTTTAAATTAAACTAATGAATCCAAATAAAATGAGATTTCGTCTATTTGTATAAATCCCTTGGTACATTTTATTTAATAGTCGTTTTTAGAAGAAAAAAAACTTTATCTGGAAAACCTAGACAAGACTTAACCTGGCAAAATGAATAAAATATAATTTAGTCTTAAAGAACACGCAATAAACAACTTTTTTTATTAGAGCAATAAGCTAGCAAACATATTAATGGTATCTTTAAAATGTTTAAAAAAGCTGAATCTCTTATAATTTACTTTAAAACAATGGCCTTAGCTAAACCAATGAGAAAATTTCATTTATCAATGTCTCTGAATAAAACTTTTTTCAAGAAATTGAATTCAGGCTTCATAATTTATTTACAATTGTACCTATTTAGGTTCATGTTGAATGTCATATTTTTAAATTAGTATTTTTCAGAAAAGACTTTATCTGGCAAACTTAGACAAGACTTGACCTGACAAAATGAATAAAATATAATTTAGTCTTAAAAAACACGCAATAAACAACTTTTTTGATTAGATCAATAAGCTAGCAAACATATTAATGGTATCTTTAAAATGTTTAATAAAGCTGAATCGCTTATAATTTACTTTAAAGCAATGGCCTTAGCTAAACCAATGAGAAAATTTCATTTATCAATGTCTCTGAATAAAACTTTTTTCAAAAAATTGAATTCGGGCTTCGTAATTTATTTACAATTGTACCTATTTGCGTGTTGAATGTCATATTTTTAAATCAGTATTTTCCAGAAAAGACTTTATCTGGCAAACTTAGACAAGACTTGACCTAACAAAATGAATAAAATATAATTTAGTCTTAAAGAACACGCAATAAACAACTTTTTTGATTAGAGCAATAAGCTAGCAAACATATTAATTGTATCTTTATCTAAGGCCATTGTTTTAAAGTAAATTTTAAGCTGAATCGCTTAAAATTTACTTTAAAACAATGGCCTTAGATAAACCAATGAGAAAATTTCATTTATCAATGTCTCTGAAAAAAAAGTTCTTCAAAAAATTGAATTCGGGCTTCGTAATTTGTTTACAATTGTACCTATTTAGCTTCATGTTGAGTGTCATATTTTTAAATTAGTATTTTTCAGAAAAGACTTTATCTGGCAAACTTAGACAAGACTTGACCTGACAAAATGAATAAAATATAAAATATTTAATAAAGCTGTACAATTTATTTTAAAACAATGGCTTTAGCCAAACCTAAAGGGAAAATTCCATTTTTAAATGTCTCTGAATTAAAACTATTATCAAAAAATTAAAAATTTAATCAAAAAATTAAAAATCAGGGCTTCGTAATTTGCTTGCGATTGTACTCATTCAGCTTCATGTTGAATGTTATATTTTTAGAACCTAAGGTTTGCACGCAATCCGATATACAGACACAAATAAAAATGACTCATTTTATTTTATATAAATAGGTAAAAATTATTTATTTTATTATGTATAAATAAATATGAATTAAAAATCTATTTCAAGGACAAGTGACTGCATTAAAATAGTATTTTTTATATTTATTTAGCATACAAAATTATTTATTTATTAAATTGCATTTGGTTTCTATTTCATAAAGTAATGTGACTAATCAATATTTAAAGTTGGATGAGAGATATTTTTAAAAAACTGCTTTTAAAGCAAATAACAAAATTCCATAAATAATCACCCCTTTTTTTAAAAACACAATAAGTTGAGTCATGAATCGCAATTAAATTTGCCATTGTACGAAAATTTACCTAATTTAAAAAAATGAAATGTAGAAAAAAGTTGCAGATGAATTAAATATTTTATGTTTAATCCATTTGCAATTTTTTATACTTTATTAGATGAGTTATATCTAAAAAATTTTCTAATTCAGTAAATAAGTGATAATAACTAGCACACTAACACTATAACTTAATAAATGTGTTAATAGCTAAACCCCTTTATTATTACAGTAAAATTTACCGGGGTGTTGTTTTAGAAAAGTTTTATTTACAACTATTATGTATTATATTTAGAATAAGATATTACAGCAAAAATATTTAATTATTTTTCACAATAGAAACCTTGTCTCTTAATTTTCCACTTAACGTTCTGTTTTGTCTCGTTACATAAAATGTGTAGCAGAATTTTGCCAATTTGCCAAAATTCACAGAGAATTTCTTTGAAAATATTTTATTTGTCTACACTCACTCCATCTTCCCTAGGCACAAATTTGTCTTTTGTAGAAAAAATTTATTTACAAAGAAGTATTCTCAAATTTTCATAAGTATAAAAAAAAAATATTTAAATTTAATGACCTAAAATTTCATTTTTAAATTTTTTCGAAAATCACATTTTATTCTTAAAATATTTTTCTCAAACCAAGTATTCGCCAAATATTTTAAAATTCTTGTATATCTTTTTGAGTAAATTCCTTTGTCTGTTGCCACTTATGCCCCTTCCTGGTGCGCCACTAGTTTACTGAAATTTATTTGCTTGCGCGAAATAAAATAAAAGTATGTATTTGCATGATTGCATCAAAATTCAATTGGAGATACTGTCACTTTCTTTATCTCTTACTTTTATTAAAGGAGATTTTTATGCATTTTAAAAACACAAATTAAGTCACAAGATTACAATTCAAATTGAAAAAAAGAAAAACAATACTTATTGCTTGATTCTAAAGAAAATTATATTCACAATAATTATAATAAAAAGAATACAAAAATCTGTTTAAAAGAAATAAAAATAAAAAATAATAAAAAGAACATTAATTTAGCCTCTCAGTGAATACAAAAGAAGGGCGAAAAAGCACCATGCCGAAAACAACAAATGGAAGCGCAATTCTCGTCTTAAAATCAAAAAATAAACCAATTTTAATTTGCTTGATATTTCAAAACTTAGTAATGAAATCAAGTTATTGCTCTACACCTGATATTAGTTATCAATTTAATAAAACAATCTTTGTTGCACACATAAATTAACATTTTCTGAAATGTGTTTTTTCCTTCGTCAGATTATGCACTATTATTCTCATTTAACAAAATTGTCTGTGGGACCTTGATTAGGATAGATTTTTAATTATGCATTCTCCTTAGATATAGACATTATTTCCTTTAAATTATTTGAAAGCATTTTATAATTAATTCGTACAAAATAAAATGCAGTTGAGATTTCAACAATTTTGTGCCTATAACCTCTAGATTTCTAAATTTTTCCGAGCAAAATAGAGAACATTATCAAATAGAGAGGAGTTTAAGACCATAATTTAAAACTCCCTCTGAACTTTATCAGGCAATCAAATTAATTTTGATATTTTTTCTTCCGTTTTCCTCATTAGTGATTCAGCAAATTTCGATCCCAGTTTTGCTGGCTTAAATATTAATTTGGGATCCCTAATAAATATTTAAACCCTCTCCAACAATTACGGAATTCTCGTAGTTTCACAAATTCTTCGAAGTGGTTGTAAAAGTAATGCAGTAGCATTTAAAAAAATTGTCCACTTGATAAAAAGGATTTAAGCAAATATATAAAAGGTTCGATTGACAAATGGTTCCGTTCACAAGTTCTGATAAAAAGGTTCGCAATATTTTTATTTTTTATTTATTTTATTTTAAGAAATTCTACTCTAGTTCGCTACCACTGGAAAAGTAATTTTCTGAATAACAGTTGGAGAGTTTGCTAGTGGTTTTACTTTTCATTATTTTGGTGAAGGATTCTAAAAATATATATCAGGAACAGTTTAAGAAGCTCACAGCATTTCCCGTTATGACCGCCGAACAGTTTGTTTAACATTGATTTACGTGATCTTAAAAATATACAGAAATATATTCGAATGAGCCGGCCTGGTGGCTGAGCGGTTAGCGTGCCTGACTGCGAAGTCATAGGCTGCGGGTTCGAATCCCGCTCTGGGCATGGATGTTTCTCTCTCTCTTTGTGCTGTCCTCTGTTGTGTGTGAGCATGATGTGTGAATGTGGCCCACCCTATAAACCGTTTTTGGCAGTGTGGCGTGGGCAATGTTGCTCGCCTCCGTGATTTTGGTTCACAGGTGCACACTGGGTAACGCCAAATGAGCAACAATTCTGGCATAGTATAGGCAAAAGATTCAAATTCAGTGCCTGCCATTGGGAAAAAAAAATATTCGAATGATGCATTTTAAAAAAATGAGAAGCACTGTTCGACTTAATTGGTCACGCGTCATTGAATAGAAAATCAGTTCGTAAATACTAAATAAAAGAAGGTTTCAAAATTATATTTGGAGGCTGTAGTCAACAATCTAAATATTTTTTACACACACCCACACAAAGATTTTTGGGTAACTTTTATGTGTGTGGTGCAAAAAATTACATAAAAACAAGCATTATCAAAAACAAACTCATGCTCGACTATAATTTTTCATTGAACAAGAACGATTGATCAACATTTATAAATTTGCCGACCAGTCTGTGTAGGGGGCAGGGAACTGTCCTTGCATCAGAAAGGTTCTGGGTTCGAATCCCGGGCAAGGCATGGATGTTTCTTTCCCTCTATCTGTGTTCTATGTCCTTTCTCCTTTGTGTGTGAATGTGTGAATGTGACCCGCCCTATAAACGGGTTGTGGTAGTGTGACGTGGGCGACGCTGTTCCACCGCCGTGGCTTCGCCACAGGTGCCCACTGGGTAACGAAAAGAGAATTAGCAGTTCTGGCACTTTCTGTGGCCAATGGACAATAGCTCCAAGTGCCTGCCATTTAAAAAAAAAAAAAAAAAAAAAAAAAAAAAACATTTATAAATTTTTCCAGTGACGTCGAATTCAATCCATTTTTAAAAATTAAATACTGGGGGACCGGAAAGTAATGTCGTTTCGGTGCATTTGATATTTGTTACCAAGATTTCATTTTTAATCAATAATGTATTCACCCACGTTAGCAATAACCTTTCAATGCCGGATTGAAAATGAATTGAAATGGAACGAAAAAAATTTATTGGTTTTTAAGAGTAACGAATATTTACATTAGTAGCCGGTCCCCTTAATACTTCAGGGATATTGATATTCAGGGAATTCCAAATTGGAAATCCCATTGTAAACTTAATTACTTGAACTATTTAATATACTGGGGTGGGACAAAGCAATGGAAACACTTCGATACTGACTCTTTATATATATATATATATATATATATATATATATATATATATATATATATATATATATATATATATATATATATATATATATATATATATATATATATATATATATATATATATATATATATATATAAAAAGAGTCAGTACCGAAGTGTTTCCATTGCTTTGTCCGACCCCAGCATATTAAATAGTTCAAGTAATTTCTCAAGAACAATTTCTCATACATATCAATAAAGTTTAAGAACTTTAGAGGTTTGATAAAGGGGCAGTAAATTTTTGAAAAAAGTTTTTTTGAATACCCTGTGCAAAAAAATATAGTGATAAGCTTGAAATTTACATCAAATACTTTTTTTATTATTTGTAACCACTGCTTAAAATTTAGTTAACCTAGCTGAAATGTCCATGGAGATATGGACATTTTTATAAGAAAAACTAATTTTTTTGAAGTACGTGTTCTTACTATAACTAATTGATATAAGAATTTATGTGACCTAAATGCTTATTATTGTTCCGAATCTCACGATTCAGCATTGACTAAAGAGAGTTTCTACTTTATGTTTTTTTAAATGTATAACAGAGAAAAGCGTTTCAATGTTGTTTTTAATCTGAATACAACTTTCGAGGTTATAATTACAATGTTTGTGAAAAGTATGAAAAGATAACAGAAAGGAAACAATTCATTTCCTGCAACAATAAATAATGCCGCATAAAGAACTTTACTTTTTAAGAACAAGTATGACTTTTCAAAACTTTAAAAGAACATAAAAAGAAAATACAATGCTTAAAAATTTACAGAATCAAGCAAATTTTACAATAAAAAATAATTAGTCAACCACAGCAGAATTTAAAAATTTTTTCGCTTCAGGTATTTGTTATACTGTATTTGTTTTCTTAATTAACTGAGAAACTACAGAAACAAATTACGGAAGTAAACAAAATTTACAATACACAAAAAAAGTTACCAATTAATTAAAATTTTGAAATTGATAAAAATGTGGGATTTTATTGAACCAATGCTAAAGAATATACTAAAAAAAACAACCAGCCAAGACAACTAGTTATCTTTATTATCACAATATCCTTGCAAAGTTAAACTAAAACCAGTTTATCTATATAGGGGTTGTTCTTACCTTGAGAAATTCGATGAACAAACCTATTGTTACGTGCTGTGAAAGTATTTTCAGGGGGAGTTGTGGTGTAGGAGATGGAAGTTTTTGGAGTATACAATTGAAAGCTTTTTTACTTGCTCTAGATTTCTTTGGTGAAACATGACTTGAAATTAACAAGGTAAATCAGGTTAAAAAAATGTCTATAGATTAAAAGCATATTTTAAAAGTTATTTAGAAAAGTGCCATACATTATTAAGAGCCTTGATGGCTCAGGTGATAGAGCGTTCGCCTGCCAATGAGGTGAACCGGGTTCAAATCCCAACAATGGCTGGTCTATTCGAATTCCGCATCCGACTTGCACCGACCACAGTGCTGACATAAAATATCCTGAGTGGTAAAAGGATCATGAGTTGGAGTCTCCTTGCCATCAGGCTAGCCGTGGGAGGTTTTCTTGGTTTTCCTCTCCATGTAACGCAAATGCAGATTAGCTCCATCAAAAATTCCTCCATGAAGGCAACTTTCTCCCAATGCTTGACATAGGAGTTCTCTTGTCTTCTGGATTGGGTTCAAAATTGCAAGGCTACAGAATTGAACATTAGTAGTCGTAAACCTAAAAATTGGATCAGTTGTTCAACGACGGCTATAAAATAACATAACATACATTATTAAAATTTTAAAGAGTTGAAAGCATTTTAAAGATTATTTATTTGATTATATTATTTACTTATTTATTTGAAAAGAATTGCTTTTTTACACTCGTTGAAATTATACTAAAAATTCGAAAGGTCAAACGAGTTTTTTTAAGTAAATCTTTTTTTCTTCAACGTTTAAGTAATTTAAATTCATTTAAATAAATAAATTACAAACTTACTTACTAACTTACGTAAGAAATTAAGTAATAAAACTTCTTGTGACCTGTCATTCCACTGATGGAGTATTTTAAATTTGCAAAGGAACAATCGGATTAAATTTAGAAAAAAAAATATTTTATTTATTTCATCTAAGACTTAGATAGCTCCGTTGGAGAAGGACAAATTTCTGAAAAGAATAACATTTTTACACTTGTTGAAAATTCAAAAGAGCATTTTTTTTTTTTAAATATTAAAAGATTAGATTTTATTTCTACTCACTTAGGAAAAAACGGTTTTATGTTCGAACTTCTTATTAAAAATGCACAAAAACTAATAATGATAAGGTCAATCAAACAAGACAATCAAAACCGTGTTGTATGTATTGTAAATTGAACTGCTACCCTTTGCAATAAAAAAAATTGATTTATAGGTATTTTGAAATGATTTATATTCATCAACATTTATGCCAAAAATACAGACATTGAACGAGCTGTTATTTTTATAAGAACATTTTTATGAAATTAATGTGAAGACTAATATAAAATAAATATTTTTTTTTTTTTTTTTTTAACCAATATAGCTTTTTTAAAGTATGCAATATTTTTTTTACCCATACACAGATAGACAAAAAAAAGAAATAAAAAAAGACACATTTTAAAATAGTTTTAATAAATATCTCTACATAAACAAAAGTCTGTATAAATATATTCCCTAATTCCTCGACAACGGCAGTCCCGATTTGGATCGTGTTTTTGCTTTCAGCAGTTGACATTTTCAAAGGGCGATTCAGCATTTTTATAGGGTGATTTTTTTTTTTTTTTATAACCGTCGTTGAACAGCCGACCCAATATTATAGGGTGATTTGTGAAAAATTACCATTTTCCGGTGTTATATGGTTTAGTATCGAAAATATGATATTTCATGAAAACCCTTATTGTAGATTCGAAGACGCACTGTCATGGAAACAGAATTTTTGCAAAATATTTAAAAAATAAAAGCAAATGGGACCATCGCAAGAAAATTAAATGTCCTTCAAGGCCGCTAAACTCTATAGTTTATAAATAGAAGTAAAGCGTGCTGGAACAAATTTGGGCTAACATAAGCTATCGAAAACTGAAGAAATATTATATTTCGCCGTCAATAATGTTTAAAATAAAGATGCTTTTGCTTGGTCTTCCAAACGACACTTATTGTGAAGAATCACTTTAAATTTAAAGGTTTTTAAATTTATTAAATTCTATTACTAAAACATTAAAAAGCATTTAAATTCTAACTGTTAATAATTATAGTTAATTGTTTACATCCTCTTTTTTGATCCCGAATTTGAAATTCTCAAACTTTATATTTTATTTTATTATATTTTATAACCGTCGTTGAGCAGCCGACCCAATTTTCGGGTTTACGACTACTAATATTCAACTCCGTAGCCTTGTAATTTTGAACCCAATCCAGAAGACAAAGGAACTCCTGGCTCAAGTATTGGGAGAAGTTTGCATCCATGGAGGACTTTTTGATGGAACTAACCCTCATTTGCGTTATATGGAGAGGAAGACCACGAGAACCTCCCACGGTTAGCCTGACGGCAAAGGCTAACCCATGATCCGTCTACCACTGAGGATATTTCACGTCAGCACTGTGGCCGGTGCAAGCCGGATGCGGATTCGTATCGACCAGCTATCGGTGGAATTCGAACCCGGCTCACCTCATTGGAAGGCGAACGCTCTATCCCCTGAGCCATCGCGGCTCTCTCAAACTTTATATTATTATTCTTTTATGAAAATATCCTAAACTTTATTTAAAAAGAAATCGGTACTTATCGGTTATTGGTACCATCTAGTCAAGTTCGCCAATAAATGAATTATAGTTTGTCTAATGTACAGACTCCCCTAGACATTTTTCTGGACCCGTGGCGGTGACTGTGGTAACGAGGTATAGATATTTCAAGTAGAGGTGTGGGGTCATTGCTTAGGACAGGTTTTGGCTCGGATAAGCGAGAGAAAGAGAATCTTTTTCTTCTGTCTATTGTGTTAGCCCTAGAGTGAAGAGAAGTTACCTTCCCTGAAATGCGCTTTTCTTGTTTCCATAGAAGCAGACAGCCTAAGACTTTATAGCGGGGGGAGTGCTTACCGTAGACAAACTATACACAGGTCACCGACATAGGTGCATAGAATATGATAATATCGTGAATATTATACAAAGCGATGGTCATTTAACACGATATTATTGTGAATGTTACTAGATTTTATTTAGGTAGCAAAAAATATTGACACCAATAGAATAATTGGGAAAACATCGTGATTTATTTTTGTCAATGCATCCCGACATTAAAATTTGTTCTCATTAGTAGTAAGTGTTAATGCTTGTGTGGGTGACAACTCGAAAAAGCAGTCTCCAACACATGGCTCTTGCAACTGATTAGTAGGAGATGGCAAGTTGGGTACCAACAGCGGATAAATGCCCTAAACGTACATAAATTATATATTTGAACACACGCATTTAAGACTTACGTGTTAAAAAAAGAAAGTGTTATCTCAATGTTAAAAAAGAAATGTTTTTTATAGCAAAGATCTTTCGTCGAGGCTTAAAAAAAGCTAAATAAAACTTGTTGGCAAGTAAAGGTCCATTTTCATCATTATATTATATTATAGCCGTCGTTGAACAGCCGACCCATTTTTTCGGGCTTACGACTCCTTATGTTCAGCTCCGTAGCCTTGTAATTTTGAACCCAATCGAGAAGACAATGGAACTCTTGTATCAAGTATTGGAAGGAAATTTGCCTTCATGGAGGACTTTTTGATGGACGTAACCCACATTTGCGTTATATGGAGGGGAAAATCATGTAAACCTCCCACGGTTAGTCCTACGGCTATGGGGCTCCTACCCATGATCCGTCTACACTGAAGCTATTTTACGTCAGCACTGTGGTCTGTGCGAGCCGGGTACAGAATTAGAATCAACCAGCTTTCGCTGGGATCGAACGCGGGACACCTCATTGGGAGGTGAGAGGTCTATCCCCTTGGCTACCACGGCTCTCTATTTAATTACCAATTAAGCATGGCAAATAAATATAAAGACTGATTTTAATTTTTTAAGGTTATGGTTATGTTGTCTTTTAATTCTTGAACAGTGCCATTAAGCTGAATTATTTCTTTACGTTTATTTTTTTGCTTTAAAATGTATTGCTTTCTGCTTAAGATCTGAGTATTTATTTAACTTAAAGAAATTTATAACAGTTAAAGTTCATTTCGTTTTAGCCAAAAAAACTTCACAAATTTAATTCATTGGATTAATAATAATAAATAAGTGGACAGTTTGATTTTGACAAAATTGCTAATTTGATTTATTATCAAAGGTGTTATTGAAATAATTAGCATTTTTTTTAAAGTTAGCACGCGTTGTGCTAAATATTTCAATAACGAATTCACCAATCAAAACGAGCATGGAAGAGACAAAAATTAAATCCACTATCTTTTTCACTAGAGCAATATGCTTTTTTTGTACTTTCATATTGCCTTGAGATTTGACAGTACGATTTTAATTCTCGAAATACTTGAACTTCTACTTATTTATCTTGTCGCCGGAAGCAGCTAGAACAAATTTAAAATTACGAGAGCAAATCTTTGGGACAATATTAAATTTCACAGAAAAACCGCTTCAAAAACACAAATGACATAAAATGCTATAACAAAAAAAAGTTATAAAATGTTAAGTGCGAGTTTTCCGGTATCCTAAAGATTCAAAATCATTTAAAAAAGTAGCCAACAAAACGCAAATTATATGAAATTAACTGTAAGCAATAAAAAAATTTTGAGCTACCATTCCATAGACGGTGTATCCTAAATGCGCAAGGGAGGAATTTATATTAAGAATTTTCCCATTTTAAATGTTTTTTTTTTTTTTTTTTTTTTTTTTTTGTAGTAGTCTTAATGCTCCGTTGGAGGCATAGCCGACCAAAATGGACGTTTTTTTTTTCTTTTTGAGTAAGATTTAGTAGTCCGAAAAAGTATCAGTATATTAATTCATTCAGTTCTTAAATTTAAAAACGAAAATAAATTTTCCTTTTCATGTTGTAATTGATGAAAAATATTGTACCTAATTAAAAGTTTGTTTTCTTTCTTAATGACTTCTTTCTTTTTTTTTTAAAGGGAGGAGGGAAATATCTTCGAAAATTATCTCGAACTCCTTACACAATTATAAGAATTAAATTCAGAAAATATGATAATATAAATTACTTCAAAACTGAGAGAGGAAAAAAATTTTGGGAGACACCTAGCCTGTCCTGATCTGAAGTGAGTGCCAAGAGCATTGCATTTTATTGCATTGTACTTATCTAAAAAAATATAAAATATAAAAAATTTATATTTTTTGATTGGAGAGATTCCTACCTTTTTTAAGTTGATGCTATTAAACTAATCAGTAAATTAAAAAAGAAACATTTTTACGTAAGAAAATGTTAATATGATAGTTTTTATATGATTGTTTATTATGATTATGATTGTTTTTATGATAGTTCTAATTATAATTGTTATTATGTTAGTTCGTAATGTTTTTTTTTATTTGCTTTTTTTCTTTTTTTGCAGCGAGAATTATAATTTTTATAACGCTAACTATAATTATTTTAAAGCAATATGGTACACCGTAAGAATACTGCCAATAATTTACATAGTGACAAAATATTGAGTCCGATGGGCGCACATAAAATTGGTATTATTTTCAGAACAGTAAATAAATGATTGAATTATGGTAAAACAATAGCTTCGTGACTCAAACTATATCAGCATTTAAAAGCACTATAAAATGCTACGGTAATATCACTGCCATTTGTCTGTACGCATCACCCACACATGTATATTCTAAGATGGTGTCATTATTTTATCAACGCAACTTTAAAGTATGCGTAAAAAATAACGCGACTAGCTAAAATTAGGCTCCAACCCTTTGGAAAAAATTTAATCTCGATACAAAAAAAAATTCTAATGTATGAAACACAGTCTCCGAAATGAAACCATGTGTGATACTGATACTGTTTTTGTACGAAATTAGATTTTCATCATGTGGTTGCGTTTCAATTGCATTTTTATTATTTCATGAAGGTCTGTGTTCAAAAAAAGCATTTTAGCTCCTGCTTCTTGTGGGCTGAGAAGGATCATGAATATTAAGTCCATAGCATTTCGTGAACAAGGACATAATTATGGCCATCTGATCAGCTTTGTGCACAAGCCTCCTTCATGGGGAGGGGGGAGTCTCCATGCCTCCTTCAACCCCTCCCCCAATATTTGGCGTAATCAGTCGTTTTATTTTAGTGTAATAGATAAAATGCTAATAAAATATTGAAGAATGTTCTATAACATTGGCCAGTTCCTATTTTTTCTACTTAGCTATCAACTGTCACTTTTGTAAATTAATGTGATTTGAAAGGATTTAAACATTCAGTATATATAAATTAATAAAACATTTAAATAATCTGATAATTATGTATTTATGCTGTTAAATGATGGCGAAAATAAAAAAATTTTCGACGTATTGATGAATTTCAGTACATTAAATACCGCAAAAAAATTTCTTCCGTGAGTGTGCAAAATTCGACAACTACTTTTTTTTTCCTTGTACAAAAATAGTATTACGTTTTTTTAATTTATACAATTTAAATGAATATATATATATATATATATATATATATATATATATATATATATATATATATATATATATATATAAGTTCAAAATGAAGAATAAAACAAAGAAAAATTATAGACACATGAAAAAAAGGGGGTGGGAAATAATAAGTAAAAAAACAACAAACATTTTATTTTTAAAAAAAAAAGAAAAAAAAAAAAGTGAAATGTTAATTAAAAAACCGGAAAAAAAGCCGGAAAAGTAAAAGTTTTCCGCTTTTTTTCCGGTTTTTTAATTAACATTTCACTTTTTTTTTTTTTTTTTTTTTTTTTTAAATAAAATGTTTGTTGTTTTTTTACTTATTATTTCCCACCCCCTTTTTTTCATGTGTCTATAATTTTTCTTTGTTTTATTCTTCATTTTGAACTTATCTAATGAGTGCTGTTTACTTGCAGCTTAAGCGCAATAAATGTTACTTATTGTTTTTCTTAACTTTCTTAGTGTTTTCTTGTATTTATTTATTTATATATATATATATATATATATATATATATATATATATATATATATATATATATATATATATATATATATATATATATATATATATATATATAAAGAAATATCTCGAAATTTAGAGTAAAATTTATTTTTGTTTCGTTTTCCATAAAAAATATAACATGTTTTCTTAAACATATAGAATTTATAAAACAAAAATAAAAATATTTACAAAAAACCAAACAGTATCAAGAAATAACAAAATAAGCGTTTACAAAAATACTATAATTGTTACTGCCATTCTAATCTTCTTTTCTTCTTTTCTTCTTTTTTATCTTCTAGCCTGGGGTTCTTTTGTCCTTCTATCTGATTTTTAGAAACATCAGATATCTACAGTATAATTTCTTTATCCAGTTTTTAGCATAAATTGTCACTAACAGATTTATCTCATTTGGGTCTTGCATTCAGGTCACGGGTCACTCACATTACACCCCTGACAAAAATGAGACATTCAATTTTCTGGGTTTATTTTTTTATGTTTTCCCGAAAATGCGCTTTTCGGTCAAGCTTACCAGTTACGAGAATGTTCAGTTACAGCGCTTTTGCACTAGATAAAGTGAACTAGCATAGTCCGTCCGTGACGTTGTATTGCTTAAATATACTATTTCTAATACAATATTTTTTTATTTTTTTTATTTTTTTTTTTGCTAAATGCTTTTTTTTCTGTTCGCATTTATTAAGATTCAACAGAAAGTATTATTTGCTTTATTATTATTAACCCTTATTCTCGTTTTGTAATTATCCAAAAATAAAATCGAGACAACAAGAATTCTTATTTTTTGAGTCTGAATGAAATATTTTATCGGTTTTAAGAATGCTTTAGTGAGCTCCTTTGGACATCAGCAAATGTTTGTTTTCAAACAATTTATAATTATAGTTTGTCAGAAGTAGAACTTTCCTAGCCATTCGTCTGGACCCGTGGCGGTGGCTATGGTAACGAGATATAACTATTTCAAGTTGGATCGTTGTTTTAGGACAGGTTTTTGCTCTGGTCAGAGAGAGAAAAGGAATCTTTTTCTTCCATCTATTATGTTAGCCCTTGTTTCCATAGCAGCAGACGGTCTCAGACTTTATGGCCAGTGAAATACTTACAGTACACAAACTATATGTAAATGCGTAATGTTTGGGATGTATTTTATGATTGGAGTGAAGCTTTCACCAAATTGAATTATTTAGTAAATTAAAGTTAGCTCAAGATTTTCCATTTAACTCATGGGTTTTTATTCTATATAGTTTTAAAACTTATGTTAGGCTTTATTATACTACAAATCGAAACATCACACTATCAAATTATAACAACTAATTCAATTTCATAATGAAATTTTAATGCATCATTTAATTTTTTAAAAAAATAAGTGCGTAGCAAATTTTGTTATGGCAGAGGTTTTCTAAAATATGTTCTTGATTTAAACATATTTACCTTGTTGATACTACCTTAATGATTTTTAATTCATGACTTTTTATGATAGTTTTACTTTACAAATTTTAAGGCTTCCATAGTACATAACTAGTAAATCTCATATATTTGAGATTTGATTTCACAAGAAGTATTCAACTGATTTCGTTCAATAAAAAATAATCGATAATTATTAAAAATTAGTTTTTGCATTTAATTATCTTTGGTTAAACGAATATTATATTTGTATGCAACAATTTTTCGATTCTTTTAGCAAGCACCCAGAATAACTTTAGTTCTAAATTATCGGATTTTCACAAGTCAAATCCAAATATGCTAATTAGTTCGAACTATATTTTAAATTACGAAATATGATACAAAACCGCACTCTCTCCGAACAAACACACTTTTTTCCAAGAAGTCAGATTCATCAAAATATAAGGAGTAACCACAATCTGGAAAAAATTGTTTAATCGAGAGCAGAGAATATTTGGACCTCTTAATATTAGTTTCAATTTTTGCGTATTTTTCCATATCTTGAAGTGAATAGCATAAATTTTTTGGCATAAAATAATTAAGTTTGTTTATGCAAAAATAATTTCACATACAAAACAATTTTTAATAATTATTTATTGCATTTTACTATTTTATTTAATAATTTAAAATTGCTAGGCTTCTATTTTTTTTTAAATAATCACAAAGTAGTAATTAAGAATCTCGAATTTCTATTTTTTATTTTATAACCATCGCTCAACAGTCAACCCAATTTTTTGGGTTTACAACTACTGATGTTTAACTCCGTAGCCTTGTAATTTTGAACCCAATCCAGGAGACAAGGGAACTCCTTCATCAAGTATTGGGATAAATTTGCATTCGTGGAGCACTTTGTGATGGAACTAACCCGCATTTGCGTTACGTGGTTAAAAAAAAAAGACACGAAAACCTCCCACGGCTAACCTGACTCTTACCCATGATCCGTCTGTCACTGAGGTCCACACTATGGTCGGTGCAAGCCGGATGCGGAATTCATATCGAGCAGCCATCGCTGGGATTCGAACCCGGTCCACCTCATTGGAAGGAGAACGCTTTATCTCCTGAGTCATCACGGCTCAAATCTAGAATTTGAATAAAATCGATAAAATAGTTCAAAAAAATTAAAATTTTAAAAATGCGTCTTTTTTCTTTCTTTCAAAAAATGACGTACTGCACTCCACATCCAGCGGTTTGCCTTCTTTAGGTACACACGAGGCTGACTATTAAGAGGTTACCCAATAATAATTTCTTTTCTTTTTTTTTATACTCGTCAGAATATTTAATAATTCTAAAAATATCTTTCAGAAGCAGTAATTGCTGGACACGATATGTCGATGTTTACATTTTTTGTAACTATGCATTGAATGTTAGTGTTAAGAACTGATTTTGATTCAGAAGCATGTATGTCTATTTTTTATGTCATATTTTTGCCGTACAATAAGAAAAAGATATTCTTATCAACAAATGCGCCTTTTGGCATTTTTACATTTAAATGACTCTGCATCATGCTTGCCAACTCCATAATTGCTTACATAATTCTTTTTGATCATTTCGCAAATCTCAGTGGTGTACTTATTACCCCAACAGAAGTAAGAATTCAAGATATTGGAATTGATTGATCTCTGATATCGTACCGAAAAATTTAAAACTTGTAAACAGGAAATTCTCCATTGAAAATCCTTTAGATAATAGCTGCTAATATAAGCTAACAAGGGTTAAGTTTTAGATTGATAAAGATTTGAATTCTAAATTTTTAAAAATTTAACTGTTAATATTAGTAGTTGGGATTTTATATTTTAACCATCTTTATAATATATCATACAAACGATTAATAATTCAGGTTTCAATATGTGAAATGTGCAAAAAAGAAATAAATAAACGTAAGAATTCACTTTAACTGATTCTGCAGATTATTTTAATTAGAGAACATTTTCATGAGGAATTTATTTTAACGGTAGAAAAAAAATCGCTAAAATTGATTCTCTCTCTCACACGAAACACTAGGTCAAGTAATCTTCGTTGAGAACAAAAGTAGAACTTTTATAAAAATCACTCTATTAATTTAGGTGATTATTACAAAGGCATCTTATAACCAATGATCTAATATTCTTTTTCAGGAAAATAGACCATATAATCATATATCGTTTCCAAGAAAAAGTGAAAAAATACGAAACGAATTTTTATTTATCATTCAGGAATATGTAAATGAAATTTATTGGAAAAGTCCGAAACTTTAAAGATTTTAAACTAATTTCAATTTTCTAAAAGAAGACCTTCAGAATCCTTTGTATTTCTTAACAAATGCATACGCTAATATTATATATTTATTATAATACGGCTATAATAAATTATTATTTCCCACAAAACCAATGAAGCATATATATATATATATATATATATATATATATATATATATATATATATATATATATATATATATATATATATATATATATATATATATATATATATATATATATATATATACGGAAGATTCAGGAATTTCGAATCATCAGCTCATTGTTTTTTATAAGGCGATTTATATGTTTTCCCAGGTAATGTTTGCTGAGACTATTTGTCCATATGACCTTATATGTAAAAAAAATGTTTATATTACTTCTGTCTGACGGTTGACAAAATTTTTTTAGTTCTAATTTATAAAAATGTAAATACGTTATCCTTGCTACAGCTAGGAAAAATATTTTCAGATCTGATGCAGAAAAATATTTCATTTACCAATATTTCACTGAAACTAACGTGATATTTATAAATGCCTTTTTGATTTCTAATAAACTTTTTTGTAAGAGAACCAAATTTTTCCAACATTCTTTTTATTTTTAAATTTTATATTCAAATAGTTCGTAATAGTTTCAATTAGTACGTAAAAGAATGTGCAAAAATAATATTTTCTAAAATAAAACTTTCAGAAGATTTAGAGTGCTGCAGTGGTATGTAGTAAAACGCAGCATTTATAAATTTTTAAATTTCAATCACGTTTTCCAAAAAATCTTATTTTTTAACCTCGTTCCCATCGATTCATCAGATACTATATAAATAATATTTTTGTAATATTTTGCTTTATGTCATTTTGGATTGTAATCAATCTCTGTACAATGTAGTTCAGATTTTATTTATTTAATTTTTTTTAATTTTTTTTTAATAATCTTCCAAACATATTTGCTTCCTATATTTGCATAAAAAATGAAAGTACATAGAATCCTTCATTAAAGTGCGTGTCAATTGCACCACTTCTTTTAATATTTTAATCCCGAAATAAACATTAAAAAATTCAACTTTCGGAAAGCCCTTGCACCATAGATGATTAGAACAGCTGCATTTTCGTTAATCGCCCCAGCAGTTTAATGACTCCCTAAAAATGCTTCAACTACGTTATTGAAATAATTAACACGCGTATTACAATATTTCAAAAAGCTATAAAAATCAAAGAAACAATACAGCTTTCTGAGATAACAGAAAAATGTATTGTTGAGATTTCTAAACAGCAGTTAGTATTTTACAATCGACACATAAAAAACCTTAATACTTCGTGTTGGAAAATTAATGCTTACTTTTTCAGAAGAGAAATTGGCATATTTAAAAATGCACTTTTCTAATAAATATAGTCTTGTTAATTTTTTCTTGAGCTGCGATGGCTTAGTGGTTATGGTTACAAATATACATATACCCACAGTGGCAATGAAAATTATTTCCTTAAAAAAAATATATTATACTACAAGTACTAATCTAATTGTATTTATTACAATGGCTCTCCAAAGCTGGCCCAGGCAACTTCGGGGAACCCGGGTGGGATTTTTCGCGTGGGTCTACGAGACCCACTTTTTTAAAGATGGGCTTTTTTGAAATTTATTGTACTAGATCAATAAATTTTGCTTCAAAAGCAAAATAATTGTACATTTTTGTCCGTAGAACAAGACCTCAAAATAATAGAAGATAATTTAACTTGATTCATAAATTGGCAAATGGGACTCTTAAGACCTTACGAATATTAAATGAAATTATTATTACTATTATTGTTTTTATTAATGAAATTTTCATAACAAATACTTAACTTTTGATATGATACTGATTTTGCATTTTTTTAAAAAAAAAAATCTATTCTGTTTACAGTGATTTAAATTATAATTAGATCAAACTACTACATTTAACAAAAATTATCAGTTTTTTTTAAAGGAAATTATTTATGTAGCTTGAAAATGATATTGAACGCTAAAATATATTTCATAAACTAAATTTATATATTATTATAGAACATAAACTGTTTTTATATCATTTAACTCTTAACAGAACCAATGTCTTCACATAAGCGGAAAGGCACTTCCATTTCCTATATCCAGTGCCACGTAAATGGCAGTAAAAATCATTAATTTATCGTTGTCATAAATTTAATTATAATTTTTTAAAATAAATATTACAATGGCGGGAAGTAAACTTGAAATATTTCCAGATTGTTAAGGGTTAATTGCATCTATGAAACTAATTCGTATTACGTTTTTAATGATTTCATTAAAGTTGAATTAGGTTTTATAATTTTCCCCCCTATGTTTGCAAAATTAAGGGTAGTAAAAAATTTACTTACAAATATTTTTTGGGGAAATTTTTAGAATCGTTTTTTTTTTTTTTTTTTTTTTTTTTTTTTTTAAATCGTGAACATTCATTTTACGTTATTTTGGTCTAAAAATAATGATTTTTTATTGAAACTTTAAATTTTTTGATAAAAATTGTTGTCAATGAACTTTTTTGAAAAATTAATTTATATTACATTATGTGTTTCAGTACACTTTTTGCATATTTTAATGTTTTAAGTAATATGATTCAGAAAGGCATGGAATGTAAAGTTTAAACAGATCTTTCATATTAGATCATTAATTTAATAGAGCGATTTCATAGGCATTAGGTTTGAGCCCTAATAAGATAACTTTTTTTTCTGTTTATTTACAAATATTTTTCCGATGCGTTTTGGATCTTCCTTCTCTAAAAAAAAAAAGAGATTCCCCTTGGTTTTCGCTTGCATAAGGAAAAATATCAAACATTTTTCTTTTTCAAACTTAACAAGTCACAATAAAGCAAGAACGTTACCATGCTGCACTGAAGAAATCTCCTACGCAACGCTCCCTATGGATGGTGTTTTCTACACTAGGGAACGCTGCAAATTCGGTACCGCCTAAATTTCTGGGTTACTGTTTCCGTTGTATTTTAAAGCTATTTGGCATCATTGTGATTTGAGATTCTTGCAAACAATGTATTTGATTACCTATTACTTGTGTTTACAATGCTAACAATACTTGTGTTTACAATGCTGAAAGTGTTAACACTAACGTAAGATGGTACACAGCTTGCAACAGGAACAAACAGTAATAAACTTATGGAAAGAGGCCATATCAAGACTGCCAAAAAAGCGAGTTATTCAAAATCTAGCAACCATGTCACCTTTTTTAACAATATATCTCTAAATAACTAAAACAAATTTCCACTTCAGACTCACCAGAATTACTTAATAACGTTAATATCTTATGAAATACGGCAGATTTGAGCTCAGAAATTATCTAATTTATTTCTTTTATTGAAAACAAAATTATCCGTTTGAAAATATCGGCTCGCAGAATAACGTGTAGTAAGCAGCTGCAAACTTTCTAACCGGAACTAGAGCAGGCATACAGCTCGAGATTGTTATTGTTTACATTTCGATTGAAAACACCATCCATAGATAGTTGCGTTCGCGAATGGAAATATACTATGACATTTTCCCCTTTCTTTATATTTTTTGTATTTAATCGTCAAAAATATTTTTTTATGTTTCTACGACGCTTTCTTTAAGAACTATGTTCAATGTAGTTTTCAGTTCCATATAGTTTGCTAACTTTAAACTTTTTAATCTATGGGTGGTGCTTTCTACACTAAAGTGCAACGCAGGCTCTTTACTGCCTATTGGCAATTGAAATAGCTGCAGGTGGCGTAGAACATAACTCTCTACCTAAGGCAACACTTCACATGCATTCACCATAAGCGTGTGGAGAGTCATAGAAGGAAGAAGTACTTTAGTTTCTTTCTTGATTTTCAGATAGATTAAAAACCTTCCAGTGGCGTACGCAAGGGAGGGGTTTAAACACCCCCCTTGAGCTCAGACAAAATGAAAAAAATAAAAATTTTAGTAGAAATTATGCGAGCTATTATTTTTTAAGACAATATATTTTTATCTGCCTTATGCCTACTTTTTTTTTCTCACGGTATTTCTCAGAATACTGAAAAAACATTTACTATAATAGGGTTGTACTTTTGAAACCAAATTCACGTGATACTGTTACGGACTGGTTCCTTTCTGTCCTGCCAGTATAGTTTTCGAGACTGGCTGTCATTCGCGAGATCTTTACGCGATGATTCTGGAATCCTAGACGTTCTGTCGTCTTCGAGACAATTCGAGAATTTTGGAGATGCGGTGAAAAATTATATAAAAGGGGGAACGGAGTACAGTGGATGATGTAATATCAAATGATTAGGGGCCCCCTTAAAATGGATTTGTTTGAAAATAAATTTTAAAATATTAAGAAAAACAATGATTTTTTTTAAAAAAAAAAACAATTTTAAATATATATTAAAATTTTTTCAAAATGTTATGATTAAAATTTAGTTCTAATTTAACAAAATAAAGTAAAATTCAATTTAATATTATTTATTTTAATTTTAAACATGCTATCTGAAATGAAAAGATATATAAATACTTTTATATTTGAATAAATAAAAAATATACGAGAAAAACAACTTAATCGATGGGTCCCAAAAATTTGAATCGCCTAGGTCCCCGCGTACGCGCCGGCCCTGAGCATAGCATTTATTTCTGTGCCAATATATATATTTACTGTTCTTGGATCTTTAGGATGTCAAAACGTAAGAATTTAACAATTTTTAATTACTTTGAGAAAAAATCACGACCTGAAATTAGTGAGGTGACAGCATCTAGTATCAATGTAAGTTTTTCTGTTGTACAGAAATGTGATACTTTCGTTGAAGAAAACGTTTCTAGCATAACAAAATCTGATGAATGTGAAAGTTGCCCTCAAAGTGTTACTTCCCACCCATAAGACATTGGACTTTTTTCAGAAGATATTACATTATGTTCTTAAACTTAAAAAATCAAATCAAAATTTAACCAAACAATGTTGTCTAAATAAAAAGTCAAAATTGTCTAGCTGTCTAAATTAGAGAAATAATGGTGCTTTATTACAAACTCGAACTCGAATTTCTTTTAGCAGTTTCAGAAAATTATGAACACCCCCCTTGAAAAAATTCTGCGTACGCCACTAAAACCTTCAAGATAGGAAACTATATGGAAATGAAAACTACATTAAACATAGTTCCAGAAGAATGCTCCGTGAAAAATGTAAAAAATATTTGTGGCAAATAAATACGAAAAATACTAAGAGAGGGGAAAATATCGTAGTACACTCCTACGCAATTGAGAAAAAGAGAGAGAAAGGGAAAGGGTCGAACCATGGAACCATACGAATACTTCCGGGTTACTGTTTCTGGTGTATTTTGAAACCATTTGGCTCACAACGTGATCATTGTGATTTGAGACTCCCATGAGTAGTATTTCTTGCATACGTGTATTTGCTACCCAATTTATTATGCGTTTAAAAAAAGAAAATGTCATTTGAAGACCTATTGTCATTTCAAAACGTAAGAATCTCTTTTGAGAAAAAGAATCGTTATAAAACACTTCTTACCTTGTCGACAATATACCAACTTCGAAGCTTAAATGATAATTTGCAAAATGAACTGAATTTCGCTGCTAGAACATTATGTTAACACTAACGTATGATGGTGCATGGTTTGGAACAGGAACAAACAGTAATAAACGAGTAAAAAGGGGCCAAATCAAGACTGCCAAAGACGTGAACTCTTTTTAAATCTAGCAACCACGTCACCTTTTTAACAATACGTGCATTAATATCTAAGAAAAATTTCACTTCAAACTGATCAAAATTACTTAATATCGTTAATATCTTATGAAATGCTGCTGATTTGAGCTTAGAAATTTTATAATCTATTTCTTTTATTAACTTTTTGCTTACGGTAGGTACAGCATGTGGACCACACGTGATGGTACAATGTGGAACACCATAAGCAAAGGGTTAAAAACAAAATTATCTGTTCGAAAATAACGCCTTGCAGAATAAGCTGCTATAAGCAGTTGTATACTTTCCAACCGAAAGTAAAGCAGGTCAAGAACTCGAGATTGTTGTTGTGTACATTTATTTCGAAAACACTATCCATTTGAAAATCAAGATAGAAACTAACAGGCTTCCTCCTTCTAAGACTCTCCACATGTTAATGCTGAAAGCATGTAAAGTGTTGCCATTGGTAGAGAGTACTGCTCTACGCCACTTCTAGTCCATTTCAATCGCCAATTACCGATCGAAATGGACTACAGGTGGAACGGTAACATTTCTCATTCTTTCACCTATGACAACACTTCTCAGGCTCTCACCATTAACGAACGGAGAATCGCAAATAGATTAAGAAATTTTAAGTCAGGAAACAATATGGAACTGAAAACTACATTAAACATAGCTCTAAAAAAAGCATCATGGAAATTTGAAACAAAAATATTTTTAACAATTAAATACGGTAAATATTAAGAAAGGAGAAAATATCGCAGTACATTTCTCAACAACCGAAAAGAGGAGGAGAGGAATGGGGGAAGGATGAAAGACATGGAACCGAGTTTCTCCCCAGATAGCGTTTTCGAGTGATGCGATCGCCTTTAGAGATCGATGGTGAAAATAAGACTCAAGTTCCTGTTTCAAAGTCTTCAAAAGCTGTAAGCTCGCACAACGGCAATTACTAAATCACTGAAAATAAATTATATACCTATTTCCAATTCCGATTGTTAGCGAATTTAAACTGTTACAGGGACTAATATAGGGGATAAGGACATTTAACTTTCCCCGGGGGGGTTCAGAAAAGCAACACGCTTTTGACAGACCGGTTTTACGCACAAAAAGTGGCGTTCGCGTCGTTCCAGTGATTATTTTCTAACATCCCCGCCGTACCTTAGCATTGCGCGTAATCGATGTTGATCATTAAAAAGCAATTTAATTTAAATTCTAAAATTTTTTCATTTCCGTAAACCAGTATATTATTTTGTATATTGTTTAAAGATGTCTATTCATTGCTCATAATTTATTTGTTAGTTTATTGAAGCTTTAAAAGCAGAGATCATTCAGATTACGAGCAATTATATACTATAGTTTCGGTTTTGTTTAGTTTCGGTTTACAGAACTTAGGTTAATTAAAATCGAAGGAAGGATATTTGCTTATTCAACCATAGTTATTAGTTTGGAGAGTCTGGTTCTATTATAACTGAAGTATAGATGCTTATATTAGCTTTTTTTTATATTTAAAAATATGATTTAACAGAACGAGTTCAAAACTAAAATCCTTTGAATTTTATAAGTTTACTATTATTGTTTTAAAATCGTTAGAATTAAAAATGCACATTAATAACATATTTTTTTTAAACAAAATATAAGCCATAATTAATTTTGTTAAATTTTCGTAATCGTAAATTTGTTAAATTTTCCTAAGAGAATTAAAAATAATTATTTGTAGCATTTATTATGAATTTGATTGAACTATCTATTAATTTCCGATCCTTATTAATGCCTTTGCACAAATAATTATTCAAATTATTATTATAATATATATATGTGTGTGTGTGTGTGTGTGTGTGTGTGTGCGTGCGTGCGTGTGTGTGTGTGTATTTAATTGCCCACAATCAAATGCTCTTCATTTTGTTTTGATTTAACAAGGAATAAAGATTGAATAACTCATAATTTATGTAAATATTTAAACATTGCTGCCTTCATGAATGCTTTTTTAATAAAACAATCATATTTTGCGTTACGCGTAAATGGAAACCACGAAAAGATCATTCAGATTGCTTGACGCTTAAGGAGTTCCAGCGAAATGCTCAGTAATCGTAATGAATATTTTTATATAATAAATCATTTTTTTAGCGTCTTTGACAGACGGTCAATTATTTCGGTGAATATAGCGAGATGCTCTTCATATTTTTTGTAATTTTAAACTCATTCCAAAAATCAAAGTAACGTGCAATTTAAATATTAGAGTAAAATAATGTTTATAAAAGCTTTTGTGGTAACCTATATATTATTTAAAATTAAATTAAAATTTAGACAAATCAAATGTGGCGTTAAATGCAAAGGAAAACCACGAAAAGTCTTCTAGATAACTGAACAATAATGACAATACAGCTGTATGTTCATTATCGCCATGAATTATTCTTTTAACCATTAATTTTTTTATCATTCTTGACAGACAATTTGTCATCTTAGTGGATGTTGTGAAATACTTTTCTTATATTTTTAACCTTTAACACGATTCAGAAATCAAAGTAACTTGCAATTTAAATATCAGAGAAAAATCATGTTTATAAAAGCTTTTGTAGTAACCTATATATTATTTAAAATTAAATTAAAATTTAGACAAATCAAATGTGGCGTTAAATGCAAAGGAAAACCACGAAAAAGTCTTCTAGATAACTGAACAATAATAACAATACAGCTGTATGTTCATTATCGCAATGAATTATTTTTTTAACCATTAATTTTTTTATCATTCTTGACAGACAATTTGTCATCTTAGTGGATGTTGTGAAATACTTTTCTTATATTTTTAACCTTTAACACGATTCAGAAATCAAAGTAACTTGCAATTTAAATATCAGAGAAAAATCATGTTTATAAAAGCTTTTGTAGTAACCTATATATTATTTAAAATTAAATTAAAATTTAGACAAATCAAATGTGGCGTTAAATGCAAAGGAAAACCACGAAAAAGTCTTCTAGATAACTGAACAATAATAACAATACAGCTGTATGTTCATTATCGCAATGAATTATTTTTTTAACCATTAATTTTTTTATCATTCTTGACAGACAATTTGTCATCTTAGTGGATGTTGTGAAATACTTTTCTTATATTTTTAACTTTTAACACGACCCAGAAATCAAAGTAACTTGCAATTTAAATATCAGAGAAAAATCATGTTTATAAAAGCTTTTGTAGTAACTTATATATTATTTAAAATTTAGACAAATCAAAAGTTGCGTTAAATGCAAAGGAAAACCACGAAAAAGTCTTCTAGATAACTGAACAATAATGACAATACAGCTGTATGTTCATTATCGCAATGAATTATTTTTTTAACCATTAATTTTTTTATCATTCTTGACAGACAATTTGTCATCTTAGTGGATGTTGTGAAATACTTTTCTTATATTTTTAACCTTTAACACGATTCAGAAATCAAAGTAACTTGCAATTTAAATATCAGAGAAAAATCATGTTTATAAAAGCTTTTGTAGTAACCTATATATTATTTAAAATTAAATTAAAATTTAGACAAATCAAATGTGGCGTTAAATGCAAAGGAAAACCACGAAAAAGTCTTCTAGATAACTGAACAATAATAACAATACAGCTGTATGTTCATTATCGCAATGAATTATTTTTTTAACCATTAATTTTTTTATCATTCTTGACAGACAATTTGTCATCTTAGTGGATGTTGTGAAATACTTTTCTTATATTTTTAACCTTTAACACGATTCAGAAATCAAAGTAACTTGCAATTTAAATATCAGAGAAAAATCATGTTTATAAAAGCTTTTGTAGTAACCTATATATTATTTAAAATTAAATTAAAATTTAGACAAATCAAATGTGGCGTTAAATGCAAAGGAAAACCACGAAAAAGTCTTCTAGATAACTGAACAATAATAACGATACAGCTGTATGTTCATTATCGCAATGAATTATTCTTTTAACCTTTAATTTTTTTATCATTCTTGACAGACAATTTGTCATCTTAGTGGATGTTGTGAAATACTTTTCTTATATTTTTAACTTTTAACACGACCCAGAAATCAAAGTAACTTGCAATTTAAATATCAGAGAAAAATCATGTTTATAAAAGCTTTTGTAGTAACCTATATATTATTTAAAATTAAATTAAAATTTAGACAAATCAAATGTGGCGTTAAATGCAAAGGAAAACCACGAAAAAGTCTTCTAGATAACTGAACAATAATAACAATACAGCTGTATGTTCATTATCGCAATGAATTATTCTTTTAACCATTAATTTTTTTATCATTCTTGACAGACAATTTGTCATCTTAGTGGATGTTGTGAAATACTTTTCTTATATTTTTAACTTTTAACACGACCCAGAAATCAAAGTAACTTGCAATTTAAATATCAGAGAAAAATCATGTTTATAAAAGCTTTTGTAGTAACCTATATATTATTTAAAATTAAATTAAAATTTAGACAAATCAAATGTGGCGTTAAATGCAAAGGAAAACCACGAAAAAGTCTTCTAGATAACTGAACAATAATAACAATACAGCTGTATGTTCATTATCGCAATGAATTATTCTTTTAACCATTAATTTTTTTATCATTCTTGACAGACAATTTGTCATCTTAGTGGATGTTGTGAAATACTTTTCTTATATTTTTAACTTTTAACACGACCCAGAAATCAAAGTAACTTGCAATTTAAATATCAGAGAAAAATCATGTTTATAAAAGCTTTTGTAGTAACCTATATATTATTTAAAATTAAATTAAAATTTAGACAAATCAAATGTGGCGTTAAATGCAAAGGAAAACCACGAAAAAGTCTTCTAGATAACTGAACAATAATAACAATACAGCTGCATGTTCATTATCGCAATGAATTATTCTTTTAACCATTAATTTTTTTATCATTCTTGACAGACAATTTGTCATCTTAGTGGATGTTGTGAAATACTTTTCTTATATTTTTAACTTTTAACACGACCCAGAAATCAAAGTAACTTGCAATTTAAATATCAGAGAAAAATCATGTTTATAAAAGCTTTTGTAGTAAATGAAATGAAAAAATTTGAAATTTTGAATGAAAATAATTATAATTTCCATTACACATAAATGAAAACCAAGAAAACGCTTTATTAGCAAACTAATTGTACGCTAACAGGCTAGCTTGGAATGTTTACTAAAATGCTCTTTATTTTATTTATTTTTCGTAAGTACATAAATTGTGTGTTTTATTTCATTTCAAATATTTGAATTTCAGAATGATATAGAGAATTAATTTTAAGAACATACTAGTTTTCTTTTTTTTTTTTAATTTTAAAATTTAAAAATTATAAATCTTTAAAAAAATCTGAAAAAAAAATTTCATAAAATTTGCGAATTTCAGATTTTTCTGGCAAAGAAACTAAATGTTATCAATTATTATTAATCATTACAACTTATATAAATCAAATAAAAAAAGAACAAATTATGTACAGCTGCAATAAACCAAAACCGCAGTTCACTAGAGGGCGTGGATATAGAGTACAAACTGGTTACTAGACCAGTGTTGTCAACGTTCACCGTGACGTCCGTTTGGTCGAGTGATTGATCTTTCTGCCTTTATATCTATGACTGTTAGCAAAATTAAACTTTTAAAGATAATAAATATTAAAATTATATGAGGTAATATTAAGGTAATACATATTCAGATACTTTGATATCAAAGCAGATTTTGTAAAATTATATATTTTTAATTCTCCTATTTTAGGGATTGTTTCGCGAATTTAACGGAAATTTCTCATACATTCGAGTGGAAATTGTGGGTTACTCAATTTATTTTATTATTCAAATTCGAAGAGCTAGCAATTCCTTCTATTTTTAATCTCTCTGTCTTTTAAAACATTTTAAAGAATATTTACATCTTTTCCATTTCAAATTTTATTAATTATAATAAGATTATTTACTATTAATTAGTTAGACTATGAAATTACTTATATTTCAAAGAATACCTTATCCCGGTGTAAAGCTTTTGTGATAAACCTAGTGCATGCCTGGTGTTCCTTTATGCATTTGAATTCTTCATCAGAAATAATAATTCAAATTTCTAAAGTCTGAAATAAAGTCTAAATTTTAATTTTATTTGCAGAATTTTTCTAAGTGCATTATACAGTGAATTCCATCGAGTTTCACACGACTCTGGAAGTGCAAAACTTAATATATTAATTATAATTTCTTCATATTTTTGGCAAACTACTGCTTTTCATAATACATAGCATTTGTTTATCACATTCATGTGCATACTCCACAAACTATTTGCTAATTTGATGCACTTCATTTAGTCGGAAGATGCGATCAGATGTGTGTGCTCTACATCTTATATGTTTGGTTAGGTATAGTAACTGTGGATTTGGTTTTTCATTTTTTACACTGTTTGTTATATTAATTTCAGTAAAGGAATTTCGCCGTCTGTATCAGTGTTTAAAAACATACTATTGCCTTACTTATCTATATTTATTTCACCCTCTTCATATTTTTCTATAACCCATTCTTTTATTTCATACTCTTTAAATGCCTTTACAAAATTTGATCTATTATTTATAATAGTAATTTTATATTCTGTATGAATACTTGTCAATAGCTTCATTATATTTTCTGCTCAATGGTCGTTTCGAAATCTATGGCCAGCTAGCACCGCTGATTCTTGACTACTATGAAGCAATCCAATGCACTGTTACTCCTAGGAAGAATCTCTTTGTTCTTGACCATATATCTGTTGTTGTACAAACATACTGTGTTTCTTTTAGAATATTTTGCCTTTTTTTAAGTTTTTTCGTACAATACATTCATCTTCGTGTTTTCCGACTGATTAAATCCTTGATCAGAGATATTTAGACTTAAAAATGTTTAAAAACAAAAGGATTATCAATTACTTGTAAGGGAACCATTGCATGTATGATAAAATTAATAATTTTGTTCTCAAATTCTTTTTGGCTTATGTTATTTGTTTTACTTAGGATTACAAGTTAATTTTTTTGATGAAATTTTTTCTTGATTTTTTTTCTGTCCTCTTTTTTAAATTAGCATATTTTTTGTATTCTCTTAAAGGTAAAGACCCGTGTTTTCTTTCAAGATGACTTAAGAAATTGATGATGTTATGTTGCCACTTATTTCAGTCACGCATTACGCTACAGTTGAAATTTCTAAGCATTTATGAGATATAAATCTGAAATAATTTCCACCAAATAAAGGTTTGCACTTTCTATTTTCAATTATAACTGAAGTATCAGAAGGACTCGGATTTGTTTCTTGGCTGTCTATCACAGACATTTTAATGTATCTGAAATATATTATCAGTTTTATACATGTTAAATAAATAATTTGTGAGCAAGTTACTGGCTATTTTTCATAATTGTTATGATTAATTTACATAGGTCTCATAAACAGGTATATTCTTGTGGTCAAAAGATGGTTGTTGTATTATATTAAACTGGATCATCATTTCATTGAGTCACAAATTTTTATTCATAAAATGCACTCCACTAAATGGAAAATGATAGATACTTTTGCATTTACTTTCCTGAGTATGAATGCCAAACTCATCTAGAGTGTTAATTATGTAATCATGAGATTTAAGTTTTGTGAGGAAAAAAATCCAGATTTTTTAAACCTTTTCTATTTGTAGTCAATACATAATTTGAAAACTCATTTTTTATTTTGACTTTTTTATAAAATCTGTTACAATTAAAATCTCTTTCTACATACCATTTTCATATTTTGTTACACTTTACCGAATTGTGTAGAGATGTTTCTGTAAAATGACTGGATGTGTTGGATTTATTTTAAGATCTCCCCTTGAAGATTATTTTCAACAACAAAATATGATCAGTTTGCTCAAATTCTAGTTTTGTATATTCTGCTAAAAAATGTATCTTCTGCTAAAATATTTAAAGAATTTAATTATATTTAATGGTCTCTCAATTATGTAAAGGATTTTAATGTGTGATAAATACCTGCTCTGTAGAAATAGTGTTATTGTACATTACTAATTGTAAATATATTTAAATTTTATATTTGAACGAATAAACAGATGCATAAAATTAAAACCATAAATAGCATTTTTTAATTTCATTAATTTTAATAAACATTTAATTTATAACATATTTTTTATGTACAAGTTCTTAATCATAGAAGCTCGGGAATGAAACATCACTTTGGTTTAATTCTTAAGTATAAGTTCCTTTCTTAAGGCTGGAAACTTGGGTATCGTAAATGTAATTAAGGAGGAAAAATTTTGTTTGTCTTGAATCTAATTCTTAAATACTGGTTTAATTTAATTTTTTTATTTTGAAAAGGTGAAAGACCATTAGCAAGAATGAGAAACCAGACTATACAAAGCTTCCTGCATTTCTAGTTAATTAAACATAATGGTAGCAGTTTTCATTATTTGTAATCATATGAATATGAAGAAATTACTTGATTCCGCTTTTTAAACCTGTCTAACCTGCCATTCGAACACATAAAAATAGTCTCATAAGATCGCTTAGCAAATTCATCGACATTTGTCCAGATACTGGAAGATTGCGGCTTCTTCGATTTTTGAACCACTTCAGTAATGCTTCTTCAACATCCTTGTGATCTGCTTTTCTCAACTTTTTTCTGCCATCTAAACTTTTTTCATGAGCAGAAATTATTAATTGCCTATTTTTCTATATGTTACAAACTGCAGATTTGGATAGTTTATTATCCCTGCAAATGTCAGCTTGATTGCATCCATTTTAAATTTTTCTGATTATGCCCATTTTATCATCAATGGAGAACGTTTTACATTTACTGCTCGCCATAGTTAAATTTGAGACACTTGTTTGCAGGATTTTTTTAACTGAACTGAGAGCAAAAAGGAGTTGAAATGAGGGCCTTATCAACGCATATTAGGGTCCAACCCTTTGATCAATAATGAATAATTACTCATTCCCTCTAACAGAAAATGCATATTGATCCCACTGACACCTTACAGGGGCATCGTCTGCCTGGGTTGGAAACATCTGCTTGGTTTGTTTAGAGATGGGGAAGTGAGATAAAAGAAGCAAACAAGAAAAAAATGCTTATTGTGATTACAAGAAGTTGATTACAATGTAATCATATGTAATTAATTAAATTTGTGATTGATTACTGCTATGTGCATGAAACTTGCAATGAAAATGAAATGATATTTTTATTTTGCTTCCATTATCCAAAAAATTATTTTGAAAATTTAGTCAAGACTTATACATTTATTCATTAATCATTATTCAAAAATTTGCCTAATGAATAATAACTCAATGTACATGTGGATAATCGTTCAAAATAAATTTATGCTGACTAAATAATGAATAAAATTTCTGTGATTAATGCCTGTCACTGAGCATCAATAGAGTTTAAAATTGCTTAAAAGGGTTAGTTTAGTATTATATACTAATAGGAGACAAAATAGTAATGAGAATATAAACTACTTTATCAGGAACTTGCACTGTTTCATAATATTAAATAATGGCAGAATTTTTAAGTTTACTTTTTTTTTTAATCTTTGTTATTCTTCTTTCTTTTGTGTTTTCTTTGAAAAACTATCAATTTGCTTAAAAATTGTAACTTTTGCATTTGAAAAAAATATTATCATTTTTAGCTTTTCTGGAACTTAAACTTTTTTTTTTCCTTTTCAGAATAAAATAGTTACTGAATGAATGCAAGACAAATATTCTTCTGTTTCATTGTCAGTTTGCTGGCTATCATTATATATCTTCGGAAATCAACCATTATTGTAGAAAATGTGAGGCTTAAAAAATGTCACAGTGATATTATTAAAAATAAAACAGTATGTAGTTTAATCTGTTCTGATGGAGAGTTTTCATTACCTGGCATGACTTCTTGTCTTCAATGGTTAAATTGTGAAGATAAACTAACTATAGTGTCAACAATTTCGATCAGTGTTGTCAAGTCTGTAAGTATGTTTTGTTAATATATCCTCTAATTACCTTAAGCTTAATGGATTTCTTTTCTTTGTTGAAGTGCATACTAACACATTTGCTTATTAGTAATTGTTAACCTATCTAAGGATACCTGTACACTTCTTTTTAAAATACTATTGAGTTGTGGATTATAACTTAACTTATGCAATTATTACAGTAACAATTGAATTTTCAGAAAATATTATAATGCCGAACAAATGTCCACAATTAATCCATAAATAAACTATTGTCTAGTTGTAATGAGACAAACTCTATTACAATACAGAGCCGTAGAGGAACATAATGTAAAAAATTACTTATTATCGGTATTAGGTATTTAAAAATTCATTAAGCCTGAACATAACTATACACAGAAGTACCACATTACAGTTAAATCCCCAAGTGCCATAAAGTCTGTTCCATTTTCATGACTCTTCAGCAAGATTTTTCCCTGGATACTAAGCAAAAACCTGAAAAGAGGATGGAAAGAAAGAAAAGACAAAAAACGACATTCAAAGGGTGGTGAGACTTAACTAAATAATCGGCAAAGCCCTCAGCATCAAGAAAAACCACAAACATCACGGTCAGAGCTCACAGTCAACTAACTCTCACGCTCAATTGGTACTTTAACTCACTATTAAAACTCTTGTTACATGAAAAAAAAGGGAAAAAAACAATTCTTATTCATAAGAAAAAAATGTCTAAATCTTGAAAACAAAATTTGACTTTTATTAAATAACTTAATGTGTATGTACAGTGAGCTAAAAAAATTACCGAAATAGTTTTTGTTCCATTGATTGGATTTCCATATTCTAAATTCATCTTAATGATTTGAAGGATTTACTTCATCCAAATTTATTTATTATTGCTAACTATAAAATTAGTTACAAAATTCAGATTCAAAAATGTACTTTTTTTCCTCTGAAAAATTAGATCCCTTTTTAACTCCAGAAATCAAAATTTTGGGCTCCATAATGTTTATTTCCTTTTTTGCATGTTTTACCATTTTGTGGGAAATTTTCAAGTAATCAAAAACTTTTTTTCGGAAAATCAGAAATACTTGTTTATTGACAGGTAATTTCCTTCTAATAAGTATCTAATATTATTATCATTATAAATTATTTTATATTAAAAAATCATACGAGGGTTGTAAATTAAATAGTGGCAACTTAACCTTGAAACTCACAGAAGGGCGGGCATGTGCAAATGGGATATGGGAACTGTGAGGTGGCGCTGTTAGCGATGTGTAGAGTGCAAAAAACAGTCAATCTGCTTATAAATAAGGGTAGTTGTTGCGTGGCGTTAAAGTGAGGAGTTTCGTTTCCATCGCTCTAAAGCATGTTTTCAGAAGGTGATCAGTGGTCGTGGCATAAAATCGAGGTTGCCCGTGGCAAAAATGCAACAGAATGCTATCGAGGATTAGTGGAAGCTTGTGGCGCAAATGTTTTACCGTATAAGACAGTAGCACGATGGTTTCAAGCATCTCGTCTTTTCTTGCCATCAAGCCTTTTGAAAACGTGCTTTAGAGCGATGGAAATGAAACTCCTCACTTGAACGCCACACAGCAACTACCCTTATAAGCAGATCGACTGTTTTTTGCACTCTACACATCGACAACAGCGCCACCTCACCGCTCCCATATCCCATTTGCACATGCCCGCCCTTCTGTGAATTTCCAGGTTAAGTTGCCACTATTTAATTTACAACCCTCGTATTTTTAAGACTTTTTTTTTTTTAATTTGTATTTTGTCATTTAAAATTATTTAGCTTACAATTATGTAAAAATATGTGTATCTTACGGCAGAAAATTTTTAGGCCATTTATTAATGAAATATTAAAAACTAACTATTAACTAATTATTAAAAGTTTTTTTTTGCAAAAAAGTTCCTTTAGATAAAAGAGTTTTATAATTGTTCAAAAAAAAATTATAAGATACGGCAAATTAAACCAAAAGTGAAATTAAGGGCCCAAACTAACGACCACTCTCCTGACTGAACTGTTGGGACCATATTTTTCTGATTGTGGCTACTTTCCATATTTTGAGAGTCAAAAATCCAAATTTTTGTATATATGTATGCATGTAAAGCATGTGTATTCTTTTAATGCATCTGCTTTTCCTAAAAAAGACATGTATGTTATTCTGAGAAAGTACATTTTTGTGTCTGATTTTGCTACTTTTTTGATGATTAGCACAAATCAATAAGATTACTTCAGTTCATCAGACCATTAACATTGTTTTTTAGGGAAAAAGTATCTGATTGTTAGAACAACATTTATTTAAGCTATCCCCTTTTGTTGATTCCACTGGTTTTGCATTGTTTTACCTTATAAGAGGTTAAGCCAATCATTTCTGCATAACCTCAGAAAATTAGTTATCTGATTTTGATGTATTATTGTTAACGTTTAATTGTATGTAATAACGTTTAATTGTATTTTATCATTTCCTATGTAAAAATGAATTAATTGCTTTATATTTCAGGTTTATTTGGCAAGATGGTCCAATTATGAAGTTGTACTTTCAGTGCTATCATCAAAAATCTATAAGGAAGATTTCAAACAAAATCTTTTTATGATAAAATCTCTTGCATCACATAATCAAGTTGTGGAATTAATTGGATTTTGTAATAACTCTATAGTTACAAAATATTATAGATTTGGAAGTGCTTTAAATGCAAATTATCATTTAAGACATTCTTTGCGTTCCTTTGACAATATTAAAATGCGTTTAAATCTTTGTATTAGTTATGCATCTGTGATAGAATTTTTGCATTCGAGTCCTGTTGGGGTTAGAGTTATGTGTGACTCTAATTCTTTGGAAAAAACTTTATCCCAATATTTATTGACTGATAGTTTTGAAATATTGGTTAATGATTTAGATGCAACACCTGAGGTTCAAAAAAATACTAACAAGGGTGTAATTTGTGGTAATAAATTATTGAGTGGAACATTTGTTGCTCCAGAACAGTTGTGGCCTTTTCCAAATTATGAGTATGATCCTGAAAGAATGATATCATATGATGAAAAGACTGATGTTTGGAAAATACCAGATGTTTGTAATTGGTTTTTGGGTAACAGTTCCAGCATTGATTTCATAAAATATAAATTATTTACTATTCATAAGCAATGCAAAAGTGTAGATCCTTTGCAAAGGCCAACTGCTAGTCATGTTCTTGAAGTATACAAAAATATTTTTTCTGAGATTTAAGGCTTTATAATTCTTAAAATCTGTTACACTTTTATATTTTTCTCATTGCAACTTGTCAGGATTGCTCAAGCAGCAACATTTTTGAAATGGTCCCTTTCCTCACAATTTCAGGTTAATATGGCATGAAGTGTTTCAGTATACCTGAAGGCCCTGAACTCGAGAGACGGAGGTCTGTGATTCTGTGCTCAGTGCTCCCCTAAAGTCTATCATCATGTCAGTTTCTTTAAATATGTACATAATATATTTAAGGTTTTATTTTGTTATTTAAATAGAACATTCCCCTACATCATTTCTGTTTCCTCATTGCGTGTACATAATTTCATACTTTTTCAGTGGAAACAGCATTTATTTTGTTTCCTGTACATTTGAAGAGCGTTAATAAAATTGTTCGAATTGACAGACTGAGTTCCATTCTTTCTAGGCAATAATAACATTCCAAACATTTAATACATTAGCATTTTCTATTGGGACAGTATTACTTTGTACCTTTCAAAAAGGCTGGAAAAGAATGTAAAGGCAGTAACATTCCAAACATTTAGTACATTAACAGTATTATTTATACCTTTCAAGAAAGATGGTATTGAATTGAATGTAGGGGGTCCAAAAAGACAAGTTGCGCCAATTGAAAAAGGTGGATAGTAAAGACTATGCTTTATTAGATTAGAAGCAATAGTACTTGGTAACTTTTAGAACTTGAACAGATTTTTCTTAAAATTTCAAAGCTATAACATTATGTGGTTGGATTAGTAATTTAAGTACATCTTATGTTTTTATATTTTTTAAAATCTATTTTTGGGGCGATTCTTTTGTTAAGTGTGTTTGTTTTAAACAACATTTTTCAATTTTAAAACCCTTTATAATAAACTTGTTAGATATTTTTCATGGTTTTCTTAATTAGCTGTTAAATATACGTGTGTTTTAAATTTGAGAAAGAAAATTTAAGGTACAAATTAATTTGATCTTGGAAAAAATAATTCTGAAATTTCATTACGTGTTACCTTTTATAATGTTCGATATTTGAAACTTTGAATATATTCATTTAATTCTGTGAAGTATAAATGTGTAAAATTAAGATATTTTCTTTTGTAGCGAGATATAATATCAACGATGTGCTTACTGATTTTTTAAAATGTTTTCTAACAGTAAAAACTTATAATTTGTGGAAAATGCATTTCGTGTGTTAACAGTATGTTATGTGTGTTACCCTTTGTGATTATTTTAACCGAAAAGTCATAAATACTGTACTTAGACATTTATTGATTTCATAATGACAGAAGACCTATTTGTTTTAACAAGTGAGTAGGTAATGGTTTGGGACGGAAATTGTGCAACTTTTTTACACTGTTTTAGTGAGTAAAACAGACTGAATTGTTGGCACATCTATTCTCTCAAAATCATTTTTGTCAAAAAACATAAAATAAGTATCTTTTTCAATCATTTTCTACAAATATGTATTTCTAGTTTTCAAGCATGTGCATTTGTGTCAATAATGTGCATGAGATAGAGCACATCTCGTTTGAATTCCAGTTATAAGCGCTCTGACTATAATATCAGGAAGTAACTCTGACAAAAACTGACTGTGTGCCACACTCTTGCAATCTATGCATGTTATTCTCTCACCACCGTGAAAAACTTTTTATGTAGTGATCGGATCTTCACGTTCTAGTTCTCAATCTTAATGGTTCAAGGGAATGACTGCAAATATGCTGATTACTTAGTGCAGACAATATTTTAAATTTCAGAATCAGACACAAAAACATAATTTCTCTTAATAAACATACCTTTTTTTCCGACGGATACGGATTTCTGACCCCCAAAATATAGGGGTTGACCGCCATCTGGGAAATATGGTCCCCATAGTTTGGTCAGTACAGGGATCCAAAGTTTGGACTTTTTGATGTTAATTTTACTTTTTGAGTATTTCGCTATTTATGGAGATATGGCGTAATTCGCCATATCTTGAGAACTTTAAGCGAATTGAATACTTTTTGAACACAATTATAAAATTCGTTTATCCAAAAATAATTCAATGCGAAAAATGAATTTTAGTAAATATTTTTTATTTCATAATATTCGAAAATTTTTTGAATTGTAACGTATACAGTTTTTTACATCATTTTAAAATTTGTAATTTTATATGGCAAAACACGAAATTTTAGCGAAATCAGTTGAATAGTTCCCGAGAAATCAAATTTTAAATATACGACTTTTTTTTTAAAAAAAAATATTGTGATTTTTTTTACGAAAAAATATTTTTTGCATGGAATTATCTTTGGATATACGTATTTTATAATTTCGTTTCACTGAAATTTTCGTTTCACTAAAAAAATTCTCGAAATGCAGTGAAGTACGCAAAAATTAACATTAAGAGTTCCAAATTTTGGATCGCTCTCTTGACCTAACTATGGGGTCCATATTTCCCAGATTGCGACTAACACCTATATTTTGGGTGTCAGAAATGTGTATACGTCGAAATAAGGTATGTTCATCGAGAGAAAGTATGTTTTTGTGCCTGATTCCGTATTTTAAAATATCGTCTGCACTAATTATCATATTTGCAGTCCCTCCTTTAAACCAGTAAGATTGAGTCTTTGAACGTGAAGATCTGATCATTAGGATAAAAAGTTATTCAGGGTGGTCCGTTTGTTTTTTAATTATCATTATTATTTTTATTTGGCACACGTGCATTAATAAGTTAATAACAATCATACTTTATTTAAATTCTTTAAATTAAAAATAGACAAAACAGCAAGTTCGTGTGTTCCTTTTTTTATGCTCAGTTATTTGCAAATAAAAGAAGGTCCATTAAAACTTTATAGAATGGGTTGTACAAAATGTTGGAAACCCTTCTAAATACTAACTAATTTTCTTCAATATTTGTCAAGAAATATTCTGAGAATTTTTCTATAACTTATGAAAGTGTTAAGGTCATGCGATTTCTCATACATATTAACTAAGTTTAAAGCTTTTAGCGAGAGAAATCGGCAATAAATGGCGAACGAAAAATAGTGTTTTTGAACATCCTATGCCAAAAACTACAGCGATAAGCTTGTAACTTGCCTCAATTAATAGCAAAAATATTTTAAAATTTGAAAAAAAAATTCGTTATAAATTCCGTAAGATATGATGAGCATTTTAAGTCCTCCTTTCAAACCACGCATGCACGAAAAACATTTTTATTTTTTTTCCCGCAATTTTCGTTCATTCACATTTGGTGAGTACGAAAAATATCTGAATTCAATGTCTTGAAAATCATAAAAGTTACTAGCAATTTTTTAAACAGTTTTTTTAAATTTGGAAAGAAAGCTTTGAATGGTTAGGGGTTTCCAACAAGTTTGCTTTTGTACTATTAAAAATAATTTATTGAAAATGACATCGGCATTATATATTATCACCCCCTATCAAATTATGTTTAATTTCACACGTTTTCTCGCCCATTATATCACATTTTGTTGTCTGGGACGTCCTTTTTAGTTACTGTCATTCGTTATTAAATTTTGCTATATGATACAAAGTGAGATTCGTGGAAAACTCTATCATTTAGAGCTATCTATTTTCCTAAGTTCGATTTAAATTGGTACGATTCAGAATAAAACTAAGAGAAAAAAATTTTTTTTCGCTCTTTATGAAAGCATTAGTTTAAACACTCTTGCTTCTTGCATGCACACATATTTTGCACAATTTTTAATGATTTTTTTTTAAATTTTAAAATATTTTTATTTTAATTAAAAATTACTCTAAAGTTTTTTTTAATTGAGTATTTCTGCAGTTATAGTAAAAAACGCAAGGCAAAAATATTAGGTTTTTTTTTATAAAAATTTCTATATCTCGATGAATATTTAAGTAAGGTTTGCGAAGTTTTGATCAGTTATTGCGTGTGATAAACAACGTAATTGATATAAATTACAAGCTAATCGCTTCATTTGTTGTCTCAGGTTCTTTAGAAACATTCTGTTTCGGTCTCTCAAACCCTCTAAAGGCTTTAAACTTTATTGATATGTGTGAGAAATCAATATATATATAACCAGCATTATTTGTTATTATTTAAATAAATAAACCAATAACATATAAAAGAAATTAATAACCATATTTTCCTTGCCAATGTATTTTATAATAATATAGCGATACTTTGTTTCGATACGTATGAATGATTCATGAAATTTACGCCGTATAAATAGATATTAATCAAACTGAAATTAGAGATCTTATCAGCTATAAAAGCTGATAAAATCCAAAGCTTTAGATATTATGAGAAGTTTTATCAACAATTCAATGTGATGTCCTTTTTTTTATGATGTCATGTGTGTTTACACAGAAAAAATATACCTTAAATATTCAATAAATAAATCTTTAAAAACAACAAAACATGAAAAGGGGATTTTTACGTACCATTATTTTTATATTGTGGAACATTAGCAATGTTTTCGGTTACCGAATTTGTAAGTAATTTCATTCTATATATTATTAGCAGAATAAATGACAGTTTTTGTTGTTCAAATTTAATAATGAACTCGTTTATGACGAGCAATAAATGATCAGTTTAAATCTCTAATTACAAATAGAACATTTTGGATACTACTTAAAACATTTCATTCCATTCGAAAGTATCCCCTTAAGTCGTATTAAATAAACAAGAACGTTTCACTATCAATCATTAACCAATTTTTTCCTGAAACACAAGAAGAAAATCAAATATAAAATTGTAAGAAATTTTAAAAAATATATCAAACTAATATCCCGAAATCTAAATATCAATAATAAAATCATCTAAAAAAATTAGTTTTATTTACTTAAATTTCGTTGTTTTATTTTCATATTCTGGTTGAATATAGTCGCCGAAAAGCACTTTTAAATATTCTTATTTACATATTCAATTCTTCTCTCTTAAAAATTTACGTTACAGATTTATGGATATAAAACTAATATATTGAACTGCTTGACAAATTAAAAAAACTTTACTGAAAGCTACTTTTTTTCTACTACGACTTTTAGAAGCAATTATAAAGGAAAAAATTTCATAATCACTATAGGAATAGAAATATAGATAAAATAGAAATATATAGCTAGGTAATATATAAATGTAAATGTGCTATGCGCACTAGCACTCTAACTTTTATTAGGATATTTGAGAAACAATTAGATAGTATCACGAGTATTACTTTGCAATTTATTAGCATTACGAACTGTTTGTACTAAAACTTGTTTTTTTTCTGTAGTAAAAAAAGTTATTACAATAAGGTAAAATTGAAAAACATGTTCCCTAAAGTACCAGAACCATTTTCTGCCTAAAAAGTACCGGAACAGCATTCCGGCTTTGAGAACAAGTTAATGAAGAATTACAATTGATAGGAAATTATTGGTAGTAATAACATTGACTCAGGATATTTCTATGCAAACCATTGAATAGATTCCATACATATTGTTGTTTACACGTTAGCCAATAATTGACAAATTCTGATTATAATGGGGATTAAACCCTGCACCATTGTAAGTAAAATTGAAGTTGTTTTTAAATATTTTCTAATTCATTCTTAATTTGGTTCGTTTAACAACACCTTATTTATAAACTAGTTCAAAAATAATTAAAAAGTGATATCTATAACAATTTTAAAAATGGATATTTCTATTTGTAATTAAAGAGATAATTAATAATGAATGGAATTTATAAATATGTAAGCATAAGTTAATGTTGGTGTTATAAATGATGTTGGAAAAGAAATCGCATAGAATCAAACATTTAAAAACATCTGTGTGAAATATTTTGTGGGAACGCTCAGCGGTTAAGTCACTGAACTATTATTTTGTAGGACAGGGGTTCGAGCCGCAGTGGCGGCTCGAAGCCCACTAAATTTCAGATCGATTGGTACCAGCTTGTTTGGGAAGTAAAGGTGGCTTATACGTAATGCTGACCACATTGCCACAAATATGCAATAGGCCATGAAGTGTTGGTGGTGGTATATACTTTTCTTCCTCACACCTGTGTTTTCCAACCTCCCTCCTAATCTTATATTTTATCTTATAACCGTCGTTGAACAGTCGACCCAATTTTTTGGTTTACAGCTACTAATGTTCAACTCCGTAGCCTTGTAATTTTGAACCCAATCCAGAAGACAAAGGAACTCCTTCATCAAGTATTGGGAGAAATTTGCTTTCGAGGAAGATTTTTCAATGGAGCTAACCCGCATTTGCGTTACAATGAGAGGAAAAACCACAAAAACCTCTCACGGTTAGACCGATGGCAAGGGGCCACTAATTCATGATCCGTCCACAACTGAGGATATTTTACGTCAACCTCCCTTCTAATCGCTCGAAAGGTGTGCCTGAGCAGGAAACAGGGGTTAGTGTAAAATTGCGGGGATTGTGTGTGTATGTGGCATGATAAAATGACCGTAAATCCAGCCAATACTGGAATTGTAGTTTTGATGCATGTAGCGTAAATATCCCATCTTATTCGCATCGATTGTGGCTTGCCTGAGAAATCGAAACTGTAGATCAATGAAAGAAAAAGAAAATGAGATCAAACTTGGGTAATTTTTGAAAATAATCCCAAATATTTTTCGTAAGTATTTTTTTAAAAAATACTTTTAGTTCATACTTTTTGAGCCATGTTCGATGAAAATTACTTTCTTTAAAATGGACATTTACAAAATTTATCCATTGAAATTTTAGTACACTATTTAATAATGCCAATGCATGTTCTTGAAAAATTAAAAATCAATGTTTTGACTTAAAAAAGTCACTTAAAATTTAATTAACTTAAAATTTTTGTAACTTAAAAACCATTGAACTAATTCAATTTTCTTCAAGTTTTAAATGTAGGTATTGAAATTATGTAGTTTACCAGATAGAATAGTTTTAAATAATTGTTATAATACAAACAGTTTTGCGAAATAAAATAAGGTTCAAATTAAGGGAATAATCCCAAGTGGAAAGATATGCTTGATGATATAAAAACTTCATTTGCTTCAAAAAATATGAAGATATATTTCGAGCGCTTGCGGTAACAATTGTTCTCCTATTTTATTTTGGGTAATTTTTTTTTTATACTCTTACAAAAAACAGGAAAAATAACTTAATAAGTGATATTTTCTGAAATAAGTATTCAATATAGAAATATTAGGAAAATGGTAGTTTTTATATAGAGTAAAATCTTTGATGAACAATTTGCAATATGATGGGCACCCTATTCTACACTCTAACTGTGCTCAAATATAGGTGCCCATTCTCAGGACTCGCCAGACTGGAATGAGGAAAACAAAAGTGATTTGAAACAAGAACGCAAAATTACCAACGAGAAAACATGGAAAATAAGGAAGAAAATCAAAACTAGAAAAACCGCAGCGGCTGAGAGAGGTGATGAGGAATTTACAAATTTTAGTCTGAACACGATGGAAATTAATTCATTGTTTGTAAAAATTTGTGAAACAAAAAAGTAATACTTAATTATAAGAATTCAAAAAACAATACTAATATTTCAAAAAACAATACTAAAATTTTCGGCATTGGTAATGAATCTGAGTGGTATGTGGGTTTAGTATTAGTAGTAACGAATCTGATATTTTTATAAACCGTGATTTGAATGGGAAGAAATATTTCGTCTGCAAAATTTAAATATGGAAGCAACTCGAAATGCGTCTTTACGAAAATGGACGCAGTTTGAAATGCGTGTTACAGAAAATGGACGCAGTTTGAAATGCGTGTTATAGAAAATGGACGTTGCATTTGATTCTGTTTTTCTAAGTTCGAGTATTATTCTTTTCTTAAAGAAAAAAAATTATGAATCCAAATAAATTTGTATTGTGATATGGTCCATTAGTATAAATCACTTTTTTTACTTTTTTTTTAAAAAAAAAAACTTTACGTCCCGCAGTGATCGTAAAAACACGGTTCCTAGTAGATCACCGAAGTCAAGCATCACTGGTTGTAGTCAGTAAGAGGATGGGTGACCGCTTGGATCAGCCTTCCGTTGGGACAACACCTCCTAGAAAGAACAGGTCTCAGCACGGGTTACCATAAATATCCCTTAGTAGTCCAAACGTAATGACATATGTTGTATTTTCAACCACTGCGCAGCTTAGTACCCCTAACGTAATGACATCTTTCTTATTTTTCGTCTACTGCGTAGTTAACTTCATCACATCGAACTACTAAATTGATCCGTGCTGAGGCCTTTCTACTTCTAGCGCCCGTATTCACCAACACGGATTACCTCCGGGTAATCAATGGGTAAGCATACCCTCCAACTTATGAGGATTTTGAAAATAATTCTTTCTAGTGGTAGCGAACCAAAGTAGAAATTGTTAAAGCAAATGGATCTCTGATAAAACTTTTATCAGAACTTAAGAATCTAGCCATATGGCCTGCACTTTTATAAGTAATAGTGGACAAGTTACGCTAAAATAAATTTTTTTTAAATATTAAGACAATAATTTTGCTACCGTCTGAAAAGAAGATTTCTGAAACTACGGAAATTCCGTAGCAGTTGGAGGGTATGGGTAAGAGTAAAATCACGAGTTTAGTGCGAAACGTTATTCTCCAGCCGAAATTTCGCCAAACTCGCAGATTTCATCGACAGTTCTGACTCTCCGGGTAACCCGCCGTTTTTGCCGAGTTATCGGAGGGTAACCTATTCACGAGGAGCTTGTAAACAAACAAGATGAATGATTCTATCGCTGCGTTTGAGCTTGAAGATCTTGAATTTCTTGAAACTGTTGAAAGAAGGGAAAGATATGTCCCAACTATCAGAAATAATGACCTAGAAGAGTTAGATGAAATAGACTTTTTTGAAAGATATCGTTTCTTAAAACCGACGATTGAAGAACTGATCTTCAAAATTGGCAGTAAGTTGGAATCTGATACAGATCGGAACAATGCCTTAACTCCAACGGAAAAAGTTTTAACTGCTGTAAGATTTTATGCATTTGGAAACCAGCAAATAACATGTTTATATTATATAACAGCACGTGTTTATATTATATACAAAGTCACATGGTTTTACCTTGCCCAATCAAAAGCCTCGTTATATTTCCTCCAAGAGTTAAACTCGAGTTGTGAAATCCTCTGTTGAAAACGGTTGGAGAATAAAAAGCGAGGGTTAATCCGAGAGTAACTCTGAACCGTGGATATTCCGATCCCCGAGTTACTCTTGAATTTAACTCGGCGTGGTGAATACGGGTGTAGGAGGTGTTGGTTGGGACCGGCATCGGTCCTCGTTAAACTGTTTGTCAGCCTAAAACCAACACGCTTGATAATTTAGTAAATAACGACGGACCACCAGCTGCACTTTTTGTTTTTTATTAACAACAACAACATTAGGTATAAACAATAACAACAGCTGGAGATATTGTGGATTTCGAAAGGGTTCAAGAGGTATTTATCCACATCTAATGTTTATCGAGTCTCATAGGAGAAGTGATGATTTAATCTCGTTCCGTTAGGGAATAGCGCGCATGCGCCAACACTGTTCTACCGTAAAATGCCCGACTTCGCGTGCAGGTCGTCGGGCAATCAAAGCTGGGGAGCCATCCCCTCTGCAGAGGAACAAAATTGCAATGGCCATGTCCTCGGATCATCCTCAGGGATGTTTTCCCCAGACCATCGCCAATAGCCCATTGTACAGCTCTAGTGCAACGTAACTGAAGTACCTACCTACGTAGAAAACTTTGCAGTCAATAGTTATTTCACAGGGTTGCTACGAATGCTATAAATTTATAATAGGGGTATTAAATTTACGTTATACAAGTTTATATTTTTAAAATCCCCCTTAACCTTTAGTATTCTGAAGATATCGCGGGAAAAGTTACAACTGTATTATACCTACCCACCCCGTCCCTAAAGTCCGAGACTTTGCTCCGCATTGATTTTTGCTTCGTGTTAAAATTTGTAAGGAAAAGTAAGCACGTAATTCCTTGTTTAGTTGTTTAACTAAAACTTGGGTTGAAAACTGAAACGGAGCATTTTTTACTGTGTCCATTTTCTTAAATACGCATTTTTCGCTATGTCCATTTTCGTAAATACGCATTTTTTGCTGTATCCATTTTGCTAAACAGGCATTTTGGATTGTGTCCATTTTCGTCAACACGCATTTTGAATTGTGTCCATTTTCATATACACACATTTCGAACTGTGTCCATTTTCTTAAAAACGCATTTCGAGCTATATCTAGAGAAACCTGACCAACGAAATGAAGTAGAAACAATGTTATAAAGAAATCCTATTCATCAAAATCACTGTTTATATGTTTTATTTAGTGCTTATGAGGTCATCAATTAAACTCATAATAAATTTGGTTAAAAAATATTTTAAACTTAACCAAAAACCAACCCAAGAAAGATTTTAAATTTATATGTGTAATAAAATTTTTTTGAAATTTTACTTTTTGAATAATTATTTAATTAAAAGGAATTAATGTCAATAACTAAATTGAAAATAAATTATATTTCTAGTTTATATGAAGGAATCAGGAAGTTGCTCTGGTAATTTAGTGGAAATAAATATCGGATCATTCTCTCGAAATTCATCTGGGATATTAATGAGTGGTAAAAGTAGCATTTATGAACCTGCTTTAAACTGTTCGATTTATTTAAGAGCACCACTTTCCTATGGTGTTGTTATAAGTATTAGAAATATTGACTTACAACCTATGACAGATGATTGTGAGAACTATGTAGAGGTTCGTAAATTTTTTTTAATATTTTTTATACCCTATATATTTACTTTAATGAAAATGAATTTAAAAAATCGGTCAAATTCTAACAAAAAACTCTATGTCATGAAAATTGCACATGAAAAGCGTGGTTGCTCGAATGACTACACTGTTGGTTGGTTGGTTCTAATTCCATTTACCTCACGGGCAAGCCTGCTTGGTGAAACCGAGCAAATTTAAGGCAGAGTGTGCGATTCTTGTTTTTCAGTGGCGCCATCTATGGCCAAGAATTCGACTTCTGCCTCACCATACGTCACACCTGTTTATAAGGCGGGCCCATTCATACATCCATTCATTCATCAACAGATCGTAATTTTGACCTAAGTCAGAGAACGATCGATCTCCAATCCAGTACCCCCCAAAGGTATTGATTTGTTATGGGAACATGGAGGACTTTGCGACTCGACAGAATTTTAACGTGCATCAGTCACCAACTACACGAGGAGTCTTCGGAAGTCGGGGTTCGAATCCCCGAACTCTCGGACATGGGCCCAGCGCACTACCGACCAGGCTATCCCTGCCTATGACTACGTTTTAGTGAATCTCAACACCAAAAATGGTGGCAACTACTTTACACCAAAGTGGTATAGTAAAACATCATACATAACTCATACGTGTTTCACTACACCAAGATTGTTTTCTTACACTACTTGATGTAAAGTAACCGAGCCATTTCTATTTTTTTATTTAGTACACTAAAATTTATAATCAATATATGATACACATAAGAGTCACTAACGTTATTTTTATAACACAATACAGAGTATAAATCATTATTTTAGGATGCATTTATACAATATTTCTTAAAATAAAATTAATTAAACAAACACACATTACAGAGAGAATATTAATATGAATTCGAACTAGGCTTACGGAAGAGGAAATAAAATATTACGAAATTATTTAATACAATTAGTAATAAAAATTAACAGAATTATGTATATCTTCTTTATGAAAACGTTATACAACTAAAAGCTTTCATGACTTTTGATAACATTCTACTTCTGTGGAATGTTGTTCATCAGACGAGGCAAAATCAAACTTTCACTTTTTCTGTTCGATTGTAAGCGAGGAATATTAATCGTCTGACGGTTTCGATGCCCCAAAATTGGCGAAAATAATTCATAAATGGAAGAAATGCATCTTATCTTGGGGTAACTGTCTAATTTTTTTTTTCGAGTTTAGATTTAACTACAGCCTTTAAAGTGTGTATGAAAGCTCTGTACGGTATTTACTTGAAATAACACACAATTTAAAGTTTTTCAACAAGTTTGAATAGGTATTATACCACAATTTTTACAACGTATGTGCCAATCTTATCACTTACCCGAACGATAGCTCACTATGCGCATTTTTGCCAATGATGAATTCTTCCGATATCCTATTAATAAGTTATCTAGTGGACCAGGGCCGGCTTATGCATGTCGCGGCCCCTAGGCAATGCTCGTCTCGGCCACCCCCCCTACCGTCTTCTAACTTCCTAATATATTTTTTCGCTAACACAACATAATTACGCTGTTTTTTACTACATAGGTATATTATCACATTATTCAATACAAATATTGAATCAAACGAAAAGAATATAAGTAATTAATATATGCATTTAAAAAAAAAATCATACAATAAGCTTAAATATTAACTCTTCTAACTTTTTTTGTTGCAAAATCGTTCAAGACATCCTGAAAGTTAACCTTTTCCAATACATCATTTTCAATTGGCATTATGGCCAATGAATTTAAAAGGTTTTGAGACATAGTTGAACGAAGACAGTTTTTAATTAATTTCAATTTGGAAAATTTTCGTTCACCAGTGGCGTTTGTAATCATTAGACTTCTATATATTTGCAAAGCTGTCATTACATTCGGGAAAGTTGATTGTGCCATGTTACCAATAGTCAGTTTGTAAGACTCTTCGGCAGGCACAATTTTTTTCCGGCGTCTTCTAATTGTAAGATGAAGTATTTATACTGCACCATTTCGTCTATAAACTCAGGCTCAATGTCCTCGAAATAATGTTCCTTAAACTTTGTGCAAGCCTGTCTAATTTCAGCGTCGGATTTTGACAAAATACAACGTATGTATTTAGCGGATCGGGGAATTCCCCAGTCTTGCGACGAAAGAACCAGTATTGCCAACCTTATTTTTACATACTCTTTGGTAGCTTGGCCATAGAATATACATACCTATGGTAGGTACCAGAACAGTAAGTGTGCATTCACAACGTAGAATTTTGCGCGTTTTTCAAGCGTGTTGTGTTAAAAAAGCTGCTCTTGCTGTATAGTCATCTGATTAGTCGGCGTTAAAATTACCACGATAAAATTGCTTGCGATTATTTTACTGCGTTATATATGAACTAACTACCATAATATTAATATCTAATTTGGAATGCGTTCAGAAATGTACTAAAATAGCGTCGATGTAATGTACAGAGCAAGACAATCGTCATTGAAATTTCGAATTAAATTTTTACTGCTTAAGAAACATTGTCAATTTTTTTCTCTGTAGCACAGGGCCCCTGAACGTGGCGGGGCCCCTAGGCAGTTGCCTACAGTGCCTAATGGATAAAACGGCTCTGTAGTGGACCATTTAGACAAATAAAGTATCTTTTTCTATGTATTTTTTTACTCTAAATTGAATGAGTAAAAATCAGAGTTCTTTAGTTGGTAAGATAAATTATTTAGAACTGATAAGAGTTCATACAAAGCACAATTCAAAAATAGTAGGAGAAGGGCTCCTTAAGCAAACTCTTTAAATATTCAGGTTAGAACATAACAATTATTATGATGTTCATTATTATGATATCTAAAGTATAAATGTAACTGTTTAAATCATAGGAGATCAGCCAAATTTGAAAATCTTAAGAGCATGGTAATGTTATCTCAAAAAAATAAAAAATAATTTAACAAAACTACCAAATCTAGAAAGGTTGTCCAAAATATTTGTAGCAAAAAATATTTAAGTATGATGTTCTTTGTATACCACAATTATTTTAATTAAAGTGACAAAATGCTATACATTACTCATAATCAGAAATTTTCAACCGCGATTTCTTTATCATTTTTTTTAATTATAGTTCATTATTGTTTTATAGTAAGGCTATTGTTTTTAAACACAAAAACTGCATTAATAGAGCTACTTGAAATAGAATATGTTTTTCTATACAGATTTCTCCTGTTGAACATCATGGATTGGTGAAACTTTGTGGCTACAGTCATGATCAATTTGAATTTCAATCTTATATTAGTAGGAAAGATACGCGAATCTCATTTCACACCTCTAATTATACCTCTCAGAAAAAAGCATCCTTTCAATTGACATTTACAGCAGTAAGGAATGGTAAGTAATTTGTTGTTTCTTCGTTTAGTTACCTCCTTTCTTACTGATCTACTGTTTAATATACTTTATGGAATTGCCCTCTTGACCTTCAAGTTCCTGCACATGTATTCTAATTTTTCAAACTAAGTATTTGTGAGACATTAATAGCCTTTTAGTTACTACCGATAGTATTTAAAGCAATTTTAAATCAGCGTTATTTAGCCATATTAATGATCTGTGGGTGAATGAATGGGTGTATGAATGGGTCCGCCCTATAAATGGGTGTGACAGAAGTCGAATTCTTGGCCATGGATGGAGCCACTGGAAAACAAGACTAATCGCATCCCTTGCCTATGGCAACAAGAGCAACAACATTTGATCGAATTCACTGTGGTTTCTTGTATTCAGTTAATCAAAAAGTTTATCTAAATTTAAATTTTAAAGAAAATTTAAATTTTTGGAGATAACCGGTTAAGCAGTCGAACGACACAAGTAAAGTTATCACTGAAATGTCAGCTGTTTCACAATTAAATTCAGCCCCTGAAACTGACAAGAATCTTTAAAGAATTATTTTTATTTTTGTCATTATTGCATATTATTTTGCTTAGTGTTTCCAAAATACGCTCTTCTTTTGCAGGGTTCTGCTTTAAAGATGAAAAACGCTGCCGTAATCATAACTGCATTTGGAAAGGTCTAGCTTGTGATGGACATAATAATTGTGGAGATTTAAGTGATGAATTTGATAAGCATATTTCTCAATGTTGTAAGTCATATACTATATATATAAATTGTCCTAAATTTATAAACAACTTTGTTTTAAAAGTTTGATCAGTGCTACCGAAAGATTAAAGAAAAAGTCAGTCTTTACCAAGCAGTTTAAAATTTTATTATAAATAGGCGTGAAAAAATAATAGTTTATTAAAATATAACTGCATTTTTTTGAAGAATAATTTGTTTTCAAGTAAATACTGGATATATGCAAAAATAATTATTATTTCGTATTTAAAATCAAATATATACAGGGATCTACAAATCGCTGAAACCCGGTCGCTGAGGAACCTACAAAAAGACTGGTCCATAAATTTTTAATTGCATATTGAACAATTTCTAAAAACATGCAAATATAAATGCAGGGTAAGTCAAAATAAATGCACCAAATTCATAGATGCACTACGCAAGATGTAATAAATGTATTCATTAAAAATTTTCCGAAGGTAATGTAAGCGAGTATTTCTCACAAATGTACAGTGCGCAAAATAAAAAAACGGACCACCTTGAATAACTTTTGATCTAATGATCGGCTGTTCACGTTCTAGGACTCAATCTTAATTGTTCGAGATGTGACATCAAATATGCTAATTAATTAATGCAGATGATGTTTTAAGTTACGAAATCAGACAAAAAAAAGGTTGTAAAAATAAAAGGTGGTAGCTGCAATCTGGGAAATATTGTCCCCGTAGTTTGGTCAAGAGAGCGGTCTAAATTTTGGACCTCTTAATGTTAATTTTACTTTTTGCGTCTTTTACTGATTTCTGATCCCCAAAATGTAAGGGGTTTAAAAATAAGGTATATTTAAAATTCGATTTCTCAAGAAACATTCGACTGATTTTGTTCAAATTTTGTATTTTGCCATGTAAAATTATATTCTTTAAAATGAGGTAATAGTAATAATAATTCAAAATTTTTTCGACAATTCTTAAATATAATAAAAAATATTTATTAAAGGCTATACTTTTCATGGAATTATCTTTGGATGATCGAATTTTATAGTTATTTGCAAAAATTTTTCAATTCGGTTAAAAGGTTCTCGAGATATGGCGAAATACGCAAAAAATAAAATTAACATTAAGGGGTTCAAATTTTGAACCGCACTCCTAAGCAAACTATAGGGACCATACTTCCCTATATACCCCTATAATTTGGGGATCAGAAATCAAAATCCTTCGAAAAAAATGTATGTCTATTCAGAAAAAGTACGATTTTGTGTCTGATTTCGTAACTTAAACTATCGTGTGCCCTAATTAATTAGCATATTTGATGTCACCCCCTCAAACCTTTAAGATAACTAGTCCTAAGTAAGAGACTAAATCCTGAGCAAGTCCTAAATCCTAAGTACGTCCTAAGTAAGTCCTAAGTCCTTAGTCCTAAGTAAGAGTTAAGAGTCCTAAAACTTGAAAATGCTATCATTAGGAGCAAAAGTTATCCTGCGTGGTCCGCTTTTTATTCTACGCTTTGTACAATATGTGCTCCTTTACATCATGTCTGAAATATCTGTACTGATGCTGGTGATTACAGCTGTAATACGAGCTTTCAAATCAGTCATGATCCTGAAAACTTACGATCTTATACAAATCCCCACAAGAAAAAATTGCATGGGGTTGTGCAAGGTAAGAGTCATGCGTTGTTTCTCTGCTCGTTTTGTATTCAATGATGATAAGATGCCGTCTATGCAATTGTATTCGAACATTTATTGCATAGTTTGAATTGAATCATTCATACTCGGGGAAGAAGAATTTTGACCACAATATGTTGATTTGCAGTTGAAATAGAAAAATCAGTTCGGCATTTAATATTTGTTTTCGAAAATCTATATTTAAATATTACTCAGATAAGTTAAGTGATTTTAGCTTGTCTTTGCATTCAAGTTTTATATAATACTTTTGACAACTTTATTAGAAAGAAAAAGCTTTTCATTTCATCACATATTGGTTCCAAAATGTTCCTGACTTCAAGAAATTTTGGACCTTTGCATGCCGGTGAATTAGGTTAAAAAGTCCCCACCACTCAGAAGTGTGTTGAATTCTGACAAAAGATGCCTGACAAAATTTCATGACATTTCTACGATTACTTTATGACATATCGAGTCGAAATAAGCAAAGGAATAATGGTGGATAGGACAAATTTTCCTTCGTCGATTAAACATTTTTTTCTTGTGGACAAAAATGCATCTTGGAAGGGGAAATTAATATAGGCAAGTCACTACCCTTTCTTCAAATTGTTCTCTTCTTATTATAACCGTTGTTGAACAGCCGACCCAATTTTCGGGTTTACGACTGTTAATGTTCAACTCCGTAGATTCGTAATTTTGAACCCAATCCAGAAGACAAGGGAACCCCTGGATCAAGTATTGGGAGAAATTTGCCTTCGTGGAAAATTTTTTGATTGAACTTACATGCATTTGAGGTTACATGAAGAGGAAGACCGCGAGGATATTGGGATATTGAGGATATTTTTACGTCAGCACTGTCGTTCGCGCAAGCCGGATGCGGAATTCGTTTCGACCAGTCATCACTGGGATTCGAACCCGGTTCACCTCATTGGAAGGCAAACGCTCTATCCCCTAAGCCATCACGGCTTTGTTGTAAAACAATTGTAGATTTTCTGAACCTCTTGTTATAACGTATCATCTTACAATTTTTTTTTTCACTGCGAAATTACATTGTAAAACAGCCAAACAGTAAGACCGAAAATATTAAATTTTGAAAGAAATTTTGAAGGAAACTTACTCATGAATACCCTAGAAAAGTGCTGCATGTCGGTTTGACTGATAGCCTGTCACAGTTTAATTTTTAAAAAAAAACTTTCAAAAAAACTTCGAAAATATTTTTCTAGACATTTTAACTTACTATATGATGCATCACAAAAAGTATGCTTGCTTTCTTAAACTCACCGTCACTAGAAAACAATTTCCATTTATTTGGAAATGCAAAATTAAACTGGATTTAAGAGCTTGGTTTTTAAAGAGTCAGACAGGTTGGAGCCTGATATTTTTGATTTTGTTAAAACATTTATCCAATACAACCTGATTTTCCCAATTTTTTTAAAAAACTAACTCTTGGAACCATTTTATTTCTAGTTTCTTTGTTTTTGGGAGGAGTGTAACTGCCTTGACCACCATGTTTTATTGCAGATATGACATAAAGCTTTACGAGTGTACTTTTTACAGCCATGTTTTTTTTTTATTTAAAAAAAAGAAAGGTGAAAGATAAAATTAAGATGCTTAGCCAGGGTGATCACTAATATTAAGCAAAATAATAATAAATAATAATTAATTTCTAAAATGAAGCAAAAAATAATAATAAACACAACACTATCGTTTAACTTTTAATCCTATTTATTTTCAGCTACTATGTCACCTGGTGAATCTTTGGCTGTCATACTTGTTACCATAATAGGTTCCTTGATTTTATTGTTCATCGCTGCCTATTTAAGAGGTCCCAAAATCACCCAACAGATCGAGAGACTCTCACAAACTAATCAAAACAACGATAATTTAGATGTTCCTGTAGCACGAAGTTTGGGTTCATCAAGAACTCCTGGTCCGTCTTTAAGAACTCCGATTCCTGGTCCGCCTTTAAGAACTCCAATTCCTGGTCCGTCATGGAGAATTTCAACTCCTGGTCCGTCATCAAGAACTACAATTCCGGCTTTAAACAGGATCAGTACTAATTATGGATCTATAAGTCAATTTTTTACTTCGTGTGATTTTGATGATGTGATATACCCAGATCCACCTCCTCGTTATGAAGAATCCGTTAGACCAAGTTCTTCGTCACAGTTTCCTGTAATTTCATCCCAAATATTTCCACAGGTTTCTGCTGATTCTAGAAACGGAAATCATGTTGAACAGTCGTAATTGACTTAACCTATGCCATTTATTTTTTTTCTAAAAAGCGTAATATTATTGCAAATATACATATTTTTCTCCAGCGTTACCAAGAAAGTTTCATTGATTTCATTGTTCATCGCTGCCTATTTAAGAGGTCCCAAAAACATCCACAAGATTGAGAGACTCTCGCAAACCAATCGAATAAACGGTAATTTAGATGCTCCAGGCACAAAGTTAGGGTTCATCAGGAACTCTAACTCCTGGTTCTTCTTTAAAAACTCCAATTCCTGGTTCGTCATCAAGAACTCCAATTTCTGGTCCGTCCTCAAGAACTGCAATTCCTACTTTACACAGAATCAGTACTACTTAAGGATCTATAAGACAATTTTTCACTTCTTGTGATTTTAGCAATGTGATATACCCAGATCCACCTCCTGGTTATGAAGAATCAGCTAGATCAAGTTCTTCATCAAAATTTTCTGGAATTTCAGCTCATATATTTCCACATGTTTCTATTGATTCTAGTAACGGAAATCATGTTAAACGGCCGTAATTGACTTAAAACTTATGCTATTTAATTTTTATGTTTTTTAATCTGATGCTCACTGGTGAAACTCAAAGAAAGTTTCGTGAATTTAATGAATACTTATAACTGATTCAATTGTAGATATCATTTTTTTAGTCATTTATCTATAGTAAGTTATAACTCTTATGTAAAACTTTCTATAAATACAAGAAAAAGGCTTAGGTTTTGCATCAGAAAAAACTGAATTTGCTGACCTATATATATTCCAAGATATACCAAAATTATGATGTATATCAAGCTATTGAGAATTTTTATAAATGGTTTGATGGTACTAACAGGTTTGTTCTGATGTTCAAGTTTGCAAAAAAATGTATGTCTACGTGAAAATTGTAACTATAATTGTTTGTATTCTTCTATTATCAGAGAAATTGTGAATATTTACTTAATATAACATTAGTGGGGCTTGGAGTGCCTGAGTCTTTACACAGTAGTTGGAGCTGTTGTGGTGGGAGGTGATGTTACTTGTGTTTGAGTGATAAATATTTATTAATTATTTATTATTTTTTATTTATTAATAATGGAAAAAAATTACATTGTAAGATATAAGAATTTTTACGTCATTTTAAACCATTTTATATTAAATGACAAAATTTAAAAGAAGTTTGTCGAGTAGTTACGCAATAAATTTTTTTTTAAAGCCGTATTTCTAAATTTCTATTTATCGAAAACTACTTATTCAATTTTCTTCTAATTTCGTCATTTAAAATAATATAGTTTAAAGTGCTGTAAAAACTTATATACTATAATAAATAAACTATGAAATTTATAAATAATTTTTTATTAAAATTTGTTTGCTTAAAATTATTTTTAGATAAACTATTTTTAAAATTTTAAGCAAAAATATTTTGGATTCGCTGAAAAGTCCCCTAAATAAGTTAAAATACAGACAAAAAATTAAATATTAAAGGGATTAAACTTTTAATCGCTCTCCTGTCTAAACTATTTTCTAGTTTGAGGTTACCTCTTTCCTCCTCCTAACAGATTTGCTGTTGCAAATCCAAACTATTGAAGAAGAAAAAAAGGTTTATTCAGAGGTTAGGTTTCAGAGAAAGTATATTTTTGTATATGATTCTGAAACTTAGTAGTTAGTATTTATTAGCTCTGTACAATATTTGAGGCACAATATATATATATATATATATATATATATATATATATATATATATATATATATATATATATATATATATATATATATATATATATATATATATATATATACATACACACATATATTGCACCCTTTGAATAGTTTTTATACGGCTTTCAGTTCGTAAAAATTTTATCATTAAAATAAAAGTTATTGAGGTTGATTTATTTATTTTAATGTGTTTTGACTTAAAATGAGTTTTGCGATTACGTTGCAAGTTTTCTAAAAAAGTTCTTCTTTCAAATGTTTATTGTGTATTTTCTTATGCATCATCTAAAATTACACTGATGGTTTTCATTACATTTTTATTTCCTAGACTGAGTTTTTCATAATACCTCTATCGGGATTTATTATAATTACCGAATTAGCGCATTAAGATATAATTTTATCAAAAATACATATAATAAATTTTTATTTCTAAAGAATGCGCTTCTAAGCCAATCATGGTAATCTCAAGAACCACTATTTGCTGCCTCAAATGGGAACGATCAAACAGTTTAATTTGATAATCGACAAATAGAAATCGAATATTTTTGAAATTTTACTTTGAACTGAAAAAAATGAGTTGCAATGGTTTAAAGTTTAGAAAAATAAATAATTGGCTGAACTTATTTAATATGCTTTTATTAAGTTCAAAAATGAACAAGAATAAAGTGGATAGATAGTAAACCTGACATTTTGCTTGATTTTTAAATTCAATAAATTAAATAAAACAAGCATAAATTAATTATAAGAATGTATATTGATTATCAAACTACCTTTCATAATTGCAACAACTACGGAATTTCCGTAGGTTCAGAAAATATGTTTTTTAGATTTATTAATGTTTCAATAAATTAGATTTGAAAGAATTTTATTCACAAGTACATACATAAAAATTATGTAAATAGTAATACTGCCAATGCAATTCAGAAAAACGTTAGGGCTTTACGATAAAGTGAAAAATTACAGCTATACAACTATTTTCTTTCCCATTCTATCAATTTTAAAATATAATTTGATAAGTAATAAAATTGATTTTTTAAATGGAAGTTTTAGCAATATGCAGCTTGTCCTACAAAAATGACATGATAAAAATCTCAATTTTTTGTCGCTTATGTTGATTTTTCTATTGCATGGCAGTATAAAAAAGATCAGATGGACAAATGTTCAATATTTAGAGGATCTGATATATGTTCTTAAATAATTCTGTTTGTCTGAAAACTTCTGCTTTAGTTCATAACCACTAGTAAAATATTTCTCCAAACCTCAAATATTCTTGAATCTGTAGCTGGTTGTTTGAATTTTTCGTAGCACCGAAGGAATTTTAATAGACAAGTAATTTCAATCTTGGCAAAGGTATTCATGTTTTCTTCGTAAGTCATAATCAAAAAACATCTCTGAAGTTAAGCATTCAGCTTAAACTTTTACAGCTATCATCATCATCGAAATATAACTGGGCGCCTGGGGCCGTTAGCGGCCTTTTTCCCATTCGTCTTGTATTTATTCTTTAAGGTGGTTCTTTCTGGTATATGAAATGCAATTGGAATAAAAGGAAATTAAATATTTTGCATTTTAGTTAAAATTATGTCACTACTAAAATGAGCTGCAGTCGGCCTAAGGTTTATGTCTTCTCTTAAGTTTTCAAAAGTAAAAATTTCATTGAATCCTGCTGTGTCACAATATATGGTCTTATCAAAAAATCTGAAATTTTGCTTTGCAATATGATGATCTAAAAAATCCATGTTGAGGTCGCGATGTATGTTTTTATTGCGGATAAACCATCTTGCTTTTGTTATTTTCCTGAGGATTTCATTCTAGCATATTTTGAGTTTTTTAAGGAGTGATGTGGAGATGTTGCACCAAGCTGGAGATGCATAAGTTAGGATGGGACGGATCATCGAGATGTAAAGTAAACGTTTAAGTCTGAGTTCCATTTTAGGGTTCTGAAGAAGGATTTGTAATCTGTGGCAGGCTGTTTTTGCTTTGTTGATAACTGTTTTGACGTGATCTTTCCAATTAAATTTGCTGTTTATGACCAGTTCAAGATATTTTGCTGTTTTGACTATGGGTATAGTTTCGTTAAAGACAACAACTTGAATTTTTGGGAGGATAGTTTTTCTTTTATGTTGAATGACTAGTAGCTTCGATTTTTGGCCATTGACTTTAAACTTCCAGTCTAGGCACCAGGTTTCTATTTCTGTAAGCTTTTCTTGGAGTTTCTGTAAGGCAATGTTGGGATTTTTGGACTTCACGACAATTCCTGTATCATCTGCGAAAAGTGCTGTGATGCTATTAAAGTCTTGTCTGTTGATGGGAAAGTCATAGGTAAATAGTATGAATAGTATGGGCCCAAGGGTGCTTCCTTGAGGCACTCCTGTTGTTATTTTTCTGTTTGTTGATTTCATGTTTTTAAAATTAACTTGAAAGGTTCTATTATGTAAGTAGGCCTGTATTATTTTAATGACACCAGATGGTAATTTCAGTTGTATAAGCTTGAAAATGAGACCCTGATGCCAAACTCGGTCAAAAGCCTTTGCAATATCAAGCATCAGTAGTGCTGAACTCTGTTTGTTATGGAGTCCACGACCAATATAGTCGACAATTCTGAGGAGCTGTTTGGTTGTGTCAAGATGCTTCCGAAAGCCATACTGCTCATCTGGTAGTGAAGTAAGGTTAGGCTTGATTCTTGTGTAGATAATTTCTTCCATGAGCTTTCCTAAGTTGCACAAGAGACTGATGGGTCTGTAACTTTCAGGTAAAGTAGGATCTTTGCTGGGTTTAAGGAAAAGTATGACATTTGCGTTCTTCCAGGCATCAGGGAAGTAGTCTAAGATAAAGCAAGCATTGTAGATATGAACTATTAGTTTTATATACTGTTTTGGTAGTAGCTTGATCATCTTGTTTTTGATATTATCACAACCAGGAGCTGTTTTTATTTTTAGTTTTTTAATGTGATTTATAACTTCTTCGGTGTTGGTCGGTTCAATTATCTCTGGAGATGAATGCGTTAAGTTGAATTGCTTGACATCTTCGATAACCAAGTTATGATTGTTCAGATTGAAGTCCGGGTTTGGAGAAAATTGTTTTTCTAGAGAGTCAGCAAAAGTTTCAGCTTTATCTTGAGCTGTGAAGACATACCCGGTATCTTTATGTAAAGGTTTATCCACTTGAGGTGTGGCTTGAAGTGCTTTTATCATACTCCAGACAGAATTATACTCCGTGCTGAGCGATTCAATTTTATCTACCCATTGTCTTCTTCTGTAATAACGACATTTCTTGTGTATTTGCTTGTTAAGATTAATCATCTCATCTCTGTAGTCTGGATCAGAAGTTTTATGGTATTTCTTTCGGCACCAGTTTCTTTGTTTGATCAAAAACTTGATTTCAGGTGGAAGTTTAAGATGATTTGAAGCGAGTTTTTTTTATGTAGTTGATTTATTATAGGCAGTTATTATATCATTCCGAAGAACAGCAATTTATGCATCAATTTCTTCGGTAGTCTTTAGAGCAACAAGGTTTGGTTTATTTAATGTGAGAATATTTTGAAAAAGATTCCAGTCAGTTCTAGTGATCTGCTTACTCTCCTGTGTTAAGGATATCCCAATCGAGATGTAGACTGGAGGATGATCAGAAGGAAGATAATGCATTTATAACGTCAGCTGCTATGGGTGCATTCAAATTGGAAATAGCGAAATCAAGAATGTCCGGTCTTTGATTCCTCATGTTTGGTAGATATGTAGGACATAATGGCGCGATAACAGTGAGTGCGTGCTTATTCACAAGATTCTTGAGCTGTAGTCCGTTGCGGTTGGTTCTGTTGCATCCCCATGTTGTGTGTTTCGAGTTAAAATCTCCAGTTACAATTGTCTCCATGTTTGTTGGGAAAAGTTGTCTGATGTCATCGTCTGAGAGAGTATTACCTGGAGTTGTAAATTCCAGTGATCTTGATGTTTTTGTTATCGTAGTTAAGAAAAATTGAGATTTGTTCATATCCAGCTTGGTTAGATTTGTTAAATTCGGTTGTCATTAGGCTATTCTTCGCCAGGAGAGCAACTCCCCCACCTCTGAAATTCCTGTCACACCTGTAGGTCGTATAGTTGGCAACTTTTATGTGATGCTGTTTGTTAAGATGAGTCTCTGTGATAATCATAATATCTGGGTCAAACTCAGAAATAAAGTCTTTAAGTTCGTGTATTTTGTTAAAAATTCCATTTGCATTCCAGTTTATAATGTGAAGTGGTGCTTTACGAGAAGTGGCTTTATTCATTAGTTGTTGAGGATTTGGTTGATTTTACGGCTTCTGCTGTTGCTTTTAGTTGGCGAATTAGATTGAATCCTTCATTGTTTTTTAAAATTTCTACAAAGTTTTTAAGTTCGTTCAGGATTATGTGTGCTTCTTGGACCAGACTTCTGTCTTCCTGCTGGGCATTTTGAAGACCCCGAATCTTAGCTTCTTTAAGGGTTGAGGCATATGTTGCAGTTGGAGCAGTTCTATTTCGGTAGACTTCGTTATTTTGGTTATTGGAGCTGTAACTATGTCTGGATTCAACTTGTGGATATTTAGAACATTGTTTATAATTTGAAGGGTGGGGGCCACCACAATTGGCACACTTGGCCGGAGTATCTTTGGATTTTTGGCAGATATATGTTAAGTGCCCTTCACCGCACTTTAAGCACTTAGGAGCATGTCTGCATAAGTGTTGAACGTGATTAAAATTAATTCTGACATCTATGGCACTGTGTCACACCACCGCGCTCTTTGTAGTTGTCTACTGTGATTATTAAGTTCCTAAGTCTCGTGAGGTCGTAAATCTCCTTGTTGTGATTATTCTTTGGTATTGTCACTATCACTCTAATCTAACTCTTAATCGTTTGTTTACATAACAATGAGAAAAAGGACGTTTTTCCATATTCACATATTATGCTAGTTAGTGAGCTCGATGCGAAGAATTGCTTATGCATCCTAATCAAAGTCCCTCAGTGGACTGGTCGTTAAGATACGGTTCCCACAAGATCACAGAAGTCAAGCATCACTGGCTGCGGTCAGTGTGAGGGTAGGTGACCACTTGGATTAGTCTGCGTAGGGACCGAGGGTGTGAGGTATTGGTCCTCGTGAAACTGTTCTACTGTAAAGTGCTTGACTTCGCGTGCAACTCGTCGGGCTGCCGAAGCGGGTTGCTATCCCCTCTGCCGAGGATCAAAATTGTGATGGCATCGGATCATCCTCAGGGATGTTTCCCAGACCGTCGCCAATAGCCCATTGTGCTACTCTAGTGCTACGTAAATGAACTACAACAACAGCATCATATTCAAGTATACGAAGAACATACAGCACAAATTAAAGAACGACAGCTTAAAGATATATCCAGACTTACGGTGGGATTCGAACCCGCTACCTCTACGGATACCTCTCGGCTTCGGAGGGCATCTAGCATTGAAAAAAATTAACCTTTTTCAACTCTTTGCTCACAGCAACAGTTTTGACGATTCGAGGCTCACTCTACTGTCTTCGTGTCACAAATCTCATCCATTGACTCGTACAATTCAGCATTTAATACTTATATTTTGTTTTATCAGTGAATTTTTATCCTGTGTTCTCTCCATTTACTTTTTCCATAGCATAAAATCTTCCAATGCAAAATAAATATTTGAAATCATGTGGTTCTTCCAAGTGTTTGTGATTTTTTCGGTTTTTTTGTGGAAAGTAGATTCAAAATCCATCGACAAGAAACAGGATTTGATTTTTCCACAGGGTAAGATATCTTTGTTAATTTAAAAAAGCAAATATAAGAAAAATTATGCTGTATTTCTAGCTAAATGTTATTTAAAACTTTTAACATAAAAAGAACATTTTCACTATAGCTCAAGTAAACCTGAATTTCGGAATGTGTGGGTGTTTAATGCGTGGCCCACTGACAAAATGGTTTGCTGAGTTATCTCAATAATCAGTTTAAAATAAGAGTTTGTAATAATGAAAAGACAGTAATTATTCAGCCAATTATTTCAGACCATAAATAAGAATGCAAAATTTGAGTCGAATACTTAATTGCAGTACTTATATGCCGTAAATTTTAAAAGTGGTGTAAGCAAGACGTTTTTTAGAAGTTATTTTTTGAATGAAATTAAAATGTTGAATAAGGTAAATCAATTTGGGTGATGGTTTTAACACTATAATTTGATAAAACATCAAACTTGAACAATGATTATTAACAGGGCTAGAATGTTGATAAATTTCTTTCTAACTCACTGATTCAATAATCATTGCCTCACTAACTCAATCGTTCAATAAAGTGAATCTATGATTCAAAAGCAAATCAATCTTCAATAGTTTGATGAAAAGCGCTTCATATTTTTAAATCAATTTTACAGTAAAAAGAAAGAAACGTTTAAAAATACAAAAAATTTTATAAACCTTTTAACCATGTTGAATTTTAACTTCAAATTTTACTAAAAAAAATACGTCAATGTTTTAAAATCATTCTGAAAAATTTGAAAGTTTTACTCCTGTTTAACTAAAATGCCGAATGTAAAGTCAGCAGAAATTGAATATAATAGTAGTTAATTTAGCTTTTAGTGTCCTTCCGAAGTTGAAATTTAAAACATTCTTTCCACGATCGTAGAAATTCTGGTATATAAAATCAGCCGCGTTATAAAATCAAATGGCCTCAGAACGATTTTGATTTTAATACGTGGAGAATAATCAAATTTCTGCAATACTTTATTTGAAAATAAATTTTTATGGGTACAAATATTGAGTGCCAAAATTATAATCAATCTAGTTTTTCATGCGTTTTTTCATGAAATATGTCATTTTTATTCTTTAATTTTCGAAAGCATTTTTTAATCAATTCTGTAAGGTAGTTTAAGGGACGGAAAGTTCCCTCAGCATATAACGCAATTATGGATTAGTTTGACCATATGTGGAAGTAGATTTGTCAGGATAATTTACTCCTTGTCTTCTATGATTGGTATGAAACAAGGTTTTTTATGTGAACAATCCCATCCATTATGTAGCAGTTGTTGCATCTTATCCATTAGAAATAAATTAGTTGCCCGTGAGCTCCTTATTCTGGACACAGTTCAAAACGCGTGCTTACGGAAGTGGACACAGTTCAAAATGCGTGAAAACGAAAATTAACAAAGCATTTGATTCCGTTTTTCAAGCTTTTAAAAGTAGTGTTCCTTATTTTAAAGAATAAACTACTTAAACCAAATAAATTCATAATGTGATATCATCGATTAATTTTATTTTTTTATAAAGCACTTTAAAAGTACACTTTTTTACAAGATTGTAACGGGTCCTATAAATTTATAATAGTGGTAGTAAATTATGTTGCACTTCAGATTTTTAAATCTCACTTTATGGTTGAGTTTTAAATAAGAAGAAATCACTTGAAATGTTACAATTGTTATATATCTAGCTGCAACAATCCCGAAGTCCAGAACTACACCCCGTAATTATTATGCTTAGCTTTAAAATAAGTAAAGAAAAGTAAGCAAGTAATTTCGAGTTTGGCGGTAAAATTTTGGTTGAAGATTGAAAGGACGCTTATTAAGCTATCTGTTTTCATAATCAAGCATTTCGAGCTGTGTCCAGATTTAAAAATTCACCAATCATCTGTAATTATGAAAATAAGTTTTAAAAGTTCAATTTCTTACTCAGAAATGGGAGCAATTTTTTTCATAAACTTTTGAAGTAATATAATTTTTTTCATAAACTTTTGAAATAAACTGTGACAGGATTATATTTTTTCTAATAACTTCATCAAAATGTCTAGTTTAAAAAATTTCCTTTTTTCTTTAAGGAAAGAATCGATACAGGGAAAATTCAATTTTTCCAAAAATGTATTAAAACTGAAAATGATGACGGAATTAATGGTAGGATTAATTGATAAATTTTCGTATTAACATCGAAAAAAATCTAAAAGGGGAATTTCAAAATGTTTTTTACCTAATTGTTCATTCTGCCATTCATTTGCAATATTCTTGACCAAACTAAAAGTGGGAGTCATAAGTTTAAATCTAAGTTTTCTTCTTCCATTGCTTAATGAACGAAGTTCTTAAAAAGTAATAAAAAAATAGTATATCTCTATGCACTAAAATGTTTAAAAATATTTTTAAATTTTGTAAAAATATAGTTATGAGTAAAATTTAGAATAAATTTTGCATAAAATGCTTTTGAAATATATTTTTAAAGAAATAAAAATTAAAAATAATTCATGAAATGTTATAAAAAAAGTTGCACGAAATGCTTTTATTTCAAAATAATTTGCATTTTCAACATTTTGAAATAATTATTAGTTCTAATTCTTATTTAGAATCACTTGTTTTAACCCTCCAAACGTTGAGACCTTGGGTAAAATTGTGCAGAAATTTTTCTGCTACGCACTATTTTCCTATTCAATAACAGAAAAAACCGGTTTCTTGAGGCGAGAAAGCTCCTATCTTAAACTTCGGAAAAACCAGAACTAACACTCAAAGGATTAAAATTGTTTTTTGTTTTTTTAATTTGCGCAATGGTGGAACAGAGAAGAAATAAAAGCTTGCATTATAATTTTGACCAACTACAGCCAAGTTTAAAATTTCAACAAAAAAGAGCGTATCGTTAAAAGCCGTAGGATAGTAAATTAGCACCAGTTGCGGACCACCATCACCTGCGATGCAGTGTTTACGAACAGAGTAGCAATATCTTTGAAAGAGAGAACTGTTTGTATACTCCATGAAAATTTAGTTCTATATGTAAGATGACGATTCATTAAGACAATGGAAAAACCAATAAGGATGATACTTTAATATTTAACAAAAGCTCATGTAGACGCGAGTCGAGTCGCACAGGTTTGCTTATACAGTCCTTGGCCAAATTATTAGACAACCTCTAAGATTCTATGTAAAATCTTAATTATCAGGTGATACTATACAGCATTGTTTTTTACGCCACTGAAACAGATTTGCACTTGCTTACGTTCGTGTATTAATTGGTTGAATTAGATCATAGATAATAGATTCGACGATAGGATAAATTAGACGATATATTAGATAAATATAGAATATTTATTGTATCAGGGGTCCCCAACCCTATGCCCGCGGGCACCATGGCGCCCGTCGATCGATCTAGGTGCGCCCGCTGCTTGTGCCCAACGATAAAATATTACAGTTTTCCATTTTTCCAATAAATGCTATGCAAATACATACTGAAGTACGCTGGTTCAGTAAAGGCAAAGTACTTGAAAGATTTCTACATTTAATTGGAGAAATAAGAAATTATCTTGCAGACAAAAATCAAACATTTTTACAACTAAGAGGCTCTTTGGCTAGCAGATTTGTCTTTCATAACGGACATAATGGAAAAACAAAATAATTTAAACTTGGAGCTGCAGGGAAAGGACAAACATAAATCAAAAATGATAGAAGCTATAAACTTGTTCTGAGCTAAGCTTGTTTTGTGGATATCACATTTGAAAATGAGTCTTGTGCATTTTCTAAACATGAAAAAAATGATAGGTGACAGTGAAATTGACTTATTAACATTTGTCATCAACCTCCAATTGCTTAAAGATCAATTTAAAAAGCGCTTTCACCAATTTAATATCATCGAACCTTTGATAACTTTTTTGTTAATCCTTTTACCAACCAAATAAACGTAACCGTTATAACAACATACATTTCAGAATTTCTTCAAGTAAAGCGAGATGAATTGGAGATAGAAATTGTGGATCTTCAGAATGATATTATCCTCAAAACTTTTATATCACATGAGAAATTTTGGAATATAATTGAAGTAATAAATTCCATTTTTGAAAACAGCATCATATTCTCTCAATTGTGTAGCGCTGGCCAGCGAAATGCCATGCCAAACAACACATTGACTGTATTTTATAAATAATTTTTATACTTCATATGTTTGGAAAGCAATTTAGTAATCCTTTATTTTACACAAGAATATTAATACTAATTATATTTTTAATATATTAGTACTAATTATATTTTTATTTAATTAATTTTGAAAATTAAATTTCTTGTACACTATATGTAGTGTGTATTATTACCTATGTCTACCAACTATAAATTTATCTTGAAAAATTAAATGGTGCCCGCCATTCGACCGATATTCTGGTATTTGCTCTTAGGTACAAAAAGGTTGGGGACCACTGGTATAAGTTATTATATTATGATAATTAGACCAAATTGTTCGACGCATTGTAGGGTTTTAATAATTACATGTTTTACACGAGTTTATATGCGATACTTTTCTATTTAAACACACATGTAATGGGTTTTTATTGAAATTTTTTATATACTTTCTATTTGCATTAATCTATTATTTTTTTAACGTATTGCACTACAATGTTAACTACTTGATACACGAACATAAACGAGTGCAAACCGGTTTCAGTCGCGTAAAAACAATAACGTTGTTTAGTATCACCTGATAATTAAGATTTCCGTAGAATCTAATAGTGCGTCTAATAATAGGCCAGGAACAGTAGAACTCACTCTTTCTTTACATCCGTCGCCAATAGCCCATTGTGCAGCTCTAGTGCGACGTAAAGTAACAACAACAACTTTCTTTACATCAAAATAGTTCTAACAGCGGAGGAAGCGACATCTATTGGCCTTAGAGCAGCGATGGGTCAGGGGATACAGCGTTCGCCTTCCAATAAGGTGAACCGGGGTTTGATCCCGGCAATGGCTGATCGATACGAATTCCGCATCCGGGTTGCACCAACCACAGTGCTGATGTAAAAATATCCTTAGTGGTAGACAGATCATGAGTTAGTCCCCTTGCCGTCTGGTTAACCGTGGGAGGTTCTCGTGGTCTTCCTCTCCATGTAACGCTAATGCGGGTTAGTTCCATCAAAAAGTCCTCTATGAAGGTAAATTTCTCCCTATACTTGATCCAGGAGTTTTCTTGTCTTCAGGATTGGGTCCAAAATTACAAGGCTACGGAGGTGAACTTTAGCTGTCGTAAACCCAAAAACTTGGGTCGGTTGCAATTATTAAATAAAATATAAAATCTATTGGCCTTTGTTGGTTTTTTTCACACAGGCGTTGTTTCGTTTGTCACACATATATAAATATTTTTTTCCCTTTTCAGATTCTGTTTTAAAGGGAAGTTACGTACCTTTGATAGACGGACAACCGATATTTATTCCCCAAGAATTCGCTGAACCTAGTGAAGTTTTAGATCTGGGAGAGTCTGATAACAAATTTGTAACAGAGAGGACTTTAAAAGTCGATCAAAGCAACAATTTTGAAACTTCTGAACTAAAAATGGATGAAGTGTTTTACATCGCTGAAAAAAAGTATATTAAAGTACCTAATATTCAAAAAACTTTGCCAAATTATAAAGGTAATAAGAAAAATAAACAGGAAGCTGTAAAAGGTGCAGAGAAAATATCGAAACCAAATCCTAATAAACCGGATACAAAACCGGAGAAGGACTTGGAAAAATTGTCGGAACCAAAGAATAATTCGAATAAACGTTCAAAAATTTGTAAAGTAAAACCTAAAGTTTCAGAGACTAAAAAAGAACTTTCAACAGAATCTCAAGATATTTTACTGAATGAAAAAGTAGATTTTCAGGGCAGAAACAATGCCAATCAAAATGTTTTGAATGAAGATAGTTTAATTGAATCAGAAGAGCACTTTACTTTGCAAGATGAAGTAAGAAGCATGCTTGGTCCAAATTTTAAATCTTTTGTATTTAATCCTCTTGCATCTTCCGAATCTAAGTTTCAAGAGTGTCAAACATCTAAAAATGAATCGGGTGTTTGTAGATATGTGCAACATTGCTTTCTACCAAGTATTTTAAGTTCACTTCAACAATTTATGAATAATGTATGCATCATTGAGAGCAGATTCATTGGCGTTTGTTGTCCAAATTTTCCTATTCAAGCAATATCTATTGACTGGCAAGATAATCAGGAAAAGTTTGATGATCAAGTAAATACTACTGGAGGTAAGTTTTTTTTTTAATTATTCATTCAAAATATTCTGTAATTACCCCCTTAACCCTTTCGGAATCATGACTTTATGTACATGTTGACTTGATCTTCCCTTCACGGCCTTGGTATTCTGTGAATGAGACGAGCTTTTTCGACACTAGCAGCTCTTGATTAAAATGAAGTGATTTCAATTATTTTAATTTATTACGTATTTTAATTTTTTAACAGCAGCATTAAATGGAGGAAGAAGTCAGCAATAATTTCGTATAATGTCTCACTAATGATTAATAGTCAATATGCGCTTTAGGTTCCGAGTATTTTTCTTTCTTTATTTTTATTTCTATCCCTAAAATCGGTTCATTTAAATAACTGCATGCATTCGGTTTTTTCGAGTCCAGCAGTGAACTAATATCAAAGGCACTGTTTCCAGTAGAGCACCGAAGTCAAACATCATTGGTTGCGGTCAGTAATCGGGTGGATGATGCACTTTGATCAGCCTGCGAAGGGACCGAGGGTGCGTGGTGTCCTCGTTAAACTGTTCTACCATAAAGTGCTCTACTTCACTAGCAGGTCGTCGGGGTACCATAGCAGAGGAGTCATTCCCTCTGCTGAGGACCCAAGTTGAGATGGCACGTCTTCGAATCATCCTCAGGTATGTTTCCCAAACCGTCCCCAATAGACCATTGCGTAGCTCTAGTGCGATGTTGATAAAGTACCTACCTGCCTCTGCTTTTTGCAGGGGATTAGTGAATTAGGCACGAGAATTATTTCAATCAGGGTTTGTTTATATTTTGTCGAAGTGTGAAAAAAATGGAATGCTTATCGGTTAATGTAGATTTGTCATTTGCAGTTTGAGACTTGTTGTTTGGATCAGATTTGCAGTTTTTTTTTAAATATCGTGATCTCCCTATATGGAAAAATGCTTTATGGTTCAATGGATAAATTTTAAAATAGCAAAATACTGAGGACTGCGAATTTGGGACATTTCACGTTACGTATTTACTTTAAGGTTAATTTTGGCGTCATGATCTTGAGTCTACCTAGAACATTTCACCCTTGGCTTAATCATAACTCTAGTTTCATTACATTCACTCTCGGTATTTAGAAAAATTAAATAACAAAAAGAGACACCTTGATCGTTTTTACCCTACTTTGTAAGCCTACCCATTATTTTTGACCATTAGCGCTGAGATGAATTCCTCTTAACATGAAATTATTTTCTAAGAGCTGAAACTTTTATTTGATAACTGTTAATAGCCGACCCAACTGTTTGGGTTTACGACTGCTAATGTTCAACTCCTTAGCCTTGTAATTTTGAACCCAATCCAAAAGACAAGGGAACTCCTGGATCAAGTATTGGGAGAAATTTGCCTTCGTGGAGGGCTTTTTGATAAAACTAACCCGCATTTGCGTTACATGGAGAAAACCTCCCATGGTAAGCCTGACGGCAAAGAGACTCTAAGAAATGACCTCAGATTATTGATTTGAGGTACTACGCTTTGTAAAATTAATCTGTAGTTAAGAAAGTCTTCAACTTCGACATAAATAAAACTCGTTCTGCGAGCATACAATATTGAAGGAAATTTGCGCTTTATGATATTGAATAAAGCGAGAATCACTAAAAAACCTTAATACAGTTAATACACGTTAACTTTTCATACCTGATTATATTTCACTTTATATATACTATATATATTATGTAAGAACGGTGGCCATTTAATCACGAGATTGTTGCTGCAAAACACATTTTAAATTCGTTCATTTTTTAATCACCTTCAATATACACTCTATCCCTACAACGCTTCAATGGTCGAAACAGTACTGGAAGAAGTCTTCTCTTCCATGACGCAGCACCTTTTTTTTTCCCATTGGACTGAATTGGACTGAAAGCTTGATTTTGAAAATTGGAATGAAATCTTTTGAATTCCGATTTGATCTTGGGGTAATAAAGATATCATATAGAGCAAAGTCAGGCGATTAAAAGGATAATCAGACACAAGGATTTTATAATTGTCTGAAAACGTCTTGACAGACTGTTGAATGAGCTTGCTTATGGACAACTCGTCTTTACGCATTCTTTATAAATTCCTACAGTTTCAGCAATCACACCATTGGCCAGATCGAATCGGATGACCGATTTCTCATCCGTTTTAGATGTGGAAGTGTGACTTGATTAATCCTCAACGTCTTCTCAGCTATCTTAAAGACGCTTAAGTGAAAAATAAATTCACTGCTATACACTTTTTTAATAAGTTTCAGTAACACATTTCCCAAGTTTTATTTGAAATTTCACTACTACTACACTTCGAGTTTCTACCGACAAAACAAAGCTTTTTGCAAACGAAGGGCACAACTAAATTCTTTACACACACGGGAGGCTCACAAAAAAAAACTTTACACTACTGTTGTTGGTTTGTTGCGTTTGACAGGTGCATAGTTTTTCCATAGAAGCATCAGTCTCGTTGTTTAATAGTCACACCACGTATACCGAATTAAGAGAAATTTTTAAAGAGTTCATAATCCCTTAAATTATTGGAGCGTTTTCATGTAGTATGTATGTATGATCTGTTCCGTAGAGAAGCGCAATAACTGAGCAGAACATACTCTAATATCCTTAACTTTTTTTTCTTTCTAAGAATGTGGAGTTGGCACCAATACAAGAATAGTTGGTGGTTCAGATGCAAACAACAAAGCTTGGCCCTGGATGGTAAGATTATTTCATTTCATTGCATGTTCTAAATTACCCTAGTGGTACTTAAAAAATTTATAACACGAAAACAGTTTAGGTTATAGAACAGAATTACTATAGCAAATTTATGTGATAAGGCAACTTTTTCCTCTCAAAGTTCCTAATTTAAGCTCAAAAATTTCTTCTTAGAAGGATTCTGCTGGTAGTAAATGAAAAAAAGTGAAGGAACATCACAACTTTTCGAAAATTTGTTCTGAATGAAAATCACCTCTCACATTGTTTTTGAAATATCCACCACTGCTATTTTAAACTATTTTTCCTAAATTTATAGGTTTACTATGTCCAGCGCCATCTCTCATAAACACTTTTAACTTAATCCAAGAATCTGGAGTGAAAAGCTTTATGCCTTGTCATCTGTTTTTGCTGCAAGAATTGTTTAACCAAAATTTTTCATGTAATGTTTTTGAAAACCATGTTACATTTAATATTTAATTTTTGCAGGTTGCTTTAATCAATAATAAGAAATTTTACTGTGGAGGTGTCCTTATCAACGATCGCTACGTACTGACTGCTGCGCACTGCACATTTGGGTAAGTTCATAGTACAGGCTGTCTTAAATATGTAGCGACAAAGAAATCCATGGCCATCAGGAAGAAGTGACAATTGAGAGAATACAAAAGAATGGATAATTAGAACAAATTGGGAAGAAATTGTTACTCGTCATGATTAGTTGACGAGAACGGAGTCAGTCGATTCTTCAACTGTAGCGCAGACTAATCTTTCAGTCCATAACTGACCTTCCAACTTCCTGGCAGGAGATTTTCTTCAAATATTTAAAGTAGTAGCAATTTTTGAGATTTTTTAAACATTTGAATTAATATTGACTGCCGCGACATTTAAATTTTTCTGTGGTATGTAAAAAACCTGACTATTTGAAAGTGCTGGGAAAATTTTAAACAGGTTTGCATACCTGGTCATGCTTTCCCCACCGCCAAAAATGTTGAAAAGTGTTATAACTTGTGAGTTGGCAGGCTCGTGATACGCAATAGCTTGGAGGGCTCCCCACGGAAAGAAATCAAGATTAGCGAACGAAGTTCAAACTCTCCAGCAGATGATACACGCGTACGATGATAATTCCGATCTTACGTTTCTATGCGCCTGCGACATTCTCATGTTTACCCTTGAAAGATCGTTGCTATATTTTTGAAACACGCTGTATGTACAGTGGGTAAGAAAAGACAATTTAAATCAATCCCATGTATTTAATCATACGAAGTCACAATCTTATTTTTAGGGAAATTAAGGGTATAAGAACGAACTATATTACGTAATCAGACTAAAAATATTTTTCCGATATCTTTTCTCATATCGGAATCATATCAGGCAATTCTCATATCAGGCAATTAAGCTGTTTAAGCAGCCTAAAGAAGAGTTAAACATCCAAATATACTTTTAATCATAGATGTTTAATTTTCATTAACGAATTATTTCCTCTTCATGGTAATATCTACTGAATTGTAAAATGCAATTTCGTGACCCAATTGGAATTTAGGAATCAAAAGATAACGCAGGGGGAAAAACTGTGCATTAGTACAAATACTTGATTCGAATGTGGGAATTTCAAATCTGCAATCTGTTCCTCTGAGATCTAGTTTTTTTTTAAATAATATTTCTAGTCTTATTTTTTTTTACGAAATGTACAATTTTAAAAGCGTTATAAATAATAGGAGGTCGCAACAAGCTTCTAGAGAAGTTAACACTAGGAAGACTGAAACTTAGTATATACCTATATTGCCCAAAAGCAGTCAAAATGACTGGATTGTAAAGAAATAAACAATGTGTAAGGAAATTTGTTTAAAATTAATGTTTAATATTTTAAATATTTACAGTTATATAACAAATTATTAGTAAATATTAACTATAAAAAAATTATGTGTTGTACAAAATTCTAAGAAATTGTGTCATAATATACATCATTGTTCTTCTAATTGAAATTAAAAGCAGTCAAAATGACTTACTTAGGCAATCTAGTGTTAAAGTAACTGGATTAAAATGGTATTGAAACCAAAGTCCTGAAATGTCATCATACACCGCTAGGGGCACTTTTCTATTATGAACTATTTCTTCTGAACAGGTAATAATAGGGAAGCACCCCAAATCACGTAAGACATTTTCGAGCAGGGGCTTATGAATTCCGGAATCAGAATCTAGAAAAATTTTCTGAATTAGTCGTTGATTCCCCGTCAAGAAAACCCACTGGCAAGCGTAAATTTCTGCATTCTACATTTATGGTTTTGTCATTTAGCATTATTTGAGACACGTGTTTTGTATGAACCACCATTTCTCAATCCATTAATATTGACTCCTTGTACTAGAAAATACTATCATTAGATTTAAAGTTGTTCAGAGTGTTTTTTACAATTTAATTCGTTTCTACTTTTAGAGTGAAAAAGAATGAAATAATAGCTAGATTAGGAGACTTTGATTTGAGAAGTGATAAAGGTGAAGATTATAAAGTTGTAGAAATCAAAAGACATGGTCAATACAATCGTTTTACACTGAGAAATGATATAGCTTTGTTGAAGATACAAAAGCCTGTTGCATTTAATGAATTTACACAAACAGTTTGTTTTCCGGATCCAACTAAAAACTACACTGGAAGAATTGCAACTTTGGCAGGTTGGGGACGTCTTCAAGGAGGTAAGTGAATAAATTGAGTGCAAAATTGTCCCTGAACGGTTTAAAAGGACGCCATACGGCGGTAGAAAAGTTTCGTCTCGAATTCTCCTTCTCTTTTATTACTAATTTAAAGTGTAGAAAAAAATGAGTTCAGACTAATCTAGCCATGAAGTTTCAAATTCTGAAAAGAATATTTTAAAATATGCAATGGTAAATAAATTATGGGATGATAAACTTAGGATTGCGCTACGGAGAAGTTCTCTTTTAATAATTTGTTTGCATTTTAATATCTTGCAGAATTTTCTTTTCCTGTTAATGAAGCTTTATGACTTTAGATTTGTCTGAAGGAGAAAGATAATGTGAAAACAATTTTCTTCCGCCGTATGGCATCTTAAGAGGACTAGAGAGAAACCCTTTGAGTTGAATTCTGTTTCACATAACATAAGTAATTTCAATTCAATATGGAAAAAGGGAGTTCTAGTTGTTTGCATCTGAATATCTTGAAATCAAATTTTCAGGACTGAAATTTCATGATTTACGCTGCTTACCTGAACTCTTTTTCTCTGTGAATTAAATTTTAAAATGCCACTGTAGTCTAAGCAGGATTTGCCATGAAAAAGTCGTACATGGTGTAGCTTCCTCTTAAGTAAATTGTGCAAGTCCTTTCAGTGCGCTGAAAATTCATAGTTGACGTTTTTATAGATCAATTTAAATATTGAAAGAAAAAATTTGATCAGCTTTATCAAAATTAAAAATTTATTTCATCTAGTATAGATTTAAATGTATATTTCAAAATTTTATTAATGAATTTGATTTGAAATGCTGCGAAAATTGGATTTGACTTTAAAATAAATTTATATATGGATGATTTTTAAACGCATATTTTGTCCTCGACAAAGGCTGGGTATATATTACAAACAATGTCTTCAGTATCATACATATATCTTCAAAAATGAAGTGTTGTAGAGCTAGGATATACAAAAACAAAAGCTAACAAACTATTTCTGATAAAGGAAATAGAGGTGATAATTAGAAACACACGAGTTTCTTTAATCTACTAACACTTCTTAGAAACATGAGTTACCTTAAACTGGAAATCCGATCCTTAGTAGTCCGAACGTTGTAACATTCTTACTATCCACTTCATGTTCATTCCTTCGCACTAGTAAAGTGATTCTTGCTGTCTCTCTTCCAGGAGGTTGTTGTATCAACCTTGTATTTCGAACCACTTTATTCACCAATCATTCGACAGATAGCGTTTTTGTTTCTTGGTTTAAAGATTAATTTGTAACCCTTAATGTGTTTTTACTTAAATTTTGACAAGTATTCTAAAAATATATTAGGACAGTGATTATGCAGTACCCTGCAGGGTTAGATTTGAGCATTTTTGAAGTATCATTTTAAATCAAAATTGTCTTTCACGATAAGGTTTTCAGTCGTCTACTACTTATAGCGTAGAAATTTTAAATGTTTTAATCTTAAAACTGTTTTATTAACTTATATAATCTATTTTATGAATTATTTATAAACTTATATTAAATTTTTTCTGTAATTTTACTTAATTCATATCTTTTGTACTTTATCGATGCAAATTAACAAACAATTTATTCGTTGTTTCATAAATTTAATTTATCGATGAAAAATAACTATCAGTCTTAAGAATTTTTCTTAATTTATTACAATAATACTTTATTTTATAACCTTTGCTGAAAAGCCAACCCAATTTATGGGTTTACGACTACTAATGTTTAACTCCGTATGCTTGTGATTTTGAACCCAATCCAGAAGACAAGGGTACTCCAAGTTCAAGTATTGGGAGAAATTTTACCTTTGTGGAGGCCTTTTTTGATGGAACTAACCCGCATTTGTGTTACATTAGGAGAAGAAACCAAGATAACCTCCCATTGTTAGTCTGATGACAAGGGGACTCTAACCCATGATCCGTACACTTAGGATATTTCACGTCAGCACTGTAAGCGGTGCGAGCTGGGTGCGGAATTCGAACCCGGATCCCCTCAGTGGGAGGATCTATCCCCTGGAAAATCTGGCGCTTTACCGAGCATCTCCAGCAGTTTGTAATGAGCAAGGTTAATTAAGAAAATAGCCTGTATATTCGAATCTGACTTTCAGGCTTATTACTATCAGTCTACATGTCTTTAACGTGAAAACGTAAGACAAATTTCTTAGAATGAATTTTCTTAGCAATAAACCTTTAAGGCTATTTACAATAAGCATATCAGCGATGGCTAGTCAATAGAATTTTGCTAGCACTGACTCAGAAATAAAACTGATCTGTGATAGAATCTCTTTACCGTCGAGCTAACGATGGGAAATTTTCGTGGTTTTTTTTTTTCTTTGTGTAAAACAAAAACGGATTAGTTCCATCAAAAAGGCTAGTTTATCCGAATATTTGATGCCTAGTGTTCTAGTTTGCGTTCGCAATCACAAGACAACTGAGTTAAATGTTAATAGTCGCAAAAGCGAAAATAAGTTGGCTGTTGAACACCGGTTATATAACTAACCAAAAGTTCTCACCGTAATAAATCTATAAAGTGCCAAGCTGATTATTCAAGATTTTTCTCCTGAGCTAGGTGCATTGCAAAATGACGCAAATCCAGATTATTCAATTAACATACGACACATACATCTTTGGAAATGTCTTTTTTTCTTTAAAAAAAAAGTATTTCTATGACGCTTATGGAACTTCTCAAATAATTTGAACACGTGACGGAATAATTTATTTTTATAATTGCTGTTAAATTCTTTATACTGTTTGATTTAGTTCTCCCAATAAGCCAACTCTCTTCTGTAAAGAGAATGAATATAGTGAGTTAATCTCAGCACTGATCTAATTATGATAATGATTATGATCTAATTTTATGCTTGAAAAATTACTACCTAGGATTATGAAATATTTAAAAATCATTCCTTGATATAGTGATTAAAGTGAAAACTTTTCTTGCCAAACTTATTTCTAGTGAAATTTTTTGAATACAGATTTTTTATGTTCAAGAGATACTTTTAGGCTAATTAGTTCAGATAACAAAGTTTTCCTTCGGTACTCAAACAAGTTTTTTTTTTTTAATTTCTTTGTATCAGAAGATATCAGCCTAGAATTAAAATAAGCAGAGTTTGATATAAATTCTAACTGTTATGAAATTTCATTTCTGAAATAAATGAGTTGTAAACCAGGGGCGTCTATATGCATTCTAAAAAATAAACGTTTATTGAATTCGGAGGCAGTCGTATATTGAAAAACATTTGAGCAAAATTTTTAAAAATATCTAATTTAAATAATTGTATATTCTTCCTTAAATAATGGATACATCATAATGAATTTTTTCAGAAATAAGACTATTTTTTTTTTTAAAATTTATTGAAGGACATACAATAATCCCTATTTTATTTACGTTTTGATTACTTTCATAAGTATACAAGTAGGATCATTTTAATTAGATTATTTTTATTGTTTAGGTTCTCAATGTTTACAAGATTGTAATAACTTTATTTTAGGTGTTTCACCCTTTACAAGTGATGTTTTACAGGAAGTCGAATTTCCTGTTGTGACAAATGAAGAATGTGCACAGACTCACGGTTTGCCCATACCAGAATCATTGATTTGTACTTCAGCTCCTTCCAAAGATAAAAGTGCTTGTAACGTGAGCTATTTTTGTTATAATTTTAAGTAAAGCAACTTTAAAATTATTTCCAGGATATCAGCGTCCAATTTTTTATCTGTCCTTAAGAAGTTGAAAAAGTTATAGCAAAAGTAGGATTTCTTTTCACCACGCACCGAAATAAATATTTCGATAGATGCGAAATCATTGGTTTCGTCTTTATTGGTTTCGAAATATGGTAAAACCTGTGTTTCGTTTTAAATTTGAAATTGAAAGCTAATGAAGAAATTTGTGATTAATTTTATTCCAATATCAAAACTACTTTTTTTTTTTAAGGATCGCTGCTTAATTTTGCTGCTAGGAGCTTCTAGTTTGTTCGCAATGTTTTTTACTATTCTTAACAAGAAAGCTAATGTTTTAAAACACATTTATCTGACATACAGAATATCAGCGTGTTTGATACCCTGTTTAAACTTAAAGGTGTTTCTAAGAACCATCTTAACTCTTGTTAGCTTTGGAATTCCAGGAAGTTCTGATGTTTCGAACACCAATCTTCAACTGTGATTTTTAAGATTTCGGTAACTTTTATTCTATTAACTAAATGCAATGTGCAGACTTTTGTCTTCACTTTTGATAAAAGTTCTAAAAATGTACATCAACAGCGGTCTTTGCGTAACACCTTGTAAAATAGTATTAACTTCCTAAAAAGGCCAGTTATAACTATCTTAGTTTTTAAAGCCTATTTTTTTAGCAAAAGAATTAATTACTTAACAATATTTTTTGCATATAATAGATACTTTGAATGCAAAAGAAAAATACATTAAATTTTGAGATACATTGTCAATTATTACATACTAAGTTCAAAAATTTTTGACTCTCAGCCAATCTGATTGTTACTCGTATTACTTAACCATGGCGTATTTAAAGTATCTCTTGAGATTAACTTTCTAACTACATTTGATACAGATATTAAATTTTTGTCGCACAAACTGTTAAACTGTTCAAGCGCTGTTTAATTTTATTTACTTAAGTACCTTTACTTCAATATGATCACGATTTACTTCAATATGATCGCGTTTTTCTTCTATATTAATGTTTATAATAAATTTTCAGGGAGATTCTGGAGGTCCCCTTATGCTTTTGGATGATGAAAATCGTTGGAAAGTAATTGGAATTGTATCTTGGGGAAGACGTGGTTGTAATACGAAATTTCCATCCGTTTTCACTAGAGTAACTACTTACATGGATTGGATTAAACAACACGCAATTTAATCAAACTATTTTATCAAAACATACTTTTAAAATTTTTTATTCTAATGTATTTCTTTTAATAAACATATATTAAGCAGTGTTTGGATTTTTTTAACAATTTTCTGCTATTGCTTCTATTTTAGTGAACTCTGAACAAATGTTCATCAAAGATGCATATGAATCAACTAGAAAAAAATTATCAATAGACTTGTTTAAAGTGAGAAAATGAGACTGTTTTAGTAAAATACAGAAATATTTTGAAGTGATTGTCATTTCGCAGAAAAAAGACGAAAGTTTAAAAACTGATTAAACATATTCCCCATTTTAAACTAAAGATTTTCCTGTAATAAAAAAAAAATGTCTTTGTCAATGAGGCAGTAATAAAGAGTAAAAAAGTGTACAGTGAACAAAAACAACCCCCTCTAAAAAAACTTTTGATTTTCACTTACTAGGACTAATGGTTCGATGGCATGACCTTAAATATGTTAATTAGTGCTCACGATATTTTAAGACACGAAATCTGACACAGAAATATACTTTCTCAGAATAAACATTTTAAAGTTCGTTCACACAGTTTTGAAATTCGTTTTTCCAAAAGTAATCTAGAGCAAAAATAAATTTCATTTAATATTTTTTATTATACTTAATAGTTGAAAAAATTTTGAATTGTAAGGTATATATTTGTTTACATCATTTTAAAGTATATAATTTTACATGGCAAAATACGAAAGTGGAGCTAAATCGGTTGAATATTTCTTCAGAAATAAATTTTTTTTAAAAAGTCTATAGTTAAAATTAGATTTCTCAGGAACTATAGAACCGATTTCTTTCAAATTTTGTAAAATGACTTTTTATAATGTATACCTTTCAATTATATATATATATATATAGCAAAATAAACATTAAATGGGTCCAAATTTTGAACCCCTCTCCCGTCTAAACTATGGGGACCATATTTCCCAGATTGCGACTGCCTCCTATATTTAGGTTAGGAGGTCAGAAAACAGAACCCATTAAAAAAAAGTATATTTATTCAGCCATTTTTGTGTCTAATTTCGTAACTTAATATATCATCCGCACTAATTAGCATTTTTGATATTACGACCTCGAACCATCAAGATAAGAGTCCTATAACTTATTCAATCATTGAATCAAAAATTGTAGGTCCGTTTTTTTCACGTTATGTTGATATAGAGCAGAATTGTTTCTCCCTGAATAACTTCTGTTTTAATGACCACTTTCACAAATGAAGTGCTAATCTTAATGGTGCAAAACATCAAATAAACTCATCAATTTGTGCAGACTGTATTTTAAAAATAAGAAACTATGAATAAACATCCATTTTTTAGACCTCTAAAATGTGAGGGGGGTGCAGACGCAATCTAAAAAATAGGCTCCCGATAGTCTAGCCAGGAGAGCGGTCGAAAGTTAATTTCACTTATTGTGTATTTCGTCATATCTCTGAAACCTTTCGAGCGAATCATACATTTATTAAAAACAGGAAATTCTCAAAAATGCGTTTTTAAGAAAACAGATGTAACATTTGATTTCATCTTCAAACTTCTTTTTTGAGTATTCCTTTTTAAAAGAGTTCACCAATGAATTCAAATAAATTCGTTATATTACTCATTTGCATAAAAGACAATTTTATTGAAAAAAAAATAATTAGTTCTCATTAAAGAATTGACATGTCCCGCAGTGGACTGATCGTTAAGACACGGTTCCCAGCAGATCACCGAAGTCAAGCATCACTGGCTGCGGTCAGTGTGCGGGTGGGTGACCACTTGGATCAGCTTGCGTAGGGACCGAGGGTGTGCGGTATTGGTCCTCGTTAAACTGTTCTACCGTAAAGTGCTCGACTTCGCGTGCAGGTCGTCGGGCTACCGAAGCTGTGGTGCCATCCCCTCCGCAGAGGATCAAAATTGTGATGGCATGTCTTCGGATCATCCTCAGGGATGTTTCCCAGACCGTCGCCAATAGCCCATTGTGCAGCTCTAGTGCGACGTAAATGAACAACAACAACAAAGAATTGACATAGGTTCTATAAATTTATAATAGCGGTGGTAAGTTCACATTGTAAGAATTTCTATATTTAAATACCACTTACAGTCCATGGCCAAATTATTAGACGCACTATAAGATTCCATGTAAAATCTTAATTATCATATGATACTATACATCTTTTTTGCTTTTACGCGACTGAAACCGGTTTTTACTTGTTTACGTTCGTGCATCAATTAGTAAAATTATAGGATACATAATAGAAATTCGGCAATTGGATAAATTAAACGACATATTACATAAATATAGAATATTTATTATATCAGGTATTTTATAAGTATATTATAATAATTATATCAAATTCATAGACAGACTGTAGTGTTTTAATAATTGCATGTTCCGCACGAGTTTGTATTCAATACTTTTATATTTAAACATGCATGTAATAGGTTTTATTTCGGGTGATTTTTTATATACTTCTTATTTATATTTACTTTTAACGTATTACATTACAATGTTAACTAATTGACACGCGAGCATAAACAAGTGCAAACCGGTTTCAGAAGCGTAGAAACAATGATGCTGTATAGTATCACCTGATAATTAAAATTTTACATAGAATCTCCCTCTTTTCAGTTGTATAGAAATGTACTACGATATTTCACTTCTTCTTAATATTTTTCGTATTTAATTGTCACAAATATTTTTTTTAAATTTTCACAACGCTTTCATTTAAAACTATGTTCAATGTAGTTTTCAATTCCATATACTTTCCTAACTCGAAAATTTTTAATCTATTTGAAAATCAAGAGAGAAACTGACGTACTTCCTTCTCCTATGACTTTCCACGCGCTACTGGTGAAAGCAGGCGAAGTGTTGCCATAGGTAGAGAGTTCTGCTCTACGACACATGTAGCCCATTTCGATAGCCAATAAATAAACGAAACTTAGACAAGTGAATCAACAATATTGATTCATAACTGGGCTGATACAAATATACTCATTTGAATTAATTGCTGTCAAGCTAACCGTGGGAGATTTATTCTCAAAAAAGTTTGCTCATACGAGGGTTGCTATTTATATTTCTGGCCTTGGCAACAGTAAGTGTTGCTAGGCGACCGCAGACGATTTTAATCGAAAGTTTGATATTTTTAAACATAAATTCAGCAGACGATTTACCATTATAGCTTCATTTGTGTTGTTGACAGTAAATTGAAAAGTTCTTCTCTTTCAAAAAATGGAATTGAATCGTGAACATTTTCGTGCCATTATTTTTCATAACTTTCGACGTGGATTGTCAAGACAAGAGTGCTTTGATGAACTTAATTCTTTATTCAGCGATAAAGCGCCATCCTACAGCACTGTAAAAAAATTGGTATAACGAATTTAATCGTGGTCGATGTTCGATACAGGACGAACCCCGTGCAGGTCGTCCAAAATCCGTTGTTGTGCCAGAAAAGATCGATGCTGTGCGTGAACTGATAAAGCAAGATCGTCATGTGACATACCGTGAGATAAAGGCGTCTTTGGACATTAGTATGACTAGCATCAATAAAATATTGCATGAACATTTTAGCGTAAGAAAAATTTGTTCGCTTTGGATCCCGCATAATCTGACAAACGCTCAAAAAAAAGCTCGTGTCGATTGGTGCAAGGAAATGTTGGAAAGATACGGTCAAGGTACATCAAAGGCTGTGTATAACATCTACACAGGTGACGAATCATGGATCTATGCATATGAGCTGGAAACAAAACAGCAATCAACTGTATGGGTCTTCCCAGACGAGGCAAAACCAACAAAAGTTGTTCGAGGAAGAAGCACATCGAAACAAATGATTGCCTGTTTCTTCGGCATTAACGGTCATGTGACAACAGTGGCGTTAGAGCAACGCAGGACGGTCAATTCTGAATGGTACACGACCATTTGTTTGTCAGAAGTCATCGGAGAAATTCGAAAAAAGCAGATGTACAGGCGAATCATTCTTCATCATGAGAATGCGAGCTCTCACACATCGGCTCAAACAAAGGCATTTCTGACGGAGCGAAAGATCGAACTGATGGGTCATCCGCCGTACAGCCCTGATTTGGCACCCAATGACTTCTTATTCCCACACATAAAAAATAAATTACGTGGACAACGATTTTCGACCCCCGAAGAAGCGGTTGATGCATTTAAAACGCATGTTTTGGACTTACCTCAATCGGACTGGAAAAAGGGCTTTGAAAATTGGTTCAAACGCATGGAAAAGTGTATTGATCATCATGGAGAATATTTTGAAAAACAATAAAACCAATTTCGATCCTACATGTTTGTTTTTTCATTATTAGGCCAGAAATATAAATAGCAACCCTCGTAGTGAGGTTCGATGCCGTTTATTGGTAGTGATAAAATAGACTAAGTAAATTGTTTTAAATATTTATTGCATATTTTCATCAATCCAATCTAAATATTCCGTGACTCTTGTGTAAACTCCAGGGTATCCAGCCTGAGCACACTTACTTCCAAATGATACAACTCCAATCACAGTCCAATGTCTTGTTCTATCAGGTATCACCATAGGACTACCAGAGTCTCCCTGTCAAACAAATATATCATCACAAAAAAAGCAGGAAATTTCAGTGATAGATTGCGTCAGATTGTTCTAGCATTTTAACATCTGTGGCGAAAATTTCTTAAATATGATAAGTTTTCTTTTTGAAGTAAATGAGCAATTTTTAGCGTAACTTACTTTTAATCACATCCGTTTTATGCAAATGATGACCAATGTTAAATTACAGAACGCACCATAAAATGTGAATTCTAAAAAACATGCAATTTAATTTGAGTATTCATTTAAAGAAATATTTAGCTCTTTAGAAATATTCAACTAAGCTATTAATAATGCATTTCAATTAAACAAGTTTTAAAAATTAAATTATAAAAAAAATTATTTCAATTTATTTTCAATTTAAAATCCATATTTACAAATGAAATGTGTTAGGAGATTTTCCTAATGTATCAAAAGTATCACTTTGAGATGGATTTCTTCCAGTAAACTGAAAAAACTGGAATAAACTGAATGAAGGTGACCAATAGAATTAAATATTATTTAATATAGCACAAGAAAGTTAAGACTTTAAAACAAACTATTAAATAATTTTAAATTCTTTAACCTATTTAAATTATTTATTTTTATATGATATTCCTTATTTTCCTGAATTGTTCAATCTTTGTAATTTCTTTTAAATGAGTTGAGTTTGAAAATCTTTTGGAATGGTCTTTTACCAGTCTGGAAGACCCTTCTAGTTTTGAGTTCTGAATAATTACAATAAATAATAAATTAATATAAAAATGAATAATTACCTGACAAGCATCTTTTCCACCTTCAAAAAAACCTGCACATAAAAATCCTTTGGTTATAGGTTGAAAATATCTTCGATTACAGTCTGCATTATCCCATATGGGCATGGTGACTTGCTGTAATGAACCACTGCCAGTGCCACCTATGGTAAACATTTTAGATTGAATGAAAATATTTTAAATTATTTCGACTACTATGAAAATACCTTTCAATCTATTACTGCAATGCTTAATTAATAATGTCTACTTCTGATACACATTTATTCTAATACTTATTTAAAATATGCATTTAGCATTTAAAATTCGGTGCCCCTTTCTACTACTACTACTACTACTACTTAGCCAACTTAAAATTCCATGGAAGCCGAACACTCTATCCCCTGAGCCATCACGGCTCTATTTAGATTGATATTTTATAATTTTATAACCGTCGTTCAACAGCCGACCCAATTTAATGGGTTTGCAACTACTAATGTTCAACTCCATAACCTTGTAATTTTGAACCCAATACAGAAGACAAGGGAACTCCTGGATCGAGTAGTGGTAGAAATTTGCCTTCGTGGAAGACTTTTTGGTGGAGCTAACCCGCATTTGCGTTACATGGAAAGGAAGACCACGAGAACCTTCCACGGTTAGCCTGATAGCAAGGGGACTCAAACCCATGAACCGTCTACCACTGAGGATATTTCATGTTAGCACTGTGGTCGGTGCAAGTCGGATGCGAAATTCGTGTCGACTGGGATTCGAACCCGGTTCGCCTCATTGAAAGGTGAACGCTCTATCCCTTGAGCCGTCACGGCTCTATTTAGATTGACAGTAACCTTAAAACTATTCATAAAAATTATTGTAGTTTCCGAAATTCCTCAGTTTCTTAATAATTCGAGCTGAAATAACTGTCTCGGGCACGACATATTTTACTCTTGAGAAGAATTTAATCCAGGAAAACCCTAAGTAAAGGAACACCTTACACCTTAGGAACAGAAAAAGAAAGGAACACCTTAGGAACAGAGAAATGCTAAGGAACATGTCTGTAAAGAATAATAAAATACAATAAAAATTCCAAGAAAACAATAAAAATTCCAAGGTAACTGTAGAAAAATACGATGTATGTATATTACTCTTACTAAATTTTCTTCCAGCAAATGAGTAAAAGCAATATTGATGCCATTATAGGCATTACATATTTCCTCGCTTTCAAAATTTCGCTAATTTTATAAACTTAATTTTTTAATTTTCCTTAATCAAATTTTACAATTATAAATATTTTATAATCTTCTTAACAATCAATGAAACGGCTAACTATTTTTTTAATTCAATACAAATGTATAACTCAGTAATTCCCTGTCGTAACTAAGTTAAATAAAAAAAAATTATTTTTAACTCTTTATTCCTTAAGCTACACCCTTGTGCAAATTAATTGAAACAAACTTTTTTTTTCGTGTTTTTTAAAGAAGATGTTTTGGGGTTGTTTCGGTTACAATGGGGTTGGACCTTTGCAGCCTATTGACGGTATGATGCGTTCTGAGCAGTACATTACTATTCTGGATAAAAAAGTTGTTCCAGAGTTGAAGAAACGATACCCTGATGGAACAGGGATTTTTCAACAGGATTTAGCTCTTTGCCATACGTCCAAAATTGTCAAGAAATTCATGTCTGAGAATCAAATTGAGACATTGGAGTGGCCAGGGAACTCTCCGGATATCAACCCAATTGAGAATCTCTGGGCCATATGCAAGAATCGCCTCTTAAATATGGACTGTACAACTATGGAGAAACTAATCACGGCGTGTGTGGTACAAGGACACAAATATTATAAATGACTGTAAAAAATTAGTGGAATCCATGCCGAATCGTCTCCAAATGTTAATAAAGTGTCGTGGAGATCATATTATGTACTAAAAATTTTTGAGTTTGCATAAATTTAAATAAAATAGCATTTTCTATTAGTTTTCTGAATTTATTGAGTTTGTTTCAATTAATTTGCACAAGGGTGTACTTTATATCTCTTACCTCAAAAATGTTTCAGTTACATTGTAATATTAATTCTCGCTGTCTTTTTGAGGATAAAGCTAATTATGGTAATTTTAAATATTTACTAAAAAGTGAGTTTCTTATTCATTACCTCAATAAAGTCAATTTCCAGCCAGTATGGTTAAAGTTCTCTTATCGTCGGGCTAACCATGGATGGTTTTCCTGGATTCTTTTTCTCTGTTTAACGCAAATACGCGTTAGATTAACAGAAAAAAATTTTGTCTAAAGATTTTGGGGTTTTAGTATTTTTTTTAATACGATATTATTACGACACATAAATTTCAGATGCGTATTTGAGTTATCACTTTTTTACTGTCTCAAGTAGTTTAATTATAAATTAATGTGGTTTCTTGGTCCCTTTCTCAGTGATTGATTGCTACGGACTCCACATGCCTATTTAAATCCTCAATATTTGAAAAACGATATTATTACTACACGTGAATTCCGAAACTCGCATTTAAGTAATTCCTTTGCGCTATGTCGTTCATAAATCTGTGGTTTTTCGATTACGTTTTCAGTGGTTACTACTATGGACTTCCACTTTGTATCGAAAATGCCAATATTGTAAATAGGATTCGGAATTAGAGTAGAGTAAAATTTTGAGGTAGCCCGAAAAATTAACTGAACTGATACCCTGGATCGTTAAAAAGTTAGGTAATATAGGTTATATGAAATGGATGTTTTGATCTTATGAAAATTATTTTTACAAATATTTATAATTAAGAGTGATAACGAAAATATTTCTCAAATGAGTATTTTAACAATTATTTAAAATATAACTTATCTCATATTTAATTCATCATATTTAAGCAATTTTGAGCCTACGTCTGATTGAACTATTGAAAAAATGCATAAATTCCAAAAACAAATTCAAGATATGTATTTTAAACATGATTTATCACAGTTTCTCACTTCAAAGAATTTTTTTTTCAATAAGATGCTTATAAATTTACAATTGGCAAACTGGACAGCTGAAAGCAATAAACCGTAATTTAACTGGCACACTAATAAAAGAAGGCTAGTCATCTCTGATCTATGTAAATAAAGTGAACTGATAATGTAAAAGCTTACCATAAGATAATGTACCCCATCCAGTGACTGTTCCCATATATCCAACTAAGGAATTTGCTTTCAATCCGACAGTAGGTAAGCATACTGGACTGATGAATTCAGAATAAGTAACTGGTTTTCTTAATTTTAAGAGAGCTATATCATTATAAAACCCACTTCTGGAAAAATCAGGGTGGGGTAAAGTTTCAGCAACTTTAAACTCAATGGGCTTCATAAAATCATCTGTCTTGAACAAATGATGATCTCCTAATCGTACTGTAAGCTGTTCTTTTCTGTACCTGTTAAATGATATTTCTGAATTACTAACATTCAAATAATTCATGAACATTATCCTTAAAACCTTCTTCCACTTTGATTAAAATCACACATAAAATGTACCATGGTAGAAATTTTAACAGTAAAAATAATAACACTGTATAAACATAGTATTAAGAAGAAAAAAAGTTCATGTTAATGACAATAAAAGTCAACACTCGCAAATAATACGATAATAAAAAAAATAATGGCAAACCTTCAAATTCTCAGAAAAATAATTATAATAAAAGAAATGAAGTTAATTTCTTAGGAATTTTAACGTCGACGTCGGCTTGTACCTTTTATTATTATAAAACAAACTTCCTTCATAGTAATGAACCACATTAAAATTGTGCATACTGCACTAGCGAAAATTCTAACAGTCGAAGTTTAAAAAATGCAATACTAATGGCCTTCCTCTTTAAACAAGAAAAACAATGAACTTCTGTTACTCATTATAGGCTAAATGGAACTTACAACAAGAGAAATTTTATTATCCCCGAACAAACTTTCCTTTTAGGTTTAAAAGGCAATAAACTGCATTTAACATATAACAGCAGAAATTCAAGAAGTTAAAGTTTCAGAATTACAATGCTAATATCCTTTTTTTATCAAAAAAAAAAACAATAAGCTGCTATTAAAACTTACAATGAGAGATCGTACAAGCACTATAAAGCCTACTTTCTCTTAGGTCAAAAAATCTATGAACTGCATTTAAAAAAATACGTACTACAATAGCGGAAATTCAAGCAGTGGAAAATTAAAATAATACTAATATATATTCCTCTTGATCAAAAAGACAATGAGCAGCAATTATAATGTACAATAAAGGAAATATTACAAACCTTCTTCCTTTTTGGTACAATGAGAGATCGTATAAGCACTATAAAGCTTACTTTCTCTTTGATCAAAAAATCAATGAACTGCATTTAAAAAATACATACTACAATAGTGGAAATTCAAGCAGTGGAAAATTAAAATAATACTAATATCTATTCCTCTAGATCAAAAAGACAATGAGCAGCAATTATAATGTACAATAAAGGAAATATTACAAACCTTCTTCCTTTTTGGTACAATGAGAGATCGTATAAGCACTATAAAGCTTACTTTCTCTTTGATCAAAAAATCAATGAACTGCATTTAAAAAATACATACTACAATAGTGGAAATTCAAGCAGTGGAAAATTAAAATAATACTAATATCTATTCCTCTTGATCAAAAAGACAATGAGCAGCAATTATAATGAACAATAAAGGAAATATTACAAGCCTTCTTCCTTTTTGGTACAATGAGAGATCGTATAAGCACTATAAAGCTTACTTTCTCTTTGATCAAAAAATCAATGAACTGCATTTAAAAAATACATACTACAATAGTGGAAATTCAAGCAGTGGAAAATTAAAATAATACTAATATCTATTCCTCTTGATCAAAAAGACAATGAGCAGCAATTATAATGTACAATAAAGGAAATATTACAGACCTTCTTCCTCTTTGGTCAGAAAGACAATGAGCCGCGGTTAAAATGTACCATGTCCCAACTAGAGCTCCTCCACACCAGTATTCCCGGCCTTTGTAACTGTCCAAGAATATTGCAGCCTAGAATTATTTTAAAGAACATTTATTAAAACATTTCAGAATGTACTAAACCAAAAATAAAATTTTGACTCTTGTTATGGAATCTTTTTAAATCCCATCAAATTTTATCAAAAAATATCAGCTTTCCAACTGGCAAATAGTTTTTCGCAATATTCAGTAAAATATTATCGCATTTGTTTATTATTTGTAACCATTTTATTAAATGATATAGTTTTATTCAACAAATATTTTAGATTATTTTTGGAAATATATAATTTTGATTTTTATAATTTTTTGACATGATATGTTTTTCAAAATGGAGCCCCGATTAAGTAGTTTATATTCTCATCCCCATTAAGTTCTTCAGAAAATTTTGGGTTAGTTAACAACAAATGTAGAGAGATATTAATCAACTGCTTTTACAGAGAACTGATGATAGGTTGGAATCATATATTATGATTCAAAGATTAAACAAGTGAAACAAATAAACAATGATGTATTATAAGATAATATATTAAATCTTTGATCATTGAGTTTTTTTTTATTTATCTGTTCTGTTTCAGAGATCAGTTGTCATTCATATTTTTGGACATTTGGATTTTTAATCTGGTCTCTTAGAATGACCAAAAATATGACTGTTTTATGATTTCTTAAATTAAAAAAAAATCTACAGAAATGTAAAAGAGAAGCATTTCGTCAGTGAGCTTTTTATTCTGGAAACAGATGAGAATGAGTGTCTGAGAAAATTGGCACATCTCGAAATGCATTGTTTACGAAAATGGACACATCTCGAAATGCGTGTACGAAAATGGACATAGCTCGAAATGCATGTTTTCGAAAATGGTCATAGCTCGAAATGCGTGTTTACGAAAATGGGCACATCTCGAAATCATGTTTAAGAAAGTAGACTTAGCTATTTTAGAAAATGGATGTAGTGTCAAAAATGTGATTGTTTAAACTTGATTATAATTTATTAAAAAAAAAATTTATGTATAAAGGATTGGAATCTTTTTAGAAGACAACACTTTATCTTGTTTGTTTTGAAAAAAAAATTTATACGGAATTTTGAGATATTCTAAAAGAGAGATATTCTATTCTGAGAAAAGGTATTCTGAAAACTTTTCAGATTTTTAAAAAAAAGATTTGGTAGGAACAATCACTGATATTCATAGATGTCATTGTATTAAATCATTCCATTGTCATCAAAACAAATAAATAAATAAATAAAAATAAATTAAATTTTAAAAAAATAGTTAAATGCCTGTTAAACTATCAAGATAACTTCCATCACCTGAATGCTTTTCGAAAAAAAGATTTTTGTGGTAGTTGTATAGTATGAGAAGCTTTCTATGTACAAATAGCCAGAAAATTGAACTAGTTTTGGAAAAAGAGAAGGTATTTATCAGTATTTGATGCTCTAAGGATTTACCGCAAATAGAAAATAACCGGATAGCAGTGTAAGTTACAGTTCTATTGCCTCTTCACTCTTCAAGATAGTTGAGTTGTTTAACTTAACGTGTATGCTATAAAATTCTATAGTAAATACAGTCGAAATAAATCTTCCAATTAATACAGAAATAGATTTTTTTTTAAAGATTTTACAGGCATTTGAATTGTTAATCTGCAACAGACATTGATTTGATAATAAACCGCAAAAGATAGGCGATAGTACGAAATCAAGGGAGTGTAATCAATCAAATACAAGTAAGTCGCAATTGATTTATGCTTTTTTAAAGAATCCAATAGGCAAAGTTATACGATTTTCATGCTCTCTACACTTTTACCCTCTCTGTTTCCACGTATTGGGTAATTTTACTTTTTCCCCATGCCAGTATTTTCCATTTTACTGAAACGTATTACCATGAGAAAAATGAAAGATCTGTCGAATCCCGTCGATTTCCGTAATCATGGTAATGGATTACGGGAAAATGTGGAGAGTGGGGATTTCACGTGATCTTGAGACTTCAATCACGTCGCTGTGATTTCAATTTGGAACGTTTTATTTCAATTTTTAAACCATATCAAATAACGAAGGAGGTTCGTTATATTTTCGAATAATGTTATCCAGGTGATCAGGAAATTTGGATACCAAGTATTTTTATCTTTAATTTATTTATTTAACCCGGAGTATTTAAACAACTGCACGAGATCAACTCTTGTAACTTGATTAGTGCGAATTAGGCAGGCAAATTACTACCCTTTAAATTTTTGTTTGGAATTTAACGGACTAAGAAAAGGATGGAATGCTTATATTGGGTGCAGATTTGTTGTTTGCACTTTGGGATTCTCTAGATAGCATTGTGCATGTTTTAAGTCAGACTTGCAGCTTTTTTGTTAAATATTGCAAAATTTTATTGCAGTATATTCAGGTATTATCAATGATAAGGTAAATTTCAGCATATTTGTGGGAAATTAGGCTCAAGGTAATAAATAAATCGCCTAGTCCCATGCGTGAATGTACTCGCGGAAAGTGCGGATATGGGGAAGCGGTCCTTTGCCGATCCTTCAGAAGGTTAAAGATATATTTCTGAGCCAAATTTATTTTTAAATCTCTTATAATTACCTACCATCCAAGGCCATTGTCCTGGATTAGCTTCATATCCTCCAACAATACGCCCATCTCTTCCAGAGCTTCCACAAGCTTTGAAAAAATTAATCAATCGTTATAATTTCTTTTTAGTTACATACTAAAACATATAAAGTTAAGATGAGAAAAGCAGTATTCAAATTTTATCATTTTTTTCAAAACCAAACTTTTTTTTACTTTTTATATTTCAAGAACAAAAGAAATACAATACGTTTTTATGCTTATGTAAGAAAATAAGTCTTGTTTTCTCTGGTAGATATATGAATCAGCGTTCAAAATTTATGTAGCCCAACATGCCTGGTACATGTACGATTTCTGTTATGCATTTGTTTTTACTCTCACATGCCCAGCCGTGCATGAATCAAAAATACCAATTAAGCGCGAGAGGAATAAGTCTTTAAACCAACCATTTGTTGGGTCAATTCCTTATGTCTGACCTTTTCTCTATTTGGATAATGTTGCATCTCCTTCCATTAAACTAATAATTTTTTTCTTTCAATAGATGGCGCAGTGTGCGCATCTTAGATGGGAGTAAAGGGTTTTTTTAATTTTTCCCTTCAGTGAATTTGTTGTCGTTCTATTAAGTTAGTAATAAAATGTATTAAAAATAGACTCGCACTGATTAACTCAAACCAACAGCATACGTAAAATCATCTCGTATCTCTACAGGAAATATTATATCGACATTTTTCTAATATTTCGAAACGTCTCACGTCTGACACTTGCTGGAGTATGATAATGTAAAAAGACATTGGGAAAAAATTTTTGTATTAGCCCCTCAACAACGAAATTTCCTTACAGCGAAATTCTTCCTATCAATTTTTAATCAGAAGTCAGAATAAAATTTAAAATATTCTCCATATAACGAAATAGTGCTTTCCTTATAACAAATGTTTGATCCTTATGTCAAATTTCGCCATTTTTGGAAGATTTATTAATGCTTCTCTTTTCTAATTCCATAATTTTTGAAAAAAAAAAAAAAACACTTAAAACTTCGAAATTTGATGCAACCGATTCATTCTCGTGTGCTTGCTTTAGGAACAACTTGCATTATAACATAATTTGAATCTCGCATTTATAAAGTGTATGAATTCATTTCTAATTAAAAGTCATGGTGATAAACTTTAGAACTTATCACATCGGCTAAAAATTTTATTACATTTAAATACCTGCAAAAAGGAAATCTGAGTCCTCTATAAACAAACTATCAATTTCTCAGTTGTTCACTATTAACATACGAAATAACGTTAACTAAATAACAATTTGGACGGGACAACTAAAAACGTTCACTACAACCTATTGTTCAATAGATCCCGGGTTCATTATAACTGGTCTGTTTCTTACTTTCTATGATTTTTCAACCCTTATTTTAAAGAATATAGAACGCCCCTACGTATAAACTTTGCACTGTATTTTTTCAATGTAGGAGGCTCATTATATAAATTTTTAGCTTTAACAAATTTTTTAGCCGGAAAAATTTTTTCTCCTTCGTTATTTCTATATACAGTCAAACCCCGTTATAGTGAACATGGTTTATAGTGAACTCCCAGATATAGTGAACAAAATGTTCGTTCCCGCATACACATATAATATTATTTTTTGTGGATATAGTGAACAAAAAGAAGTGCAAAATTGGATATAATGAACTTTTTTCTGTCTTTGACTGATTTTTTTTTTTTCATTTTTTAATAATTTTGAAATTTCTACATAAAATACATATACCGATTTTTAAAACCATCAATTGCGTGGAATGTAGCCATAAGCATTTTTTTCTTGTTTGCTTCTTCTGTCTCAGTTTTGCATCCCTAAATAAAGACCACCCCTAAATGTTTTGTACGCAAGACGAAGAGTAATAAAAAATATAAGCTAACACATTTTTTGTTACTGCATACAGTTTTTCAATCATTTTTGTGTTTCTTTTTATTGGTCATTTATTTAAATAATGTGTAATAAAGGGGAGCTGTTCGGAAAAATTGGTTAAAATTGTTTGCAGTACGGATATAGCGAACTCCCTGTTATAGTGAACTGAAATTTCGGTCCCTTGAAGGTTCACTATGGCGGGGTTTGACTATACGTATACCCTTTTTAGCATACAGCGATAACCTAATTAATATACATACTAAAATATAGTTTTGTTTACATTTTTTTTCTTTTTACTAGAAAGGGCTATTAAAATACTTGTACGATATTCAAGAAGTTCCTTGGGAAGGGGGGATCTTAATGGCCCAGTCTTATCCCCTAAAGAAAATTTATGCTGCAATGAATTTTGTGAAATAAGCTCATAAAGGAATCCATGTATCAGAAACCAAAAAAAAAATAAAAAACTTGATTCCACAACTTGCTTTATTTTTAGGTGAATAATATGAATGATGAAGCTAAACTTACTGAAAGCTGATGAATAAGTGAAATTTTGTATGGATGCTTCAGATGCCAAAGTATCTAAAGGAGTAGTGGTGGTTGTGGTAAAAACTTCGACATTCTTTACAGTCGTTGTTGAAGTTGTAATCGGTTTCTTTGTGGACTTCGAGTGGAATCTTTTTAAAGGTATTGCTGTTGATATAGTTGTTTTAAGAGTAGCTCGTTTTGTGGTTGGTGGTTTAGTAGAAGTTGTTGTGGTTACTTCTGTTGTGGATTCAGGAGTTTCTGTTGTCGTTTCCGGAGCTGTCGTAACATTTGCAATAGATGTGGTGGTGGACTTTGAAAAATAACACAAAACAAATTGAAAAATAACGCAAAACAAAAACAATTTGAATAAATATTGATATGCAATGAAAAATATTCTGAAATAACTTATAATTACACATGAATCATTTTTTATTGACTGAGGATACTGCCAGAAAAAAAAGTTCATCATAATTATTGAGTAGCTTTCACGAATTCCTTTTCATAAACTTCAATATGCAAGGAACTTTTTTTCCGACAATGTTCGTTAGTTTCAAAAGTTGCTTCTAAATACAAGGAAAAACTTTCAAAAAGTTTATATTCTTGTTGCCATTTTGTCTCCTATTACTAAATTAAACCTTTTAAGGAATTTTGCTTCCCGCAGTGAACTGATCGTAAAAACATGATTCTCAGTAGAACACCGAAGTCAAGCATCACTGGATGGGGTCAGTAAGTGGGTGGGTGACCACTTTGATCTGCCTACGTTGGGACCGAGGGTGCGCGGTATTAGTCCTCGTTAAACTGTTCTATCGAAAAGTGCTCGACTTCGCTCGCAGGTCACCGGGCTACCAGGGGAGCCATCCCCTCTGCATAGGATCGAAATTGCGATGGTATTGGATTCGGATCATCCTCAGGGATGCTTCCCAGACCGTCGTCGCCAATAGCCCATTGTACAGCTCTAGTGCGACGTAAAAAAGTACCTACCTTAAGAAAATTTATTATTAACTTTTTCCTGGTCAAAAATTTTTTCCAATATTCTTTTCAAAACATATGAAATCATATAAAAAAAATACAGAAAGTGCAGCTAATTATGGCAAAAGCCTCTGTATTTTTAAAACATATTTTGGTAGGTCTTACTTTTGCAGGTAACCTTTACACCTGTTTTAGAAAAGACATATGTTATGGAGAGGATAAAGAGAATAAGCCACTAGAATTGAGCAAAGCCTTTAGTGTTTAGTTTTCTCTTTAAATATTTGCCTCAAATTTTATTGTTATTCGAAGCCAGGAAAGTGGTTCTTGGAGAACAAGCACGTTTCAGAACCAGTATTTGTTTAGATTTTGAACAAAGTAAAGGCAAATATTCATGTGTTGGCTGTAATCTCGGTTAACTTCACAAGATCACAAAATGAGAAGCAAATAACAGTCTAATTTACCCCCTTATACAACTGAAACACGATATTTCAATTGCTATTCGATTGTAACCGGTTTTTGCAATTCAACTATTTTATTTAATAACCATCGTTGAACAGCCAACCAAATTTTCAGTTTGCGGCTACCAAAGTTCAAATCCCTTATCATTGAAAAGCAAACGCTTTATCCCCTAAGCCACCACGTCTCAATTCAACTATTTTATTTTATTACGAGGGTTGCTATTTATATTTCTGGCCTTGGCAACAGTAACTGATCGAACTGATGGGTATTCCGCCGTACAGCCCTGATTTGGCGCCCAATGACTTCTTCTTATTCCCACACATCAAAAATAAATTACGTGGACAACGATTTTCGACCCCCGAAGAAGCGGTTGATGCATTCAAAACGCATGTTTTGGAGTTACCTCAATCGGACTGGAAAAAGTGCTTTGAAAATTGGTTCAAACGCATGCAAAAGTGTATTGATCATCATGGAGAATATTTTGAAAAACAATAAAACCAATTTCGATCCTACATATTTGTTTTTTCATTATTAGGCCAGAAATATAAATAGCAACCTACCGTCCTTGAACAGCTGACCGAATTTTCAGTTTACGGCTACCAATGTACAACTCCGTATCCTTGTAATTTTTAACCCAATCCAGAAGACAAGGGAACTCCTGGTTCAAGTATTGGGAGAAATTTGCCTAAGTATTGGGAGGACTTTTTGATGGAAATACCCCGCATAATGGATATAAAATATCAGGTGCATCTGACAATTCTATGTAAGACCGATATCGGTTGTAAAGTGGCTGTAAAATATCGGGTGAATCTGAAAATTTTATATAGGGCCAATATATATAATAGGGCCAATAATAGGAAAAATAACTGCCTTTTGAATCCTTATTGAGTCAAGATTTATGAATATTGCCCAATGAGGTCCCAAGTTATTTTGCTGCTAGGATCGCTTTGGTAGCCAAACGATTTGCTAGCGAAGTACTTTATGGCAAAACAGTTTAAAAAGGACCGATAACGCGCACCATTGGTTCCTTCTGAGTTTGATCAAAATGGTCAACCATCTGCTAGGAATCGTGTCTTACGATGTGGAACAATTTATTTTATTAAGTAATAAACTACCAACATGAATTCAAGGCGACGACTGGTGAAAATTGAATCATAGTTTTGTATTTCCGACCTGAAATTATTTTCTATCTGTTAATAAGTGATTCGAAACATTTGCACCTCTTCGTTAAAAACTGGCATGACATTTAATGGTCACGGAGTATTTGAATACAAACATACTGACAAGTTTTTATTTTCCCTAATTTCTCTCCTGCAGAATGTCCGCCATTACCATTAAAAGACCGTAAAATGGGTTTACTTAGCGATTTTACTATGAAACATTCTCATTTTCTGGAGTTAATACTTTTATTTCGGATTTTTCTCCTTTTTTTATTTCCCCTAAAAAAAATTTAAAAAAAGACACAAAACTATTAAAATATATCTAATAAGAATTCTGTGTCTATTTTCAATGCCAAGAAGATTTGCTGTGTGCTAGATTAATGTTGAAGTCAATTTTATGGTCATAAATTAGGTGTCCCAGAGTTAACCAATGCAAGGTGGTAATACGGAAACAGTTTTTTTTTTTTTTTTTTTTGATTTCTCAACTGTTAGAAAAAACTTTAATTTACAACATTAAAAAAGAGTTGTGCAGAAATTGTAATATATGTAGAGCTCTACATTGCATTTAAAACGAAATATCAAAAAGAAGAAAAAATGCCACTTTACGGTTTTTGTGATTGGGGTCAGGTTGAAATTAACCATCGATCGTAACTTGACGAATAAGTTCGAAATGTTACAATTATGGCTATTTTTTTTCCTTCCACGGGAAAATTTACTTCAGTATGAGACTCAATGTTAGTAGAAGTTTGAATCTCGTTGATGGTCAATTGCTTGTCTAATGACATTTTTTTTGTAAATATTCTACTTACTATCATTAATAACTCATAAATTATTATACTTTTTTAAATATTTATTTTAATTATTAAATCATAACTGATATTTAAATTGCAGTAATGACTAATGCTAATGGCTGGTGAGCAGTGCAATTAGAAACAACACGTTTGATTGTACTGTTAATCTTCTGAGTTTCATATCGAAGCAAATTTCGCAATCTCCTTGTAATGTAATTAACTTCTTTTAATTGATGGATTTTTTTATCAAATCCTGCAAAATTGTTATCAATAATGGAAACTTACCGAAAACCCTGGGCAGCATATTCCTACTATAAAGAAATTTCTAAAGCAAACTGATCGTCGTAATTTGACCATATCGAATAATAAATATAGACATCTTGATATTTCTCCGCATTCTCCAGCAAGCCCATCAGGAGTTCGGCAGTAATTTACTGAAGATGAGACTGAAATCAAGAAAGAATTAATTTTTTAATTTTTTATAGTTTATTGGGATGAAAGAGTGAAGCATCTTCGAATCACAAAATATTTGAATTTTTTAAATAAAAAATATATAGCTGCTTTTTGAAATTCTTTCAACAAGAAAAATAAAATAAAGCCCCAAATTAAGTATCTTAAACTCGAAGTTAAGCTTCAGGCTTACACCGTGTGCTAATATAGACTTTTTAGCGGAAAGCACGTTATTTTGATCTTTAATATGAAGTAGTTGGTGCAATTGATGCAAGTAGCAAAATTTGCATAATCCGTGATTTTTCCTTTGCCACTCATAATTTCATTTCGGCTTTCCTGGGATGTTTGTTTATTTAGATCTAAGTCAACAAATGGTTGCTCAGATTCCTATGAACTATACAAGCATGATTTGCAGCATTTTGCGTGCTCTTTCCAAATCTCAAAGAGGAAAGCATTTCACGAGTGAAATAACTTACATTCCTGGCACAAAAAAACACTACATTCCTGGCTTTTTGGAAATCAAAAACGAATTTGATGAAAAGATATCAATGTAGGACTGCCACGTGACCTTTTTTCGAAGTTAATCATACTAAACATCATTTCTAATAAATGTTTTGTAAGTATTTTCCATATTTTTTCATTAGTATATACGTATAACCTTAGTATTACATAAATTCAATCATAATTCAACAAAGATTAAATTTCAAAATTTTGCTTTTACATGATTATTATTCATTCTTAAATTTCAATTTTCCTATAATCTTGTTATGATCAAATCTATAGTGAAAAAGAAAACTTTTATAAAATTTTTTTGTCTATTTTATCTCTATAATGTATGCAAATTTGAAATTAAATATAAAAAAATTTAAAAATTTTTAATCTCATTTGAATAAAAAAAAAACACGAAATGGTTAATGAGGCAATTAACATAGGTTAATCTGTAGAACTGAAGCACGAACATCTCGATTCCTTAGAGAAAAATTTAATTGTTTGGAATTCCATAAAAAGATCGAAATATAGAGGAGAGTAAGGATAGTGAAGACAAATAGAATATTTCTGTTATCCACTTCTTAAAATTTCTCTATTAATTTTAGAAAATTAGCAAAACTGTTTTGCACTTTAATATGTAGTTACAAGACGAAACTAGTTTGTTACGAAGCAAGTTAAAAAAACAAGATTTTTATGGTGTAAAAGAAACTTTTTAGTTGCTTCTTTAAACTATTTTTATTCATACTACTTTTAACAATATGAGATACTGTGTTATTACACTGAAGAGCCAAAAGACTGGTATACCTGCCTAATATCGTGTAGGGCCCCCGCGAGCACGCAGAAGTGCCGCAACACGACGTGGCATGGATTCGATCAATGTGTGAAGTAGTGCTAGAGATAATTGAGATCATGAATCCTGTAGGGCTGTCCATAAACCAGTGGGAGTGAAAGGGGGTGGGGATATCTTCTAAACATCACGTTGCAAGGCATCCCAAATATGTTCAATAATGTTCATGCCTGGGAGTGGATCCAAGAGCACTCTTCTGAATATAGACACTTCCGCTGGCCACCAAAATCCCCAGACATGAACATTATTGAACATATTTGGGATGCCTTGCAGCGTGATGTTCAGAAGATATCCCCACCCCCTTTCACTCCCACTGGTTTATGGACAGCCCTACAGGATTCATGATCTCAATTATCTCTAGCACTACTTCACACATTGATCGAATCCATGCCACGTCGTGTTGCGGCACTTCTACGTGCTCGCGGGGGCCCTAGACGATATTAGGCAGGTATACCAGTTTTTTTGGCTCTTCAGTGTACATGAATACGTTCAGTAGATGTTTTAACTGTCATTTTTATATACCTTTCCATAGTTAACGGATAATGATCTTAAAAAAAGAAAGGACTACATGTACTACTTAAAATACATACCACTTAAAATACATGGAAATCAAAATTAACCACCTCCCTCAGCAATTATTTTGAAGAAAAATGCAAAAAATCAACAGATTTTTTTACTTTATTAATAAATTCAAGAAACCAAAACATAATGTGAAATTTTTAAGTTGAAATTTGTTTTTTTTTTTATGTGTAAGAAACATTTAATTTAAAATCAGTTTACTATCCCGAGTTATCTTGAGCAAATGAAAAAAGTTTAGTCTTTGTAATAGTTTGTAACAACACACACAAAGTAATACTTTTCAAACGTCAGCAGAGGAATGCGCAATTCTTTTTTTAACCTTATTGCTATGTAAATTCAGCAACCATCGTATATTCAATTGCACAAAACACGTGTGCAGTCCCACAGTCCAACAGCAAAACTCCCAAATTAAACTTGGCAAACTTCCAATTACAGCAGATATTTTTTTTTTCCGCTTCCGACCGAGTAAAAACGTGATAAAACAAAATCTACTGGCTAATTCTGCTAAGCCCGAGTTTTCTCGGGATGGTAAATATTTGGTATATATACGTACCCGGGTTAACTCGGGATAATCAGGGAAGCAGTTAATATCACTTCCATTCCCCAGATCAATCACCATTTTATCTGGTTTCGAAAAGCACTGATATCCTATTAAATTTTTGAATAATTAATGTGCTTTTGAGAAGTATCACTATAGAAAATATGATGACAAGCTATCACTATTTATATAACTGCAAAAGCGGAATCGTTGTCACTTTGAAAAATCAGAAATCAAACCTTCTAATTTTTCATTACCCTCCATAACAAAGGGAAAACTCCCTTTGAGAATGGCGGTTTAAATACTGTATTTTCTTTTAACTTCTTAAAAGTAAAACTCTAAGACAGCGTGGTAATCAAATATATTTCCGAACACAGCTAAATAAGTTTATTAGTTTTTGCAGATGAATTCTGTCACCTAATTCTTTTCTGTTCGTTGAGTTACGGAAGAGGACAGTCTTAGATTCATATTCATGGATGACACCGTTTGATCTTGATCAACGATTTTCTTGAAAGTGAAAATATACAGCTCAGTGATTTTAATCGTCAGGTAAGCAAACAGCAGCCGTCATTGCTAACTAGAATTGAAAAGAGTTCATCGTAATTCTCGAGGATACAACTAGTTCACGCTCTCATAGTGCATATGGCGTTGATCAGCATACACGGCTACCTGAGGTACATCTTATTAAACTTCCAAATATCCTTTTCATTTTTTTTTCTTTTAATTATAAATTATTAGTTTGCACTATTTTCTTTCAAACTGTTTTTTCTTTCTTTTCTTATGGATCGTAAGTGAGTTAAACCCTTCTTTTGTATTATTTTTTCATGGTTCAGTCGTTTTATACTATCTTTTTCTAATCCTTTGAAAAATAATTCATGTTTAAATGATAGTAATAAACATTTTGTGCTCCTTTAATTGTGAACTAGTGTATACTAAATTTATTAATGCATGATCTATAAATTCGTGTCAACTTTTTAAAACAAAATATTATTTTAATGATATAAAGTACTTACGTTGTCTGTCTTCTACTAACTGTCCATGAGTCACAAGATATAGCGTAAAAAGTAAAATCGTAACTCTGAAAATTAACAAACTTTCAATTAGGATAAAATATAAATAAGTCAAATATTATAAGGACTGCTCCTAGATTTCTTTATTTCTTAGGTAACTTCAGAAAATTACAAAAAATCATATTTAAAGGGAGTTAAGTTTTACATTTAAATAAATAAAATTTAATTATTTTAACTTCTAATGCGGATAGAACTGTTCTCTTTTTTCTCACAGCCATGATAAACTTTCTATCATTTGTAAAAAAAATCGAAAATCCAATGAATTTTTGGAATAAATTTATTTTATTTAATCTGGAAAGTCTACTATTACATACAGTGCCAATATGAGAGACGGAATATTACTTATAAACAGGAGTTTGCTATCCGGAAACACTATATATATATATATATATATATATATATATATATATATATATATATATATATATATATATATATATATATATATATATATATATATATATATATATATATATATATATATATATATATATATACGAGGGTTGTAAATTAAATAGTGGCAACTTAACCTTGAAACTCACAAAAGGGCGCGCATGCCTAAATAGGGTATGGGAGCGGTGAGGTGGCGCTGTTGTCGATGTGTAGAGTGCAAAAAACAGTCGATTTGCTTAGAAGGGTAATTGTTGCGTGGCGTTAAAGTGAGGAGTTTCGTTTCCATCGCTCTAAAGCATGTTGTGAAAAGGCTTAATGACGAAAAAAGACGAGATGCTTGAATCCATCGTACTACTGTCCTATATGGCAAAGCATTTGCTCCAAAGGCTTCCACTAATCCTCGATAGCATTCTGTTGCATTTTTGCCACGGGCAACCTCGATTGTAAGCCACGACCGCTGATCACCTTTTGAAAACATGCTTTAGAGCGATGGAAACGAAACTCCTCACTTTAACGCCACACAACAACTACCCTTCTAAGCTAATCGACTTTTTTTTTGCACTCTACACATCGACAACAGCCCCACCTCACAGCTCCCATATCTAATTTGCGCATGCCCGTCCTTCTGTGAGTTTAAAGGTTAAGTTGCCACTATTTAATATACAACCCTCGTATATATATATATATATATATATATATATATATATATATATATATATATATATATATATATATATATATATATATATATATATGCTACCGTTAAAGTATATAATGCAGTTATTTCATAGAATACCTAGTTATTCCATGAAATAACTGATCGTGTCAGTCAAAGTGTAAAATAAACAATTTATCTAAAATGAAATAATTAGGTATTCGATAAATAAACTAATGATAGACAATTAAAATGAAAAAGAAGCAATTTATCTAATTCATGCAGCGTATAAATGGTATTTATGGAAACGTACCATAAAATCATTTGTTACAACTAGGATTACTAAAATGGCACTTGGAATTACAAAGAACATTATTTCTAAAACAAAAGCACTTTTTGTTGACACACTGGGTTTTACACGAGCATTTTTTACATTACTCGGAATTACAAAGAACACTGTATTTGTCGTGCGAGATACATGATATAGATTATTTTACACTTTTAAGGGCTGCAGATCGTTATTCTATGAAATAACTAGTTAAACCATGAAATACAAGTGAGTTTTACACTTTAACGGACACGATCAGTTATTTCATGGAATAACTAGGTATTCTATAAAATAACGGATTTCATACTTTAACGGTAACATATATATATATATATATATATATATATATATATATATATATATATATATATATATATATATATATATATATATATATATATATATATATATATATATATATATATATATATATATATATATATGCTTGTTTGCTTTCGTATGCCTGTTTAGGCAGAGGTGTGCGATTGTTCTTGTTTTCCAGTGGCGCCATCTATGGCCAAGAGTTCGACTTCTGCTACACCATACGTCACACTCGTTTATAGGGCGGACCTATTCATACATCCATTCATACATCCATTCATTCATCCACAGATCGTAATTTTGACCTGAGTCAGAGAACGATCGATCTCCAATCCAGTACCCCCAGAGGTATTGATTTGTTATGGGAACATGGAGGACTTTGCGACTCGACAGATTTAACGTGCATCAGTCACCATTTACTAAACGGGGAGTCTTCGGCCGGCGGGGCTCGAACCCACGAATTCTCGAATTAGCGTTGTACAAATTTTGATTTTTTTTTTCAAACCACTTTATCGTTTAGTGTACTGATCATTGTGCTTGTATTTGTTCTAGTGTATTTTCTGCATTTTTTGCTGTATCCATTTTCTTAAACACACATTTTGAGCAGTATTCTTTTTTAAGCATGCATTTCGAAAAGTGTCCAGAATAAATAGATCAATGTAATTCTTTTAAACAAAATTATCTACATTCTGCATTCACTACTTTTTTTAATTAATAGCTATTGCCTTAATGTTTTAACATAATTCGCAACAACATTTTAATATTTTACATAAATAACATGCATCCGAATAGTTTCTTTAGCTTCTTTTTTATACAAATTTTTTAATAGATTTCACTCTTCTAGAATTAGGGAGAATGACGTTATTCGTTAAATACTACTCAATGTTGTATTAAAAAAAGATAAAAAAAAACGTTTAGATTTAAAACATTTATTAACTTAAGTACTAAAAAATTATTAAAAATTTATTAACTTAAGCATTAAAAAATATATTGTTATTAAAAGGAAACGCATGTAAAGTAAAAATAAATGTTTGATATTAATTATTAATAAAATAATTTCTCAAAATATTGCCAATTGAAAATATTTTTCTATCTAAAAATTTCCCTTAGGGACGTTATTATTTATTCTGAAACCACTTAAAATATTAATAAACTTATTAGTAAAGAAAAAATATCTAAAAAAATAGTATTTAATAGTAAAAAATATTAATTTGTAAGCGTTGCACTTTTCTTATTTTAAAAGACCAGTGTCCAGCTCTTTATCATTAACTTAATCCAGTGTTTCCAAAAGTGTGATATGTGTACCCCCAGAGGTACGTAAGCAGGGGATACGAGTTCTTATGCGAAATATCTTGCACCAAACCAAAATTTCAGAAACATTTATTTAAGAACAAAACTAGCCATGAAAATTTACGATTACGTATTTTTCTATTGGTTATTTTTTGCAGAGTTTACAGTTAATAATTAGTGGTGTCAACAGCCAGTTGTGATTTTTTAACTTTTGTTGAATTTTTTTTATCACAGCAAAAACAATATCATCCTTTTCACTGATGCAAATAAACTTATTAACAAAACTTAGTACCAAAAGAGAAAAATAAACATATTCTTCAAAAAATACATTCATTTTTTTTATTAGTGGTACACAGCTTTACGAAAAATTTAGAAAGGGTACACAAAAGTCATAAGTTTAATCCATAGGTACCCAACTTTTTTGGGTCGCAGCCCACTTTAGAGGTCAAAAAACTTACAATGCTCCTTCACGAAGTTATATAAATTATAATAATAATAAATAAATAATTAATAAAAAAATTGCCCTATTTTAAGTTTTTTTTAATATTTTTGTAAGGACAATTTCATATAACTATGCTTTCAAATTATTGAAAGTATACCTAGTGAACAACATAGTGTTATTTAATGCTGATTTTGATGAAAAAAATTGTAAAATTTTTAAGTGTTCACATAAAAATAAATTAAATTTATCATTTTTAAGATTAAATTAAATATTCTTCTTCTTAAATACTCTGAAAAATATAAAATAAGTGAGGTGTTTATAAATGAAATCAGGTCAGTCAACAATACATCTCCTGCCTTTTATTCATACAGCTAACACTGAGGTTTCTGAGTTAATAATCAGCAATCCGAAGCTAATTATATTTTGATTGTATCCTTCTGAATTATTTCACAAAGCAGAAACTACATTAACTATACGAATAAATTGACCTAAAAATGTATTTAAAATTTCTTTTTAATATGAGTAAAAAAATTGCTTTCAAAAAAAGGAATGTTTATTTAAGTTAAAGAATGTATCACCCTTTCAGATAAAATTTGGGGAAGCACAAAAGCTTTAATTCAAGCAAGGATCAGCTGTTGACTTCTAACATCTTTTCAAAAAATGATTATTTTAAAAACGTGAGATTTAGAGAAATAGACGACATCACATTACGAACTTATGACGTTATAACTTATTTGGCGTGACCAGACGTGAATAAGGAAGATGAGCTGATGTGAAAAGAATTTTGTCGTTATTGAAATTATCCGTTTATGCCGAAGATTCCAACGTATGGCGAGCCGTAGTGGCTCAGGGGATATAGCGCTTGCCTCCCAATAAGGCGAACCGGGTTTGAATCGCGGACATGGCCGGTTGACTCGAATTCTGCACCCGACTTGCACCAACCACAGTGCTGACGTACTCAGTGGTAGACGGATCATGGGTTAGAGTCCTGTAGCCATCAGGCTAACCGTGGTAGGTTTTCATGGTTTTCCTCTCCATGTAACGCAAATACGGGTTATTTCTATCAAAAAGTCCTCCACGAAAGCAAATTTCTCCCAGTACTTGATCCAGGAGTCCACTTGTCTTCAGATTGGGTTCAAAATTACAAGGTACGGAGCTGAATATTGATATCCGTAAACTGAAATATCGGTCGGCTGTTCAAAGAAGGTTATAAAATAAAAAATAAAAACAATGTATGGACAGATAATTTATCATATTCTTGATGACAGACCTTCAGACCTTGATGACAGATATCGAGTTCCTTTAATCTAAATTTCACAGCGCGTCTGGTTTTCCCGATGCAGCCAAGATTGCTTTGGTAAGGTATGTGGTAAATAAGTCTACGATTACCTATACTGTCAGCTCATCTTGCTTCTCTTGAAACATGTTTCATTCATATGAATAGTGCAGATTCCCTAGTTAACGATGTGAATTCCTCACCAACCTTCTTACGGCTTGGAAATGCAACTTGCCATGATTTGCCACTTGTAAGTTTTTTTAAAACAATATTCTTCATAATTTATTTACAATATTTCATTATTTTTCCTCAAAATATGTTGAGTAGATGTATAAGAATTTAAAATATACATAAACGTTTATTGTATCTCTATTCATAGTATCATTTTGATATTTCAAAACTATAGTCACCTACACTAGAATTACCCTATAACTGCTGAAATAATTTGCTTGTAAATCAATAAGTTTCAATCTAAAAGTTCTTTCTCTAATTTTTTAAATATTAATTTAATTTTTAAGCTAATTTCTTAAGCCTAATTTTCAATTACTTTTTTTAAATATGAGAGCTGTATCTAAATCAAAAAAGTTTTTATACTTTCATGTAACATTTGTTTCTTAGTCATAAAATCTTATTAAAAATTTTTTCATTAAGCATTTAAAAGTACTGCTAAGATCTAAAATTGTAGTGAATATTTTTAAAGAAAACATCTGGTTTTTTTTTCTCCGGCTTTTTCTCTTTTACCTTATTTTCAAGGAGGGACAAGGTAGTTTATAAGTCATCAAACTCCAAGCAGAATCAATGATTCAGTTCACTTAATTTGAATCGATAATTTGAATCGATACGAATCACTTATCTAAATCACTTGATTTGAACAGTGATTTAAATCCCTTGATTCGAGCCAGTGATATGAATCACTTGATTCCACTCACTGATTGAAATTACTTGATTCGAATAGTAATTTGAGACATTTGATTCAAAAAAATCATTTGATGCGAATCAGTGGTTTGAATCACTTCTTAACAATCCTGTGATTCGAATCGTTGATTCGAAACATTTGATTTGAGTCAGTGATTCGAAATGTTTGATTCGATTCAGTGATTCGAAATATTTGCTTCGCATCAGTGAGCCGAAACGTTTCATTCGAATAGTGACTAGATTCAAAACGATTGAGTCAAGTAATTCAGATATTTTATTGAAATCATGGGATTCTGATCACGGATTCGAACGTGATCTGAATCACCACTCAAATCACTGATCCTAATTAACTGATTTGGATCTAGTGGTTCAAATTACTATTTGAATCAATAATTTGATTCGAGCTACAGAATATCAAATAGAATATCAAGTATGTGATACAAATTTGAGCAGTGAAGAAGACCATTTCTAACGAAAGAAGAATGGGAAAGCAAAATTGGCGCCTGACTCTGCCCGAAAGGAAGTCTAGTCTTAGCTCAAACAAATCAATTCAAATTTTTCAAATTAAAACGTATTTTATACTTCTTACTTTTTATCACCTCATTTTATTTTCAGACGAAATTTGTTTCTGAGAAGGTAAAATCAATAATTCTAACATCAAAATATGGTGATTTATTTTAATAGAAATCAAAATCGCATTCTATTTTTTTTTGTTGTTGTTGAAGAATTTTGCTATACAACTGGAGCGTGATGTACCAACTATAGTCTACCATATTGCTAACTTAAAAATTATTTCTTTGTTTTAAAGAAAAATTACTGTCGACATCACCGCTATTTCAGAAAATTTTCCACTTGCGCTTCTCCCTCTTATAACGCAAACAAATTTCGTCAAAGAAAAAAAAAAAAAAAGAAAATGAAATCCACTCATTTCTAAAAAGAAATATATGAAATCCACTAAAATGTCTGAGGAATATTCTTACATGAAAATATTACTGATGCGAAAATTGCTTTTTGAATTATTTTATGCCAAATTTTCTTATTTTATTTTATATCGCGTAATATATATATATATATATATATAAACTCATGTTTGTGAAAATTGCTACACCATTACGCGAGTGAGCTGAAATTTTCAGGAAATGCAAAGTAGAGCAAAATATGCAAATGATTAGCCGCTCGTGTGCAGCGTAACAGAAGCACAGTGATGCGTGTTTGGAAGCAGTGGACGTACGAGTGTCAGACAACTCGGAAATCCGGGAGTGGATCCCGAAATGTCACGTCAGCTCGCGATGATAGACACCTGGTCCGCATGGTGCTGATAGACCGTACGGCTCCCTCTAGACAACTGGCAGCACAGTGGTCAATAGCTACAGGTGTTTCATTATGTGCTTCATCAATTCGTAGACGTCAAGTGCAGAGTGGACTAACTAACTATTCAAATTTTGCAGAGTGCCTATCCTGTGCAGGATATCTGCTCTTTCATCTCAGTAGAAAAATTTAAATGGAGGAAGGAAAGGGGGTGCCTAACTAGGTGTGACTATCAAATGTTACAATGAGAAAAATAAAGTAAAAAATCTGGGTTATATGCATAAGTACGTCGCAATTGATTACATAGAATTAACAATAAAAGAGAAAAGAAAAAATATTTACAAAATTTACAAAAGTATTGGACTCCCTTCACATTCCCTCGCCTCCCCCCGGCAAGCCGGGCTTCGTAGGTGCGGAGTGCGAAGTTTGTCTAGTAAAATTAGCTAAAGTGTCTTGAGAGTACGCAGTCGCTGAGAAAGAAGGCTGTGATCGGACTATAATTTTTGTTATCATCTAAAAAATCGATATCTAGTAGTTTATTGAAATCGCATGTATCGCAATTTTTGGCGCCCTTAAAAAAGGCAGTGTTAAGTTTATAGATATATTCATCTATTTTGGGTATATTGAGATCATTATATAGAGTGTTATTCCTAACAAACCAGGGGGCCCCTGTAATTCTCCTCATGATTTTATGCTCAAAAGTACGCAGTCTTTTTCGTTGAATGTTTGGTAGTGTGCCCCAAGTTGGGGATGCGTAACATAGTATCGGCCTGATACACATAAGGTATACATGTCTTTTGGTGTTCAGGGCTAGTTTGCTCTCTTTATTTAGTATTAGTTTCAACGCTTGGTAGGCGGCTCGCGCGCAAGGACTCTTTTATACAGGATCACCATCACACTAAACCATAGCCGTCTACGGCTACAATGGGCCAATCAGCATAGGGACTGGCGTGCTGATTGGCAGCGTGTCGTGTTTTCTGACGAATCCCGCTTTAATTTGTAGTACCATGATGGCCGCACTCGTGTCAGACGCTATACCGGTGAACGCCACCTTCCGGAGTGCATTATCGAAAGCCACAGCGGACGAACACCCGGGGTTATGGTCTGGGGTGCCATAGCATATCATGGACGATCTCAATTGCTACGAATTGTGGGTAATCTGAACAACAACCCGTGCATCAGTGAAGTTTTACAGCCCCAAGCTGTTCCCTTCCTTCAGGCCTTGCCAAGCGCTCTATTTCAACAAGAGAATGCCCGCCCTCATATTGCTAGGACTGTTTAATCCTTCCTTGCATTGCGACAGGTACAGCTTCTTCCTTGGCCTGCGCATTCCCCAGATATGTCACCGATTGAACATGCGTGTCATTTCGTTGGTCGGTGCCTCGCTCGCGATCCTCGTCCTGTTGCTTCTACGGCCGAACTTTGGGTACGCATACAAACTACATGGAATGCTCTTCCTCAGACAGACATTCAAAATTTGCATAACTCCATGCCACGTCGTGTAGCAGCGCTTATTGCGGTGCGTGGTGGCTACACAAAATACTGATTTTGATCTCTTGTTATTGTTTGTTTGCTTTTATGCTTTTAAAGTTTAATCATTTATTTGCACCACTACCACTCAACTGTATAGTAAATTTCATTCAATTATGACGATTCCTTCATGGTGTTGCAATTTTCACAGACAGGAGTTTATATATATATATATATATATATATATATATATATATATATATATATATATATATATATATATATATATATATATATATATATATATATATATATATATATATATATATATATATATATATATATAAGATTTCTGCCCTTATTTAAAATTTCGATGAAGTTTTGAAATTATTAGAATTTAAATTTATTTTTTCAGTCAAATTTACTAATATAATCCCGAAAGGTTAATAAAAATTTAGTGTTTTTTTATCGTCGTATAGTTGGCATTCATTGACAAAAAATTTACTTTTTCATTTAAAAAACCCAAAATTAATATTTCTATGAATAAATTACAAGCTTAAATTTTGCGCCTAAGAAACGAATTTCAATCCACTTCTATACCTTAAATTTTTGCCACATATGTCTGCAGTCTGTCTGTCTTCTTCAGTCTGCAGAGTGGAGCAGAAAACAGACGTTCCGTCAAGATTTCAGCTTCGCTCTGCACAACCCCTTCACATAGCAATATATGCCTGCAACGAATAACCAATCAGAAACTGAAATAATTGTTAACACGAAGCATTATTTCTGTTTCGACTTGAATTTACTTTTGATTTTATGGATGCGAATTTTAAGTCAGGAAAATCATGTCTTTAGTTTTTAACTTTAGTTTAAATTTGATATAAAAGTATCATTGGTAAGAAAAATATATTATAAGACAGAAATTTCTTAAATTCACTTATAAATCTAAGAAGTCTGATCAATAAGTCATATCACAAAGCTGATAAATGCTAAAAATAATCTGCAGTTTTTCTACAGAAATTGTAAAAGTTATTCTTCAGTCAACTGTAGATTTTCTGTAGTGAAATCTTAACAGTAAAAACAAGTCAGTTGTTTTGCAGCAAACTGTGAAGTAATTTTATTCAAAAAAATGTTTAGCTATTGTCTGCAAAATTACTGTAGTTAATGTGAAATCCCTTTAAAATCATACATATAAAAAAATAACTATACTTTAAATCCGTGGTTATACGGCAGTAAATTTGAAATTTTTCTGTAGAAATTTTAAAAACTATTCTTCAGTCAACTGTAGATTTTCTGTAGTGAAATCTTAACCATAAAAACAGGTCAGTTGTCTTGCATCAAATTGAAGTAATTTATTTCAGTAAAAGTTTTAGCTATTGTCTGCAAAATTATTGTAGCTTATGTGAAATCCCTTAAAAATCATGATTATAAAAAATAACGATACTTTAAATCCGTGGGTTATACGGCAGTAAATTTGAAGTAATTATACAGTTATTGTTTCAGAAGTATATTTTCAGATGTATCTGTGGAAAAACTATAGTTATTTTGTATTCTTGTAAAAGTGAGTGTCTTCCGCCAATCAGATTCTTTAATCTCGCTTTCTTCGTTAATAAATCTTCAACTTTTTTACAATTTAATTATTTTAAAACTTGTATAAAATTAATTAATTAAATATTTCTATATTTTAGTAATTTTATTTTCATTAATTTATCAATTATTTATTTATTTTTGACTTAAAAAAGTTGCTTTTACACAAAGTTATGGGGAAAATAATATTATAATAAAATGTAAGTTGTTAAAATTTATAAGTTTCCTTAATTTGAATTCATACAAAATTAGAGCTACTTCAGATCCAAAACCAGACCTACTATTTTGTCTAATAAAAATAAATGTTTAATTTGTGTTTCAAACACAGTTATTTCAAAATTGAATCATAAAATCATTGTTTAATCAATAGTTGAAATTTTAAATCATAATTGAATTTAAAAATGGATGCTTAATCCCAGAATTTTTAGCTTTAATGATAAACCTTAAATTCTCAAATTTATTTCAGACCGTTTTTGAAACTTGTCTTAGATAAATTTAGATAAGTCAAAACATATATCTTTTTTATTGCTTAAAAATAAGCCTTTTTCAAATTAAACAAACAACTTCGTTTGATAAAAAATATAGTTAACATACATATTAAAGCATAGTATTTTAAACAAAAAAAAAACAAATTTAACATAAATAGGCTTAAGATTTATAGAACTGCTTGTCATTAAAATTCGTTCTAAAATCTCCAAAAAAATAACGAATTCAAACTAATTCGAACAACGAGAAAGAAGCAAATCTACGTTGTCAGAAATTTCTCGAAAAAAATAACATGTTTAATTGTAAACACTTTTTAATAAATAACAATTCATTAAATTGTTATTTTGCCATATTCAAACAAAACATTCAAATAGCCTTAAAAAGACGGTATTCGAATTTTTAACTGTGAGAAAAATCGTTTAACTGTTTTCACCTAAGATGATTAAACAAGCAAGAATTTTACCAGCTCCTACTAGGCCCACCTAATGAAAAATCTAAAATCCTTGCAGCTGTGATGCAGTTGTAACTACTAGGATCACCTTAGTCTATAAACTGCATTTTTTAAATATAAATTTTCTGCGGTTTATTTTTAGCTGGGTTGACACAGTTTTCAAAATCAACAAAAAGACACAAAAAATTAAGGGATGGGGACGGTGTGATAAGATGTTTCATAATTTAGTTACGTTATGCCAGTAAAATATAAAAGTGCCAGTACAATAAAAAAGTTATTTTATTTGAACAACACAACAAAAGTATAATACCAATGCTAGCAAAAAAGAAATGTAACTGGCAAGGGACATTAGCCCATTTCCTATTTTAGTTTTAGGGCAGATACGTAACCTAATTATATATTTAATCTATATTCTGGCAACTAACAAGATAATGTTAGAATGTAACTTGTTAGAATGTAACTTGTTGGATCTAGACCATATAATGCAGGTTCACTGATCTCTAAAAATAATTACAGTATAAGTATAAGCTTTAATTTTCTGCTTAACTTTATTAAATTTTCCCGAAATTTGAGCTGTATAAATTATTTTGTCCCAATAGAAAGCTTTAAAAAGGTAATAAATTAGGAATATAATTTTAACAGCACATAAGGTTATTAATTTTTCTAAGGACAAACCCTTTAAAAGGAAAAAAATAATAACAAAAAACATAAGATGTAGTTTATACACTTTCTTTTATCAAGATAATAGAAAATCCATAAACTAAAACACATAAAACTACAATTAAAACACTTAAAAAACATGAACCCCTCTATAGTTTGTCGATGAAAGTAACTCCCCTCGACATGAAGTCTGAGGCCGTCTGTTACTATGGAAACAAGAATACAAAGTGGGTAGCTTCTTTTTCCCTTGATTCCCTTTCTCTTGCCGACTCGAGTCAAAACCTGGCTTAAATAATGGTCCAAAACCCCTACTTGAAATACTTAAACCTCGTAACCATTGTAACCACCACCATCACTCCAGAAGAATGGCTAGGGGAGTTCTTTACATAAACAAACTATACCTAACCACCCATCAGCCCAAGAAGCATGAATTTTACTATTAAAAAATTGAGGCAGTGAGCGGCGTAACTACCTCATAGCAATGAATGATAACAACGGTGACGAAATTAGCTAACGAAGGATCAAAAAGCTCTCTAAAACAACATGCGCAAGTAATTCATAGGATTAGCCGGTGCATTAGTTCTAATGCATGCTCGTTAAATATGTCGGGTCACAAAGTCCTCCATGTTCCCATAAAAAAAATCATACCTCTGGGAGTACTTATCCAGGAGTTTCCTTGTCTTCTGAATTGGGCTCAAAATCACATGGCTACATAGTTGAACATTAGTAGTCGTAAACCCAAAAATCAGGTCGGCTGTTCAACGACGGTTATAAAATGAAATGATTATAAAGTGGGCCCAGGATAGCCTAGTTGGTAAGGCACCGGGCCCATATCAAAGAGGCTGCGGGTTCGATCCCTACCGGAGGAAGACTCCCCGTGCAGTAAATGATAACTGATGCACGTTAAATCTGTTGAGTGACAAAGTCCTCCATAATCCCTTAACAAATCATACCTCTGGGGTACTGATCCAGGAGTTTCCTCGTCTTCTAGATTGGTTCAAAATTACAAGGCTACGGAGTTGAACATTAATATTTGTGAGGCCAAAATTGAGACTGCTGATCAATGATGGTTATAAAATAAAATGAAATGAAAGTAAAGGGAGCCGTGATGGCACAGGGGATAGAGCGTTTGCCTTCCAATGAGGTGAACTGGGTTCGAATCCCAGCGATGGCTGGTCGATGCGAATTCCGCATCCGGCTTGCACCAACCAGAGTACTGACGTAAAATATCCTCAGTGGTGGATGGATCATGGGTAAGTCCCCTTGCCGGGAGGCTAACTGCGGGAGGTTTTCGTGATTTCTTCACGATGTAGCGCAAACGAGGACTAGTTCAATCAAATAGTCCTTCGTGAAGGCAGTTTCTCTCAATACTTAATCCAGGAGTTTCTTGTCTTCTGGATTGGGTTCAAAATTCCAAGGCCACGGAGTTGAGCATTAGTAGTCGTAAATCAAAAAATTGGATCAGCTGTTCTGTGACGTTTTTAAAATCCATATAAAATAAATATATAAAAGAAATTTAGCTGGAAAATTAAACAAGACTAAGATGGAGCCTTAGTTAAAGATGTATATTTATAATGATTATTTAAACAAAATTCTAGTACCATGTTTTCATATTACTTATATATAACAATTATATATAGTATTCAGAAGTATTGCAATGAGAAAAATTAAAGAAAAAAAGAAAAAACATTGGCCATTAACTAGCGTGAAACCAACGTTTCTAAATTGGCTTTCTCTAAAAACACTTAAAATGCGATCTTTGTAAAGTTTTGTCACCCTGTTTATAGAAATGTTGAAATGTCAAGGTCAATGTTCTTCAACCATGGGTGAAAGCGAGACGGAAAAGAGGACAACCGGGTAGTAAAACCATTTCAGTTTTAACTCGTTTTGGGGAGGAGTAAATCTATTCTCTTCTTCAAACTATTCAACATTATCTACCTTTTCTCAGGATAAAAGCAGTTTTATATCTAGCATGCTATAATTGTATAAAAATCTCGATAGTTGCAGAAATTTAATGTTTCTTAAAAAAATGCTAGAATGAAAAATGACTTTCGTACCAGTTTTCGCTCTTTTCCGTCATGGTATATATCGGCTTTCAGCCCTGTCTTCAACTGAAATCTAATTTTGTTTAATTGTTTGAACTCGTTGTGGTAATTATTGCGTATAAAGTTTTCTCAAATACTCTGCAGAAATATGAAAAGGTTTGAGTTCTGTTTTTCGCTCCCGTTTTTGCAAATAGGAAATGAAAAAGACAATTTTCAAATATTTGTTTTTAATCGCTTATGCTAAATATTTTTTTTATCTATTGCGTTGCGATTCCTGAAAAATATTTCTTAGATCAAAACGACGACGTAACTGAAGTAGTACAACATAAAAGAAAAAAAACGCTATACATTTCTTAATTCCTTTAGTTAAAATTATTAAAATTTTGTAGTCGATATTTTAATGTCATGGGCTGTTATTCTTATGCTGAAAACTCTCTACAAATTAACAGATTAAACAAGTTCTGGTTATTGACCCCAGAAAAACGTAGTTCTCAGAGTTAGATAAATTGAACAAACACTTTTAACAAAATAATATAAGCCATTCCTTTTAAACATGAGATTTAAATTACTAACTTTTTTCAACATACCTTTCATATTTTAAAATTGACTAGCGGATAGATTAACTTCGATTCAACGCGTGTAGATTGACTTCGTTTCAGTGCAAAAAAATAAAATAAAATACGAAGGGAACAATGTCTCCTTTCTTCAGACAACAACACCAGATACATAAATAGGTACAAACACAAATTTCTACTTTTTGTTCATAAAACTCATATGACTTCTAAACTATTAGTCTGATCGTCTCAAGTATTGGTCTCATTTAATTCAACGTGAATTAATATATCGAAACATTTACGTCTCTTGTCTCAAAGAAATTCATCTCTTCCTTTCGAATCACCCTCATTTCCCTCAAGAAAAGGGGGAAACATATAGAGGAAAATATCCGGTATCATTTATAATAACATAAAAAAAAAATTAAAAATACCTTTAGCATTAATTTTTACGTAGAAACACCCTTTTTATTGCCATAATTACAGAACTAATTATAAAATAAGTGTAAATACTTTAACATCAATTAATCCATAAAACTTGATTTTAATAAATTATTTATTAATGAAATATGGCATATATTATTGAAAATAGAATATGCATAATACTTTTAATGAAACCGAAATGATTGAAAAGTAATAGTGAGGGCTTGTGAGCGAAGCGAGAAGGTGATTCATACTGCCCTATGTGATAATTTGCGCAATTTTACCTTAAGTAATTTTGCACGAGTTTTAAAAAATATTTATATAAAAACGAATTAACTTAAATAATAGTTAAAAAAAAAAGGTTTTTCTAAAAGTTATATTTTAAAAAAAGTTAATATATTTGAATTGGGATCAAAAAAATCTTTAGAATTTAAGAATGTTTAGCATTAACGCAATAATAGAGACATTTTCTTAATTATTTTTCTATCGGAATATTCATAGCAGGAAATTTTTCTTGCAATTAGGTAATAATATCTTACCGATTCAGTTTCTTGGGATTATTTATTTAATGTATTTTGATAATACATGCAAATTTCAGAAGTTCGAAGTCGAAATAAAATTTCCTTTATGAATTATTTTCGGACTTTTAAACATGTATTTATTGAAAATAAAACAGGAATGAAAAATTAAATATATACAAAAAACTCATGATTTAAAAAATACTTTGTATAAAGTACTTGCAGTACTTAATTTTTTGTATACATAAAGCCACTCTAACTCTTAATTGTCTTAATAATTTATGACTGAAACATTTTTCTACAAAAAATAAGCGTTTCAATTTAAAATACCTTGCATGTTTTCAGATATGTTTTTTTAAAAAGTAAAATAAGAATAAAAATCAGACTTGAAAAAGAATTTAAAATAATTGCCTTATTTTATTTATTCATTTATTTTACAATAGAAAAATCTTTTCAATGGAAGTTATCAATCATTAAAAATCATTAAAATTTGAAATTTCAGTGTTTTTACTCTCTCTCTACAATATATATATATATATATATATATATATATATATATATATATATATATATATATATATATATATATATATATATATATAAAATGTAAAATGATGCAGTCGGACAGAGCAGGGAAACAGGCACAGGATTTTAATGAAATCAGAGGTATTTTATTTAGATCATGTTCTTATGGAAGACCAGCGAAAAGTGATGTTAACTCCATTCAGGATCAGTCTTTCTGGTAGGGAAAATCTTGCAAATAATCCGAAAATGTCTCTATTTAGAGAAGAAAGGGAAATCTTAGAAATTACTATTGGTTAATGAACTTGCTCGAGTGATTCCCACGGCTTAAAAGGGAAAAAAGATCATTATTTAAATTTATGCATACTTTGGCTGAGAATAGATTTAGAAACAGGATGTAGCTTTTAAAAGTGTGAGAAAGTATTTCGATTTGAATAATTAATTAGTAATAAAGTAGGAGTTGTTTTATAGCAAAGAAACTAACATAAAAAGATTAATAAAAGCTTTTTATGTTACATCCCCCCTCGCCGAAAAATTTTGACTAATATCTAAAAAATTTTTAAATTATCCCTTTGCAAAACTTTCCCTATGATGACACAATTAAAATAAAAAAATAATAATAATAATAATATTTGTAATATCAACAAGATATAAAGTAACATGAATTATAAAAAAAAACACATTTGCGCACAATATAAAAAATGTTTTTCATAAAGTGTTAGAGGAAGAAAAAAAAATTGAACTAGCTCTACTATCAAAATGAAGTGTTAGATCTCCATTTTCAAGAATTTTTTGTGATTAAGTTTTTTCAGTCCTTCTTGATAATCACAGTAAATAAAGTTATTCCTCATACTAACGCAATTCAAATAAACTTTTCACTTAAGACAAGAAAATCTATAAAAATTTTCTAAAAGATGTAAATATTCATATTCAACAACATGAAAGATAAAAAAAAAATAGGAAAATGCAAGTGATATGAGATATAAAAATACAAATTGACACTTTTTATCAAAAAAAATTTCAATATAAAATTTAAAAAAATTTTGACACAATGGTCTTTAATCTGAATTTTAAGACTTCAGTGTTATTAGGGGAAATTGTTTTGCTGGATTAGGGGCTGTATTCCCCAAAAGGAGGAAAACAGTCCCTAGTCTCAACAATGATGTACTGGAAGATCCTTGTTTCAACAGATGCTTAAGTATTGATTTTTTTGGTTTTCACCACAGACAAAAACTACCATCGCCCCATATCCTACTAGATTGGGTATACGTTGAACTTGAAGAAAATTTGAAAGGTCGGATCTTCCAGAAAAAAGGGGACCACATGTTCATTGAACCATGTGTAATGTTGTCATATTCGGTGTTTTTAATTTATTTTAACAATGAAAAATCATTAAATTTAATAATATAAAAAATATATATTATTTAATCTATTACTGGTTTTTTATTCGTGACATAATTTCAGTTTGTCAGGTGGGTGGTACCTTCGCAATTTTGATATATGAACTATTTCTGAATTTTCTTTATTATGAATATTCTTTTTATTTATTTTATAATTAACATCAGAAATTTTTTCAAGAATTATATATGGACCGGAAAAAGTTGGGGTAAGTTTCCTAGTATTGGGGTATTTAAAATCTTCATACATTACAGTATCACTAGGGGAAAATTCAATATGAGTGAATCTTGCATCATAATAAATTTTATTTTTTTCATGATAATGTTTAATTCTTTCAACTGCAATTTTTCTTGCTTCTTCTATTGGTGGAAAAATTTCTTCAGATAAAGGATGATTAAATGGGAGAGTGCCAAACATTAAATAAGCTGGGGGAAATTTAGTTACCGAATGTGGAGTTAAATTATATTCTTCAGTTACTTCTTTTAATAATTTAGGCCAAGGAATTTTTTTAGAAGAATCATTAATTTTACATTTTAAACGTGTTACAATGGTTTGTCCTAAACGCTCAACTTTTCCATTAGTTTCAGGTCTATGGGCTGTAGTTAACAATTGTTTGATTTTGCTATGTTTAAGAAATTTTTTAAAATGGGAAGAAGTAAACGCGGCATTTCTATCACCAAAATATTTTTTGGGGTTTGAATTTGAGAAATTTGATGCAAAAAATTTACATAAGTTTCCGTAGTTATTGATTTTGATGCAAAAGACCACATATATCGAGTGTGATGATCAATTACTAAAGTTAGATATTTTTTGGTAGAATTGTAATAATTAAAACCACCTACACTATCGATTGCAATTATTTCAAAAGGTTTGTCAACTGGGGGCATTTCCTGAAGTAACCCAAATCTTTTCTGTCTAAGTTTTTTAGTAATTTGACAAGTATGACAATGTTTGTTAAAATTTGTAATGTCCAAAGTAATATTTTCCCAATAGTAAACAGGAGTAAGTAAATTAATAGTTTTTTGAATTCCGGGATGGCCAAATTTTTTATGAGTAATTTCAAGTAATTTATGCCTTAAAGAAAATGGAACAACAATTTTGGTAAAACCATTTTTACGTAAACACAAAACATTATCTATTTTAATAAAATTTCCAGTTAAATTATCATTTTGTTGGGCTTCGCGAATTTCGTCTAATTGCAAAAGATGTGAAAAATGGCTTACATTATTTAAATCAACATTACTATTGTGTTCAATATTGTCAGGAATGTCTCGGGATAACATGCCAACTTTAAAGTTCAAGGTGCCTTTTGTGTATTTTATATCATAATCATACATACTTAATGGCAAAGACCAGCGGAACAATCTACCTTTCAGATTTTTAACATTTTTTAACCAAACTAAAGCCGCATGATCTGTATGTATGGTAAATTTATTTCCAAATAAATAATGATAAAATTTGTTTAATGCATCAACAATAGCAAGACATTCCAGTTCTGTGATAGCATAATTTTTCTCATAGTCTCTAAGAGAACGAGAATGGAATGCTATTGGATGTAAGACACCTGAAACATCTGGCTGTTTCAAAATTGCTCCAACACCACTTTGACTTGCGTCAACAAAAATATGACATGGTAATTTAGGATTAAATATTTTCAAAATTGGTTTACAAACTAAAGCATTTTTTAAAATTTCGAATGCCTCTTGACATTTGGGAGTCCAACACCAGGTTGTATTTTTCTTTAAGAGATTATTTAAAGGTGCTCTAATTTTAGCATAATTATTTATAAATTTATTATACACATTTATTGAACCTAAAAATCGTTGAAGAGATTTAACATTAGTTGGAGGTTTCAAGTTTTTAATTGCTTCAATGTTGTTGTAATCAGGAGTTACTACACCATTAGATATTTCGTAACCCAAAAATTGAATTTTAGTTTGCAAAAAAGAACATTTAGAAGCTTTTAATTTTAAGTTTTCAAATCTACATATTTCAAAAATTTCCTTTAGATGATTTAAATGTTCTTCAAAACTATTAGAATAAATTATGATATCATCAAAATAATTAGCTGCAAATGAAACTTTATGTTTAGTGAGTATTCTGCGTATTGTTCTTTGAAAAATACCAGGGGCGTTCTTCCACCCAAATGGCAATCTTAACCATTCGTATAACCCACTATTGGTGACAAAAGCAACTTTTTCAGTGTCTTCAAGGTTGATTGGAATTTGCCAATAACCACTTACCATATCTAGCCTACTAAAATAAACACTGTTCCCTAATTTATCTATAAGAGTTTCTATAAGAGGTAATGGTTCTGCATCCGATTTAGTGATTTGATTTAATTTTCTAAAGTCTATACACAATCTATTTTTTTTATTTTCATCTTTTTTATAAGCTAGAGTTACTGGAGCAGAATAGGGAGAAGAGCTTTCTTTAATTATATTATGCTTTAATAATTCTTCAATTTGTTTATCTATTTCTTCTTGTTGTTTTGGGGAAGTTTTGTATGCTCGTAAGGATATTGGTAAGTCAGATGTTAATCTTACCCTTTGAGGTTCAATTCTTATTGTCCCTACATCATATTTATCTTTAGCGAAAATATCTGAAAAATCTTCTAAAATTTCCTGAAGTTGGAAATTTTTTTCATCATCTTGAATTTGCATAATTCCGTCAACATGATTTTGACAATGTTGGCCACCATTATCACATTTAGTCTCAAGAACATTTGAAAATTCAAGATTATTTTCAGTTTTGCTATTTAAATCTTTATTTTTAATCCCATTTTTCCTTAAATTCACTTTGTTTACATTTTTATTTTTGTTTATTCTCACGTCCAAAATTTTATTTTCCATAACAAATTCTTCCTTTTGTTTATTATTATTTGATTTAACATTTTTTCTTTTATTTCTACTTTCCTTATTTTTATTCTTAGCTTTATTTTCTTTATTGGTATTTTTGTTGCAATCATTAACCTGGATTTCAGGAGAAATGTGTAAAGACAAGTTGCTTTTATAATCCGAAAAAGTGATCAGTTTTCTCTGATTTTGCATTACAACTCGTTCAACACAATCTATCACAAATTTAAACCCATTACATTCCTTTAAACCCAATATGGCATAAGGTAGATCAGTATTTAAAATGTAAAATTCCACTGACTTAGCTATATTTCCAATTTTTAAATTTAAAGTACAGGTTTGGTCAAGTTGCAAAATACCTTTTGTTTGTTTTACATTTACAAAGTTCTTTCTTTCTTTTTGGACATTAAGTTTTTCAAAAAGTTTAGTTGGGATGATATTTAAAGTACTACCTGTATCAATATTTAACAAGATAGTTTTATTTGTCATATTCGGGTATTTGTCACTTTTATAGTTGTCATAAGTATTTTGTATGTATCCGGATACAATTAATTGTCAATTTTTTGGTTGGTCATTTTCTTGTTTAGATTGAGTTTGATTCTCAGTCATAAAAGAATTAGGTTTGTTTATACAATTTTGGCCCCAATGATAAGCATTGGTTATACCAAGCTTATCACAGTATTTGCATGGCTTAGGAGGCAACTCCTGGGAAGCCTGGGCGAAATGATTAGTTTGTTGTTTATTTCTTTGAAACTTTTCATTTTGAATTCTAGGTCTAAATTGGGATTGTTGGTTAAAACTTTGACTAGGCCGGGAAAAATTCTGATTTTGTCGAGGATTATAATTTGGATTACCTGAGTTGTTAAAGAATGGTCGCCTTGGTGCCCAGCCTTGATATTGTGGTCTATACCCATTAAATTTGGATTCTGGTAATTTTTGTTTAGTTTCAGTTTGGGGTAAGACCATAGGTACATCATGAATTATTTTCGAAACAATAGTGAGCCATTCAATCGGGTTTTAGTTTCTTTTAAAACCAAAAGTGCTTTAATTTAGGGAGGCAAACCTATAGATAGACCCTCAATTATATGTTCATTACTTAAATTTATTTTTCGACCTAACTCTACCTTTTCGGTAAAATATGAATTTAGGTTTTAGCTTGGCCAGAAAATTTTAAATTTTGAAAATCATTAAAGCCAAAGGGAGGTGAAAAATAATGTTCTCTAAAAATTTCAACTATTTCTTGATATGAATTACAATTAAGACAGTTATTAATATACAATTTCAAACCTGAACCTTTAATGAATTTTTGAAAATGTCTAACTTTCCATTCGTCATTTAATTTAGCATCTAAAGTCTGTTTTTCGAAATGTTTGAGCCAGGATGTGAATAGAACACCCATGTCAGGCTCAAAGATTAGTATGTCTGGTTTATCCGGTACATTTTGATCCATACTTAATTTTTGTAAGTTATCATTCAATTCATTTACAGAATTTTCTGTATTGCTTTTAGCGTTTTCATCCATGTTAAAATTGTAGTTTTTGCCACTCCGTAAGGGCATTCAAATAATCAAATTTCAATAATTAAATACAACATTTAGAAGTAAGAAAAATTAATTTAAATATATGAATAGCACATATTTTGCTTTTTTAAACACCATAATAAAATAAAAATTTAAATTTCGCTTCTACAATTAATAAAATATACACTGTGATATATAATGCAATAAAAAGAGTGATTCCTTAAATAATTAAAATTATAATCATACTGAATCAAAAGTGAAAAAAAAATATATGATGGTAACACTAAATTTTAATATTATTTAATTTAAACAAATAATATGGTAAACCATTGAATAATAATATCAATAAATGGAAATATTATCAAAATATAAATATCAATAGCCATAAATTTGTTTGTTTAAATTTCGAGATATTCACGAGATTAGAAAGCATTCACGTTTAAAAATTTCACCTGGAGAATATCATTAAAAATATCAGAGCACGATTTGTCAAATAAGTATAATTGATATAAAATGTGTAAAATATTAATCCCCCCAAAGAAGATTTTCATAGCACTCATCCATTCTTGTTCACTAGATTTCACCAATAAGCACGATCCACTAAAGTTCACACACTGAACACAACTCGCTTTGGCCAACATTAAGTGCCACCAAGATGAACTTCTGGAAATGTAGAATCGCTGTCACTCAGAGGCATGGAATTCTCGAAAAGGTGAAGCAAACGAAACATCTTTTTCTTTTTTTTCTTAATGTTTTCTCCATAGTCGCTCCATTCCAAGAGTAAACACGGCAGTTAGTTAAATGGGGAATAAACCAATTTTCTTCGTTAAGATGAGTCACAGACTAACGTTTCTGGGTAGAACGGGAAAGTGTCGCCAGCCAGGGTCAAGGTTCATCCAAATCCAATCAATTTCGCAGCATTGGCAATAAACTGCTCATCATTCTCTTCTAGTTTGAAGTTATGACATTTCTCTGTGAAGTCGTCGATCCGTTCGTTAATAGGCTCAAATCTTCCAACATAGTAGAAGTGTGTTCTTTTAGTTAATTTTTTATTTTTATGTTTTGAAGAAGCATTTAATATTATCCTGCGCCCGTTTCATCAGTTCTTATAATCCTGCTCGGCTTGTAAAATGATGCAGTCGGACCGAGCAGGGAAACAGACACAGGATTTTAATGAAATCAGAGGTATTTTATTTAGATCATGTTCTTATGGAAGACCAGCGAAAAATGATGTTAACTCCATTCAGGATCAGTCTTTCTGGTTGGGAAAATCTTGCAAATAATCCGAAAATGTCTCTATTTAGAGAAGAAAGGGAAATCTTAGAAATTACTATTGGTTAATGAACTTGCTCGAGTGATTCCCACGGCTTAAAAGGGAAAAAAGATCTTTATTTAAATTTATGCATACTTTGGCTAAAAATAGATTTAGAAACAGGATGTAGCTTTTAAAAGTGTGAGAAAGTATTTCGATTTGAATAATTAATTAGTGATAAAGTAGGAGTTGTTTTATAGCAAAGAAACTAACATAAAAAGATTAATAAAAGCTTTTTATGTTATATATATATATATATATATATATATATATATATATATATATATCAGTCGGGCCTCTATTTTACAAAATCGTTAAAAATCCCGATAAAATATCTTCTTATATGGAAAGTTCGTTAAATAGAAAATCACCATTTGAAATACTTAAACACAAAGCAGTTTTCAAATTCAAAAACACTTGGCATAATTAAAATAGTAATTGATACACCTTTATTTTGTAAATTGTTATCTACTATCGAATTGTTTTAAATGATTATAGCAGTTCATCGTATGAAGTTTTGGTGATTTCCTTATCAATTCTGTTTTCATCTTCCTCGTCCTTCTCACAATTTATTGCTGCATTGTTTTTATTTTTTGCACTGTCCAAAATATCCGATTCTGTTAATGTTTCTGTGGTTGCGGCTTCAGAATCAATAAAAATAAAATCATTAATCAGTACATCCTTGTTAATTTCGAGGTTCTCTCTTAGCATTACCCACATCTTCTTAAGTTCCTCTAATGGAATATTACCCTCGTCCTCAGCACTTTCCAAATTCCCCGCGCTGACTAAGAATCCAGCTTTAGCAAAACTGTTACGAATAGCTTTTGAAATTTTTGTGATGCTTTCTCGTAAATTGATTTTTGGCATGGATTCCTGTATGAAATGCAAACAGAAAGGGAAAGGGATTTTACCACTTTCTCTAAAAGTGGCTGCGAAAATCAATTCAAGGTCATTTCTCCTGTAAAATACGAAGTATTTTGGGAAATAGGTTCCTTCTTGGTTCTTCTAAAAAAATCGCAAAATAGAGAAATTCGCAAAATGGAAGTTCGTTAAATCGAAGTAGGACTGTATATATATTAGATGAACCGGAAAGTAATGTCATTTCGGTGCATTCGATATTTGTTATCAAGATTTTATTTTTAATCAATAATGTATTCACCCTCGTTAACAACAACATTTCAATGCCTGGTCGAAAATGAAAAATGAATCGAAATAGATCGAAAAAAATAAATTGGTTTTTAAGACTAACGAATATTTAATGCGCCGAAACGACATCATTTTCCGGTTCACTTAATATATATTAATAACTTTCATGATAACTTTCAAAATAACTTTACGGATTTCTTTATTTTTTGATTTTCTGCCTGTACTTTAAAAATGTGTTTAATAAAATAAAAGAATTGCATGATAATAAAAAGTATAATTACTTATTTCATTTTTAATGCATCTCTGCATAAGAACTCAAAGGGTAACGGATTTTTTTATTTTTTGTTTCTGATACTCAGGAAAGAAAATATTTCTCGCAAGAAATAATTTTAATAATAAATATTTAGTATATTAGCAATCTTAAATATTTAGTGTCTATTTTTAATTTTATTAATTATTATTTTTGAATTTAATGAAAAAGTAAAATTAAAAAATGGAAGTAGTAAATTAAAGTAAAAAGAAAAATAGGACAGAGAAAAAGAATTGCCACATTTTGCTTAGGAGTTCCTTTTCTCAGAGGTCATTATTTGATCATTGTTTTCATAAATAAACTTAATTTGACCACCATGACTCATAAATATTTGATATTTTTAAATGCTGACCACATTAGACTAATTTCTGAGAATTGCAGGTGTATCATTCCACGAACATCTTACGAAGGATAGTTCTAAAACAACACTTTCTGAATTTATATAGATTTTCTCATTTTTTTTCCATTTATTTATTTTGACAAAAACAATACTTTATACATAACTGTAAAAGTCAAAGCATTTCTTAAATCTTTTAGCGCAGGTTCCAGATAATCTTTGTATGAAAGTTTTTTTTCGTAATAATCAAAAAAAAATTTCAGAAACTTTATACTGGAAATTATTTGTAAAAACAAGTTTTTTTTAATATTGTGAATTTAATTACAGTATTATTATGATTTTATGTAAAGTAATAATATGAATTACAATATAAATTTGATAAAATTGAAGTAATTGAATACTTAGATAAATTTTTCGAACATCGGGCATTCTTGCATGCATTTATAAGGGTTTTTATTTAAGTGAAACATCGAATTAGTATTTTTTCCGCTAATATCCTTATAGACGATTATTAAAAGTGATAATATCCTTATAGGTGTTGAATGACCATGTATCTACTAAAAAACTATTGTTATAATTCTTTTAACATTTCATAATTTTTTAACTTCTTCAATTAACCTTTTCAATTAACTTAAATTTATTTAAAATTAATTCCACGACATAGTTCCATATTAAGTAATTAATTTAATTTTATTGAAGCATCACGAGATGGTTATTTTGATAATTCCCAATTAGAAAATCCTGCTACTATCTTTACCTTGTTTTGTTAAGAGGATTATTTGTTTCCTCCCGACGGAACTCAACCATCAAAGGGGTCAAGATACGGAGAGAAAAAAACTCTGAACATGCTTTTAATCATCCGTATTTAATTTTCTAAAATAAACTGATGTCGGTTATCTATTAAGTAATATTTCGAAACACATAAAGTACCCAATCAGAATTTTGAAAATAGTGATGTATTTGAAATTATGTATTTCAGATTCTCTATTGATTTTTTCAGAAAAAAATTATACCGTTACAATTCTGCAATCGGCATATATAATCGAAACACATAATAATATTTCGAAACACATAAAGTACCCAATCAGAATTTTATAAATAGGGATGTATTTGAAATGATGTATTTCAGATTCTCCATTGATTTTTTCAGAAAAAAATTATACCGTTACAATTCTGCAATCGGCATATATAATCGAAACACATAATAATATTTCGAAACACATAAAGTACCCAATCAGAATTTTAAAAATAGGGATGTATTTGAAATGATGTATTTCAGATTCTCCATTGATTTTTTCAGAAAAAAATTATACCGTTACAATTCTGCAATCGGCATATATAATCGAAACACATAATAATATTTCGAAACACATAAAGTACCCAATCAGAATTTTATAAATAGGGATGTATTTGAAATGATGTATTTCAGATTCTCCATTGATTTTTTCAGAAAAAAATTATACCGTTACAATTCTGCAATCGGCATATATAATCGAAACACATAATAATATTTCGAAACACATAAAGTACCCAATCAGAATTTTATAAATAGGGATGTATTTGAAATGATGTATTTCAGATTCTCCATTGATTTTTTCAGAAAAAAATTATACCGTTACAATTCTGCAATCGGCATATATAATCGAAACACATAATAATATTTCGAAACACATAAAGTACCCAATCAGAATTTTAAAAATAGTGATGTATTTGAAATTATGTATTTCAGATTCTCTATTGATTTTTTCAAAAAAAAATTATACCGTTACAATTCTGCAATCGGCATATATAATCGAAACACATAATAATATTTCGAAACACATAAAGTACCCAATCAGAATTTTATAAATAGGGATGTATTTGAAATGATGTATTTCAGATTCTCCATTGATTTTTTCAGAAAAAAATTATACCGTTACAATTCTGCAATCGGTATATTTAATCGAAACACATAATAATATTTCGAAACACATAAAGTACCCAATCAGAATTTTAAAAATAGTGATGTATTTGAAATTATGTATTTCAGATTCTCTATTGATTTTTTCAAAAAAAAATTATACCGTTACAATTCTGCAATCGGCATATATAATAGAAACACATAATAATATTTCGAAACACATAAAGTACCCAATCAGAATTTTAAAAATAGTGATGTATTTGAAATTATGTATTTCAGATTCTCTATTGATTTTTTCAGAAAAAAATTATACCGTTACAATTCTGCAATCGGCATATACTGCTATCGGAAAGATAGTTTCGCATTATCCATTGCTATATTTTGTTAATACTTGGTGCATAAGTCGACTTTTCAAAACCCCAAAATTTTACGAAAATCTAGGAGTCTAGTTACACACCGGTAACAAATACACAAACATTCGTTCAAACAGTCGAACATTCGTTGCTTGTTTATAAACAATGTCGATGTTTATAAACAATATCGATGTTTTATAAACAATGAGACTACAATAACTCTTTAATTAATTAACCTCTTTTAAAAACTATTTTCTTTAGATATTAATTTTTTTAAAAAACAATACTTCAAACCACATTCATAAATTCTTTGTTTTAAGTTACATTGGAATCCAAAGAGTTTTTCGGCATTATCCAACTCAGATTCTCATTCGTTTTAAGAACAACGAAAACAATCCAAACAAAGGCATAATAATGAATAACTATCAAAATTTAGAGCAGCATCATTTTGCAGTTTTACATTTTTTATAAAAAAAAAATTCTTTGAAACTCTAAAAACAATCGAGAGTTATTTCTCCTAATCTCATCATGAGACGCATTTTCATTTTCGACTTTTTTTTGAAAGATCGATTGATAGCTCCAATACTAAATCCTCCAATACATCCTCCAATACTAAAAATACAACAATAATAATAGAGATGCAATGAGTAGAGAAAACCTGGTTTATTCCTGTGAATAAACTGGATTGACTTAACTCACAAAACTCGCTTCATCGAATCTGGAAACATGAAATGAAAAGTTACATCGGTAATATACATAACTGCCCAGACCACAAATGATTATGTTTAAAAGGAAAAGTAATCACGTAAATTTGGGTTGAAAATTGAAAAGGAGCATTTTTGCGTAAGCACGCATTTCTCGCTACTTTCGTAAATATGCACTTTGATCTGTGACTCAGAGCTCCAAGAATTTGAAAATGTTGGTATCTAGCAAAAACTTTTAGCAGTCAGTAAAAATATTATCTCCTAAGTCCTATTACAGAGAGTGAAATTTGAAGAACACTCGAGAATGCAAAAATAAAATTGAAATTTTGTTTCTCCGATGATTGTTGAAGATAGGGTCAAAAACAGGGGAGAAAAATCGTTCGAGCTTTATTCTCAGACCGATTTTTTTTCATATAAATATTAAAATTAAAAAAAAAGTCTGATCGTAATTAAAAAACTAAAAATATAGTCGTCATGCGAAATGTTTCGGTCGCCAATGGCGACCGCGTGACAGTATTTCATGAGCCCTGGCTGTGACTATTTTCGTCAACAAGCGTTTCGAGCTGAGTCCAGATTTAAAAACTCATCCACCGACGATATGGTATGTATGTTACGATCAATGTAGTTAATCGATCATTATTAATTACTACTAAATTACTTAAAATTATTAATCTTTTAGAATTTATCACATTTATCGGTTATTATTAATAATTACCAATGAAGTTTGGTCCATACAATAATTTTCAACACATTTGGCAACACTTCGTTTTTATCAGTTCAATCCAAGAAATGTCTATAAATATCACTTTCGCTAGCATTGTTATTAAAATATATTTAGTAAATTTCAAAAGAAAAAAAAAACTTGAATGGCGAAAAGAAGAGAAGAAAAAATATATAACAAGCGGGTATGGTATATTTCATATATTTTATATATTTCAATTCAAATTGTTTTTTAAATATAACAATACATTTTCGAAAATTTACTATAAAAATGCAGTTATTAAAATGCAAAATATATTTATTAAAATATAAAATATAATTGTTAAAATATATCATTTTTTACTCTGTGTATTTCAATCAAATTCATGATTTTTTCTTTAAAATATAGCAATATATTTTCGCTCTTTTTATCACAAAATATAAAATATATTTATTAAATTAGATGAAAAATAAATGGGAAGAAATAAAGAGAAAGGCATACGGGCGTCAATTTCGACTCTACATATTTCAATTGAATCTATAAAATGTTTTTAATATCACATCAAATTTTAAATTTGTTTTTATAACAATAGAGAAATGCAAACTCACCTCATTGTCTAGTGAAATTTATGTAGAGAAACTAAAATCGCAAACTATCCTCAGGAAATGATTGAAAAACATCTTGCAAAGGGAAAACCACGACTTAAAGAAAGAGAACAGATCCGTATGCAAGAAGAACAGTGTGGGTTTTGACACGCTTTATTAATCTAGGTCGATGTTTAGTACTGTAACCTAATTCCGTCCCTCTTTTACTTGCCCCTTAACTACATGAAAGTAAAATTTCTTTCTTTTGTGAAATATCAAAAAGAAGTTTTATTTTCATTCTCAAAAGGAAGTTATTTTTACAGACACTCACTTAGAACGAAGGGATCGTTTAATCTAAGTGCTTCGTAAACCAGGGTCAGTTATGGATATACAGTCAACTAAAAATTATATTTTTCTTTTATGTGCAGAGCCTGATTATCGCCTAGGCCCACACTATGTGGGCCTAGGGCTCACTCTTTCTGGGGGCCTCAATAATTAGTAAAATGTTCACAATATTACTTATAAAAAATTTTAAAAATTAGCGAAAGAAACAGTTTTTCTCGAAAAAGGCATTTTTTATTTCAAATTTTCTTTTTATTGGGATAAACCAAACTCGTGTAAACATTGCATTAATCAAATTCAAAAGTACAGCTGAATTTTAATAGGTGCAATTTTTGCTCCAACGGCTTAAGCAAATGCAACGAGAATGCATTTTCGCAAAGTCTCTTATAAATGATTAGTGTCAACAAGAACTTAAAACTTATTCTTAACAACTATGTAAAGCTGTAGATGGAAGGCTACAATCTTTAGAGTAACTCAGCTAATCATTGACTTTTAGCAAAAATCACCGTTTTCAATTGTTTATGGTCACCAAACAATTTTTAATTTCATACAACATTGTTTTGTCGTTTTATATTTTGCTTTAATATTTAGATGCGTAAACTTTTGAAATAATGCAATTCAATAGATTCTTTTAATTGTTGGGACTACTCTTCAGAAATTTAATTTCAAAATATTTTGTTAGGGACCCGGAAAATTTTGTGGGCCTTGGGCGTGAATTTGTCTTGATCGGTCCCTGTTTATGTGTAATTTTCTTTTAGGGGTCTGAGGGTGTTGATGTCATCAAGAAAGCATCAATTTACAATTTTTTTTATAACTTATATTAAATTTAACTTAGCATTCTGAATTTTTTACAAGAGTTTAACATAAGCACAGGCATTATTTAAATGCAAACACATTTTTGAAATACAGTATACTTTGGATATCTCAAAGTTGAAGGGACGCTAAAAAAATTTCGAGATAGCTGGTTTTCGAGATAACAAGTTCAGAACTAAATATGTTCTAAAAATTAGAAAAATATATTCTAAAATATTACTCTAAAAAGTTGAGTCATGATGCATAAGATTATCTACTATTAAATATGTATGTAATGATAGTTGACTATAAGTCTAAATACAACTATGATAATTTTATTTTTAAAAGTAAGACAAAAATAATTATGCAATAAGTAGAAAAGAATTAGTGTACAATAATATTGCATTGTGATATATCCGAAAAAATTCGACATAGCAAGGTTTAGAAAAGACATGTCTTTGACATAGGAATTCAAATTATCATTAGGTGTATATATGAGAGAAAAATATTTTTTTGACAAAACAAGTTTTTCGAAACATCGCAGTTCGAGATGTTAAGAGTATACTGTACTGCGAAGAATTATTATAATATAATCTTCTTTAGGGCTAAAATTTACTATGGCCGAAAAAAGATACTATGGAGCCTTGTACGCTCGATAAAATTCATAAAGACTTGATGACTTGAAACAACTTTTAACAGGACGACAAACGTGCTCTTTTTAAAAATCATATTATCTCTAAAGAAACGGAAAAACAAAGTAGTTTTAAATAGAAAACATTAATATTTTTAGATTTTCATTGAAAAAATATTGAAAGAAAATATATAAAACCTTTACCAACATTCAGCTAGTACGAATTTTTGTGCGCAAAGTGAAAGAATTTGAAGTAAAAAAAAAGCAGATTTATAAAGACAAAACTTTAAATGAATAACTTGACAAAATACTTAAGTTTGTATAAGATTTCAGTTTATAAAATAAGATTTTTAATTTTCTGTTTTCAGTGAGTGGGTTTCAGTAATTTTGTTGTAACTTTGGAAATTTGTTTAATAGTTTTCTTGATATCAAAAATTATTCAAAATTAAGCATGTCATTGCATGCATTTTTTTCAAAAAATCTAAAATTTTGAGAAGAAAAATTCTGTAAAGCCCTTAATAATTTTAAATAATGCTTGTTACGCGCCTATATTCGGATTCACATTAACTGAGCACATTATTTTATTTAATGTTTAAATTAAAAAATGTATTCACAATTAAGCAAATATAGCACAAGAAAATAATAGGAAATTAAAACGAACATTTAAACGTTTTTTTTTTTTTTTTTTTTTTTTTTTTTTTTTCTTTGCTGTCGGACCATACTTAATTGGTCTGAATTAATATGGTCTGAGCATTTTAAGTAATAAAACATTGTGAAAAGTTTTTTCATCGAATCTTCGAATCTTTCACAACAGCCCGTAAAAAGATGCCATTTGGTATACAACTAATATTTGAAAAGCTTCAGCTCACTAAAATAATATTTAAACCCAGTCCCCAAGCGTCAAAATTTGAAGAAAAAAAGCATGATTTTTCTCTTAAGAATTGCACATTTTTTGCCATGAACTTCAAATGGATAGTTACAGAAACACAAATCTGGACTCATTAATAATTTTTTTAGCTTCTTTTATAATTAAAACCTCCTTGTAAAATGAATAAATTAAAACATACAAGGGTTTTTTTTGTTATAATCCTCCTAGCAAAATCAATTTTTTAAAGAGTTGTTGAAAACAATGTGGTATAGATTTTGTTAACTATCGTAAAATGGCTCAAGTAAGATAGATGTTAATAATTTTGTTACTATTTCGGTAAAAAAAAAAAATCAGGATTTTACAAAAAGAAGTGACAAAATCAGATTAAATTGATTTTTTCCCATGTATTATCTTTTTCGTAAATATATTTACACTGGTGACTAATGTCATGGGATAGTAATAAGCAAATATACAGATGGCAGTGGTATCGCTTACAAAACATATATAGGGATAATACATTGGCGGGACTTTATTTGCCTTCAAGTTATTCACCTGAGAATGATTTTATTGTTATTATTAAAGCAGGAAGAGAATTAACAGACTTTGAACGTAGAATGGTAGTAGGAGCTAGATGCATGAGACACTCCTAAATCTACAGTGTCAAGAGTGCGCCAAGAATAACTAAGTTCAAGCATACCCACTATGGACAACGTAGTGGCTGAAAGCCTGCACTTAGTGACCAAGACCACCAATTTGTGCATAGAATTGTCAGTGTTTAAAAAAAGTAACATTGTGTGAAATAACTGCAAGACTTGAAATAGACGTGTCCGTTAGGACAGTGCGGAAAAGTTTGTCTGCAAAGGGATACGGCAGCTGAAGACCATCTCGAATACCTTTACTAAGAACACGATATTCCGTCCAGCGCCTCTCCTGGGCTGGTGACCATATTGGTTGGACCATAGGCGATTGGATAACTGTAGCTTGGACAGATGAGTCACAATTTCAACTGGTCAGAACTGATTTCAAGTGCGACGCAGACACCATGAAACCATAGACCCAAGTTGTGTACAAGGCACTGTGCAATCTGGTGGTGGCTTCATAATGGTGTGGGCTGTTTTTTCATGGAATGGACCGGATTCTATAGTTCTATTGAACCTATCATTAACTGGATATGATTCTCTTCGTCTACTTGGAGATCACTTGTAGCCATTCCTGGATTTCATGTGTACAAACAAGAATGGAAATTTTATGTATGACGATACACAATGTCATCTGCCCTTAATTGTTCGCGACTGGTTTGAAGAACATTTTGGACAATTCCAGCGAATGATTTGGCCAGTTAGATCACCTGACATGAATCCAATTGAACATTTGTGGGATATAGTCCAGAGATCAGTTCGTACACAAAATCCTACACCTGCAACACTTTCACAATTATGGACATCTATCGAGGCTGCATGGCGAAATATTCCAACTAGAGAGTTCCAACTACTTGTTGAATCCATGACATGTCGAGTTGCTGCACTTCGTAGCTCTTAGTGAAATTGGCGGAAAAAAAATGTGGGAGAGCTCAGAGTCCAAGACATTTTATTTTTAAGAGAGGATGGGCGAGAGAAACAAAGATAACAAAGTAAATTAAAAATTCCTTGCCTAACTTGAAATTCTTTGCTAGAAGTGGATTGACCTTCAAAGCATAATTAATTCAAAACCAGTGGAAGATTCGTACGTGAGAGGTTTAGAACTAGAAGATTTTCAGTCTAGACTTGATGTTTGTTTAACGTAGTAAAAAACTGATGATTCTGATGAACATAATTGGGGGCAGAAATAAAATAAAAGTAACGCAAACAATACTTCAGTGGTGAAGAACTTGCATTTTGTCAGAGCAATTATTTAAAAATTTTCGCTACAATTTGCGCGTCATCATCGCACTTTAGTTTTAAGATCAATTTTCGGATTGAAAATCGAATCAAGTATTAGCTTTTAACTTTTTGTTTTTTAAATTTAAGGTAACTTCTATCGAAACAATCAATGAATAAAATTGTGATTGATGATGAGCTGGACAAATTAAAAAATAATGATGTTCCTATGCAATTGTTTCTAGACAATTACAAAACCCAAAATATATCTTCCAGTAGGAGACTAAAGAATCTTGTAATTGTGCTTGATATTTATAAATTGTGTCACACAAAACAAAAAAGGTCAAAACAAAATATCTTGTGGCGAATCTAAATAACAAAAATGTTTATTTTCAAAAAGCAGTTTTCCTAGATCTTTATAATCATCTTGTCTTTATAATCATCTGCATTATCAAGACATGACAATTAGCAACATAGTACTTCAATTTTGATTTAGTTTATTTATTTTTTTACGAAAATTTTGAAAATTATTAAATTAAATATGAAACGAATATAGTAACTCTGAGTAAAAGTATATGGTCAAAATTGTCATAATAAGGTGCATTTTTCCGGGTATGAAAACACTAAAAAACTAGCTAATTTTTACCGAATTGCTTTGCTTATGAGTTTGGTAAAAGTAAAAATCGTTCTTTAATGTGTGATAAAATTCGGTAATTTCATCATGATACTTTAGAGCATGGCATAAAAACTATTTATTCGAAATTTACTATCCAATTTTGTATTTTTTTTTTTTTTAAACTAAATATGTGGCAATAAGAGCGATAATTTTGAAAACCAGTATTTCGGTAAAACGTTACCATATGAACTGAAAAAATACTAAATGTTTTAAATATAATGAATTCTGGTCTTTATTGAAAAAATTCATGTTTTTTATTTTATTTTATTGCAAGAAATGTCGTAACTATGCAGTACGGTAATTACATCAGAATTTTTTTTTTCTTCGTGTAATACTCTAGAAATAATCGTTACTCTTAAATAACCTTAAACTTTTTGTTTCTGTATTTTTTTTTAAAAAAAATAAGTATTTAATTTAATCTTATAACTAAAATTGTTATTTTTTTATTTGGTTCTATGATTTCTATATGTAGACTAAGGAAGAAAAACGTGTTAGGTCCATTTTTCACAAAAATGGCGATTGGATCACTATCTGTTGTATTTTGAGGATTACTAAGTTTGTTAAATCAGTAGAGTGGAAAATCCGTTCTCCCTGATTGTCATTCAGGGGAAAAACGGTTTCTATGCACGCGTTGACAAGGTGAAGAAAAAAAGAAAAAAAAAACGCAGTGACGAAGACGACGGAAGTTTTGCTGAGGAAATAGTGCTCGGAGAGGAATTTTTGAGGAAATTTTATTTTTCTCAACATCAAAATTAAAAATTTTGCTTTGGAATTTTTTGGAGATGTTAATAAATGCTTGTGATATTCATGCATATTTTTATTTTTGCAATTTCAATCGTATGCTAGCTTCTAAACAACTTCGAATTCATTCTTTCACTAAATCAGCTTTCATAGACATTAACTGTTTGTTCCCTTTGGCCTTCATATATGATTGAATGATCTGTAAAATATTTTTGTTCTCCTAAATAAGTAATTTTTAAATTTATTTTATACGTATATATCTTGCTTTAAAAATCATTATTTATTGTTTCATAGTTTAATCATTTTAAGATAAGCAAGCAGATGTTATCTTTCCTTAAAAAATTATTTTGCTTCGGTTGGAAAACACATTTTATTTATAAAAGTTTCAGCATTATCTACAAAATAAGATTTGTGTCTCCATTTGTGCGGTTTAATAGCAGAAAACATCGAATTTTTTTTAGAAAAATTACTACCTTTTCGAACTTTGAGTCTCGCGGGAAATATGACGCTATATATTAATTTTTTGAGCTGAAACTCACACAATATAGTTTTTTTATAGCAAATGGCACCTTTTAGAAGATTCTGTCAAAAAAAAATCTAACTTACGTTTCTTACGATCACCCTAGTGTTCAAAAATGCATTACAAAAGTCCTAAACGTTTTGAAAAAAGTCACAAATGAAAAAGATACATAATTAAATGATTAGAAATAGAGTTCAATAACTTTTAGACCTTCTATAAGAAAATTTCAAAAAAATGCAAAGCAATTAAAGGATGCTAGGATGTAAACTTGAACAAGTTATTTTATTCTCTACATTTATCTGTTTTTAGCTTTTTTAAACTGATAAAAACTGAATTGGATTGGAAAAATTTTCTTCACGTAAATTACACAAAAACAAAGTTACTTATCTAAATGAATATATATTTAAATGAACAGAAAATTTTGAAATTACTGTTTTATTTTGAAGTTCAGATTCTCCCGCTAACATAATTTAGAAAAGATAACGTGGAAAAAATTGCTTAAAAATTATGTTAATATTATTTCTCAACTTTAGCACGATTCTCGAAATATTAGTTTATCAGGAAAATGCTCGATATTATTTTATTAATTTGTTTTTTAAATACTTAAGTTATGGTTTTTTTTTTATTAAATAGCAAGCATCAAAAATAAAAAAAATTGTAAAAAGATTCCAAAACAGTGCTATTTTAAGAATCATCATCTCAAAAAATTGTACTTTTTCTAACCTTAGATTTTCCTTAATTCTAAAATAAGATATATTATATTATAAGGTATATCAGCAAATAGTTTTGATATACTAGTGGGAGTTTTTCAGAACTTATGAGCAGAAATTTTTCTTATATTTCGTTGTAAGGAGACAAGAATGTTAATGTTATATTGATGCTCAATTGAACCGTGACAATGCCTTCCTTAACTTTAGAATTGAAATCTGTTTGGATGAAATATTTTATTACTTGAAACTGTTAAAAACTGTTAAACACATAAAAATGAACTTATTTCTTATTATTAAAAATGAAAACTTATAAGAAATAAAACTTATACCTTTATTTTGTTTCGGAACCGCAGGAACGATGAGGAAAAGCAGTGAAAAGGCCCTTTTACTATCATATTATTTGTATATCATATTGTAAATCATATAACTTAGTAATTTAAGCAAAAAATATTGCCTTAATAAAGAGTGTAAAATAAAAGTCTATCGTGATATGCCCCCAATTATATGCTAAAATATACTTAGAATAAAATTTGAATTGATGAATAAAAAATACGTTTTCAAACAATTTACGTTGCTTTATTTAACCTCCAGAGAGCGCTTTAATATCCAGGGGGGCGGAGGTCATTCCATTGTCTCATTCGACTTTTGAAATTTCAATTGTAGACGGTAGTTTAGCATACTTAAGAAATATTTTTTCAGAGCAGAATCAAAAATGAAATAAAATAAAATATAATAAAATAAAATAAAATAAAATAAAATGAAATAAAATAAAATAAAATAAAATAAAATAAAATAAAATAAAATAAAATAAAATAAAATAAAATAAAATAAAATAAATATAAATAAATAAATCAGGGTTTAAAAAAACGTCGGTTTAAAAAAAAGAAAAAGAAAGGAGGAAAAGAAACCCGACTCAGGTGGATTGTTTTGAGTTTCATTGAGCTTTTTTAGGTTTTATTGAGTTTTTTAAGATATTGCCTAGTTTTAAACTTTACGTAAATATTATTTTTTAATTCAAACGAGAGCAATTTTAGTTATTTTCATAGTAAAATAAATATATAATGAACTAAAATAAATAAAAAAAATAGCTCAGATTTTAATGCAGTAGTAGCACCATCTCTTCATGCTGGTATTAATAAAAGGCTCTTAAATTAATTCCTTCTTTGACTAGAAATAAAAGCTAATATTTAGGTCAGAGAAATATGCTGTTTTCTGTTTTATTTATTTGTTTTTTAAATACTTAAATTACAGTTTTTTTTTTTAAATTAAAGTAAGTTTTTTGTCGGTCAACGAACTACATAACTATACTGCTTATTTAACAATTTCTTAATAGTTTTTTTAATTGCTCTTCAAACTATGAATTTAGAAATAGTTTTACTGAGAATTCAATAATTAATAATGTTAATAAAATGATTAATCAATTATTAAAAAGTGTTATTAAATAAAATATATTATGCAAAATAAGTTAACGTTAATTTGATATTATTCAGTATTTCATCATGGTTTGAAATATAATTCATTTTTATATTTGAATCATTATTTTGTAGCATTAAAATATAACTACTAACAAAAAATTTTAATTCATCCATTTGTATAATTCATGAAACTGAAGTATTCTTTTAAAAAGAATTAAAAAATTATATTTTTAATATTTTGTTATAATACGAATACACTACACTACATTAATGGAAAAGACACTTTCAGTTTTTGTCATTTTTTGAAATTTCTCAAGAAATACTTAAAAAACTATTTTGTAACTTTAGAGGTGTTTAGTTCCTGCAATTTTTCATACTTAGCAATAATATTTAAAGCCTTCAGAGATTTGGGAGACCTACAATAAATTACGAAAGAAAAAGACGGGATAGCCTAGCCGGTAGGGTGCTGGGCCCATGTCCGAGAGTTCATGGGTTCGAACCTCGCCGGCCGAAGACTCCCCGTGTAGTTGGTGACTGATGCACGGTAAAATTCTGTCGAGTCGCAAAGTCCTCCGTGTTCCCATAACAAATCAATACCTCTGGGGGTACTGGATTAAAGATCGATCGTTCTCTGATTCAGGTCAAAATTACGATCTGTGGATGAATGAATGGATGTATGAATGGGTCCGCCTTATAAACAGGTGTGACGTATGATGTGGCAGAAGTCGAATTCTTGGCCATAGATGGCGCCACAGAAAAACAAGAATCGCACACTCTGCTTAAATTTGCTCGGTTTCACCTAGCAGGCTTGCCCGTGTGGCATGTGGCATTAGAACCAACCAACGAAAGAAAACAAGTTATTCACGAACACCCTATGCCAGAAAATCAATCAATAAGCCTGTAACTTGTATCAAAATACTTAAATTATTATTGTTAATAACTACATAAAATTCCGTATACCTAGCATAAATATTTATGAAGATATAGAAATTATATAGAAAATATATAGAAAATATAGAAAAGATATAGACTAATTTTTTTGTCTTACTTTTCTTAAATATAACTTTACAACTATTCTATAGAATTTAACAAATTTTTTGGAGCAATTTAAAGTAAATTACAAAATTTTTGCTTTAAGATTTAAAAAATAATTTGTTTTTAAAAATACGCAAGATATGAATATTTAAAATAGTTCTTTTATACTGAGCATACGCAGAAAAAAGTTTTTTAAAAAATTGTTTTTTAATAATATTTGTAGTGAATTACACTGAAGAGCCAAAAAAACTGGTATACCTGCCTAATATCGTATAGGGCCCCCGCGAGCACGCAGAAGTGCCGCAACACGACGTGGCATGGATTCGATCAATGTGTGAAGTAGTACTGGAGATAATTGACACTATGAAACCTGCAGGGCTGTCCATAAACCAGTGGGAGTAAGAGGGGGGGGGTATCTTCTGAACATCTTGTTGCATGATCTTTTTCCGACCGCAACGATGTCGTAGATTTGATTTTTTACCGGATTTCCGATACTCACGGTATACTCGTGAAATGGTCGTACGTGAAAATCCGAATTTCATTGCTATCTCGGAGATGCTATGTCCCATCTCCCGTGCGCCGACTATAACACCACTTTCAAGCTCACTTAAATCTGTATAACCTGGCATTGTAGCAGCAGTAGCCAATCTAAGAATTGTCTATATGCCTATGTCAGATGTTTACCTAAGTATCGGCCCCGTCAGCGGCCCTAACTCATTCATCGGAGTGAAGATGATGATAAAAAGTGCCGAGGCACATCTCAGGTGGTAGTAGTTGTAAGGATGGGCGTGGCTATCAGGATGCTGTCCCGTGATTGGCCGGTCATGGAAGTCTAGGTCTCTGGGAGCAGGGAGCGAAGAAGTTTCACAAGTTCTTTATCTTTCAGGAGTTCTTTCATTTCTGAAAAAAGTCGTAAAAAACGACTGGCAGAGTCAGTAGCTTTCTTGGGCTGGTTCTTTATTCTTTATTGTTACTTTCCTGGGTCTTGCACCACAGCCTGAAAAACAGGCTGGGTGCTCACCGTTGCAATTTATGCAGGCCGCAGGCTCGGAGATGGGCTTCGTGCATTTGTACGAGAAGTGAGGTTGGGCACATCTCATGCATGCAGGTTCGGAAGAACAGGTTCGTTGAGAGTGTCCAAATTTTTGGCACTTAAAACATTGAATTTGGTGGCGGCCACCTCGGAAGAGCTCTACTTGTACTCTTTTCCCAAATACAGTCCTGATGTTGTAGATATTCCTGTTGGCACTGGAATCGGATTGGATGACAAGGAAAAGTGGGAGGGGCCTAAGGCCCTGCCCGACTCTCCTCTTAAATTGCACAATTTTTTCTGGGAAAAGTCCAAACTCTTTCAGGTATTTCTCCAGTTCAGGGATGCTGGTGTCCACATCAAGCCCTCTAAAAAGGGTTTTCAGTTTTCCAGGAGGTGGAGAGTCCTCAGTAGCGTTGGTTGCGGGAGGGTCCATCGGCGAACTGGCTTCGGGAACTTCCTCTCGCGTCGTAGGTTCATGTTCGATGGGAGGTGTAGGCTCTGAGTCGGGAGGGGAATCAGGTGGAGAAGACTTTTTCTTCTTCTTTTTCTTCCGCTTCTTCTCAGGTCGCTCGGAGTCGGAGACGAGCTTGGTAACTATTTCCGAGGCATCAGCCTCTTCCATGGTCTCAGGCTCAGTTGAAGTTGCAATTTCAGGTGGTATCACCTCCTCTGTTGGTTCAGAATCCATAGCGATTTCAGTGGTTGGTGTCTTCTGTCTGATGGTTGTCAGGTACTTGGCGTGGTAGGCAGCGTCTGACATACTCAGGAAGTGTTTGTAGTATGGTCCTAGGCCTAGAGTACCGAGGTGCCCACACAGGAGATTATGTGCTTCGTTCAGTTCTTCCCAGGGAAACTGCATGTAGAATTCGTAGAGATTATCTTTTCCTACAAGATCAGCCAGTGGTAGATATTTCGCGGGAATTCTGGTCTCAATGAGTTCATCCAAGGAGATGGAAGCATCGTGTCTGCGGACGGTAGGTAAAACCTTGCCGCCGCGTCCTCGTCGGTTGTAATTGCTGCAAGGCATGATCGCACAGAGCTAGACTCAACACGTCCGCACTCTGCAAAGGCTGGAACTGGAATGAAAGTGTCTAAGAATTGTGCTAGACACTCGTTGTCTTATATACGCGTTGCCGATCGCAGCGCTGTACTTTGATTGTTTTATGATACAAAATAAAATTTGGAGAAAACCCCTGATCGCTTAGATCCTTCTTCTAAAAAGTACAAAAACTGCTCAGAAAATTGCTTGAAACTTTTTAAATCTTTAAGATATTCAAATCAAACCTTTTTCATTACTTGCCTAATACAATTCACTACAATATTATGAAAAACTTTAAATTTTTGCATACTCATGCCTGTACCAGTTTTTTTGGCTCTTCAGTGTATATTTGGCAACTAACGAAAAAGTTCGATTTGAATATTTTAAGTATTTTAAAAGTTTCAAGCAATTTTCTAAGTAGTTTTTGTACTTTTAAAAAAAAAGTTCCAAATGATAAGGAGTTTTCCACAAATTTCATTTTGTACTATTAAACAAGATTTATTAAAAATGAGACTGGTATTGTGAGGGGTCATCCCCTATAAAAGCATGTTTTCTTTCCTTATGCCGTCACAGTTTGGTTTCCGGATGATTATTGTAAGGTACCATTTGTTATTAAATTTTGTTTTATGATACAAAATAAAATTTGGAGAAAACCCCTGATCGCTTAGAGCCTTCTTCTAAAAAGTACAAAAACTGCTCAGAAAATTGCTTGAAACTTTTAAAACCTTTAAGATATTCAAATCAAACCTTTTTCATTACTTGCCTAATACGATTCACTACAATATTATGAAAAACTTTAAATTTTTTTGCGCATGCGCAGTATAAACGAACTTAAATACTTATATCTTGCGCAGTTTTAAGCGATTTGTTTTTAAAATTTAAAATCAGTAATTTCTTAATTGACTTTTAAATTGCTCCAAAAATTGTGTTTAATTCCATTGAATATGTATAAAGTTATCGAAAAAAACATAAGGCAAAAGAATTTTTTATAAAAATATCCTTATATTCATTAATCCCTCGTGTTCCTTAGAATTCGAACGAGCTAACTAAGTAATTCGAGAACGAATACTCGCAGTGAAACAACGGCCGAGAGTCTATTTCCTGCGTCAAATTCTTAAAAGGTCTACCATTTAACATCAAAATCAAGCTTTATAGCACCTGCTCTGCACCTCTTCGTGGTACGAGGGAGTAACACCTTTGGGTGGCTAACGCAGACAGAGGGGACGGTAGACAGAAAACAGCTCATCTGGCTTCGATTTTCGATTGATTGATTCTTCGAAGAAATTTTTCTTTTTTAAGACTCTAAGTATTTACACTTAAGACTTTAAGTATATACGCTCGCTTGAGCGACAAAATCGGAGCTTGGGAGCCGAAGTTGGAATCTAACTTAGAAACCTGATTGAAATCATTTTGGACTTTAAGTCAAGGACTCATCATGAGTGAGAGCGATCTTGAGGATGGGGATTCTATCCCGGAGGACCTTGAAGAGTCGCTTGATCTTTCTCGAAAAGAGTGGTCCAAAAAGGCACAAGAGCTCAACAAAGTATTCTTAAGATTTATCAGCCAAAACGTAAACAAAAAACTAGACGCAATGAAAATGATTGATCTAATAAAAATTGCCATGAGCTACAACGACTTATTTCAAAGTCAAGGTGAAATTTTAGCGTACACAAAGGGGCTCCAGGATGAAGCACAAGAAGCTTTAAATAACGTAATCTGCAAAAATACTAAGTCCCGCAGTGGACTGATCGATAAGACACGGTTCCCAGCAGATCACCGAAGTCAAGCATCACTGGCTGCGGTCAGTGTGCGGGTGGGTGACCACTTGGATCAGTCTGCGTAGGGACCGAGGGTGTGCGGTATGGGTCCTCGTTAAACTGTGCTACCGTAAAGTGCTCGACTTCGCGCGCAGGTCGTCGGGCTACCGAAGCGGGGGTGCCATCCCCTCCGCAGAGGATCAAAATTGTGATGGCATGTCTTCGGATCATCCTCAGGGATGTTTCCCAGACCGTCGCCAATAGCCCATTGTGCAGCTCTAGTGCGACGTAAATTAACAACAACAACAACAAATACCAAAAAGATTAAAAGGACTTACGCTGAAATTACAAAGAGCAGCATCAGTAAGGGAGCCCCCAGTGCGAAGCCAGACCATGTGATAGTCGTGCGTCCAATAGCGCCTTGCTCCTCTGAGGAAACGGAAAAGTCGCTTAAGGAAAAGATTGACCCAACTGAGCTTCGAGTTGGAATTAAAGGAATTAAAAAATTAAAAGAAGGCGGAATAGCAATTAGAACGTTGACTAAGAGTGATGCAAGGAAAATCAAAGAAGAATTTGAAGAGCAGGGTCTGGATAAAGATTTTAAATGTCAAATCCCAGCCATGAGACTCCCTAGAGTCATCTTATTTGATATAGATGAGACAATTAGTAAGGAAGAGCTCAAAGAAAAATTAGGAGATCAGAATAGTGAAATGGTCGATGGGAAATTCGAAGTTTGTTCCCTTATGAAAATTTAAGGTATATTTAAGGTTGATTTGAGGTATTTTTGAGGTATTAAGGTTGTTTTGAGGTATATTTGAGGTATATTTAAGGTTGCAGAGAAAACAGCAATAAAAATTATACCTCGTAAAGGTTGTAATTAAGGTGTACGAGGTTGATTTATATATACTTCAGCTTGTTTTGAGGTTGTTTAAAATTCACTTCAAATCAACCAGACTGATAAGGAGATTTTTAAGGTATACCAGGTTTATTTTCTTACACTTGTAACAAAAGAGGTATTTTTGAGGTATAAAAATTTTTACCTTATTTCAACTAACGATACAAAGGTATTTATTGAGGTATATGAAGTCATTTTATTTATACCTAAGCTTATTTTGAGGTTGTTTTAAATTCACTTCAAATCATCCAGACTGATAAGATGATTTTTAAGGTATACGAGGTTGTTTCTCTTAAACTTGTAACAAAAGAGGTATTTATGAGGTATAAAAAAAATCAACCCTATTTCAACTAACGAGAGTGAGGTAATTACGAGGTATAAAAAATAAACCTTTTTTCTACTAACGATATTGAGGTATTTATGAGGTATAAAAAAATATACCTTATTTCAACTAAAGAGAGTGAGGTATTTATTGAGGAGTTGAAGTCGTTTTATTTATACCTAAGCTTGTTTTAAGGTTGCTTAGAGTACATTTCATATTAACTAACTCACTTCCCAGAGTTCCATGCGAGCCGGCAAATGGCGTGTGTGTTGACAATCGAAAGTGTATTCGAAATTCGGTAAGTGTGCTTGACATTTATTAATTTGGTTTTATCACTTTCAATCAAATATGCTTCAATTTTCAAACTTAAATTTTATTATTTTTGTTTTAAAGATGCCTCCTGATCTTAAATAGTTTAAGTTGGAGGATATTCTTAGAGGCTATCGTTGTAGGCTTAGCAATAAGAGAGAATAACCGAAATATTTCTCGTCACTGTTTTAGGTAACATTACTGGTGAATCGTTACAGCAGGTTATGCACAGTATGTTTTATTGTTCGTAGTTCAGTCAAATAGAACTATTCCTTTTATTTTGCTTAAATGTATATGTTTTAGAGTAGCAGTATGCACGCTGATTAATTGAGAAAAATGTTCACAATTTCTCTTATAAATAAATCATTGAAAATTGAAAGATTTTTAAAATAGCAATTTTGCTTTGAAATTCTACTATAGCTGTATGCTTATCGTTTGGATATTTGTTGCAAAGTTTATATATATATACAAAGTTTATATATATATATATATATATATATATATATATATATAAATATATAAATATATATATATATATATATATATATATATATATATATATATATATATATATATATATAAATATATAAATATATATATATATATATATATATATATATATATATATATATATATATATATATATATATATATATATATATATATATATATATATATATATATATATATTTATATTTACAGAGCTTATCCACAGTTCCCTGATATTACTGAGATGGCCTAGGCTGTAAATAGCACATGCGCGGCGGCGCAGAAGAAAAGACAAGCAAGCTACTGCTCAGCCTTCCCCTAGGATATAGTTCTGAATTTATACCTAAAAGAAAAAGTAATCTCTCCTAATAAACTACAGAATTTGTGTAATTGTTGATAACAATAGTTTGCTAGATATTTGATAATTGAAAACTAGTAACTGTACTAGCTCACTTCTTTATGTTTGATCACAAAACTGCTATTTTCACTACATGTTATTTTCTCGCATTTTACCCACGTTAATTATTTACTAAGCAGATTGTTATTACTTATTAGAATATTGGGCAGAATGAAATTAAATCCGATTTCAAGTTTATATGACAATTTGTTTCAAGGTTATGAGCTTTTTCATGCAGCTGTTTATGGTTCACTACTTCAAAAATGTGCGAATTTCGGAAATCTTAAATATTTTAGAAATAAGTCAGTATAGTATGCAATTTTAATCCTGAATTAAATAAAATCAATTGCAAATAAAGACATTTATTGTTAAAAGTAATATGCATTATTTTGAGTTTCATCCTATGGGATGTGTATTTATATTTAAACAAGTGTTTGTAACAACTAACTATTAGTTTTATTCTGCTCGGTATTATAAGTTATATAGGAGATATTATACTCAACTTATTTTAAAAGTATTATTTCAAATCATTCTCTCTTAGACATTTTCCTCACATAAAATTACTCACAACTTTAAAATAAATGCTCCTTATCCGCTTGTAATTTGTTCTATTCGATTGAGTGTAAGAAAAGAATAAAAATTGGTACATAACTTTAAAATTTTAATTTATTAAACGATTGTAGATTCTTGATTACATTGATTAAAAATTATTAAAATAGCTATTTTTTAAGAAACTCTGATGTGATTGACAATAACATAAGTCCTTTTCAGAATCAGCGTCAAAAATTTAAAAAAAAGCTGCTAGTTTCATGAAGTCTGACAAAAAGTTGAAAAATATAGGCTAGGTTTATTGAGTTTAAAGATTTTTAAAAAAGAAAGGGAAGGAAATCTAATTATTAAACTTACAAGTACCATAATGTTACAGATGTATAGAAAAATAAAAAGTGTTAAAATTGCATAATAAGATTGGAATTATACAGGGTGTTTATAAAGTCCCGGACCCATTTTGATGTTTAATAACTCATAAAATAATAAAGTTAGATTAAAATTAATAACATTAATGGTTAGATAGACTCAAAAAGTTTCATGACCCTTGTCAATGAACTTCCACGTGTGCCCCCTTCGTCGCACGGAGAATATCAAGTCGATAGTCAATTTCACGAGAGGTAGCTTTCTTTTTTACTGAAAAGACAATCTCATCAGTCGTATACTTAGACATGTTGGAAAACTTCGTATTTCCACAACTAGAAGAGCTTCAGCCACATGTCTTTTTGCAACAAGATGGTGCACCACCTCATTGGGGTATCATCGTTCGTAGTTCTTTGAATGACCATTTTACAGGAAGATGGATTGGGCGAGGAGGTCCAATTCCTTGGCCACCCAGATCACCTGATATAACGCCGCTGGACTTTTTTCTTTGGGGATTTATAAAGGACAATGTTTACAGGAGGATCGTGTCGAACATTGATGGCCTAAAAGCCAGAATTACAACCGCAATAGCCTCTGTGGATGCCGACATGCTTGCCGCTACCTGGCGTGAAATTGACTATCGACTTGATATTCTCCGTGCGACGAAGGGGGCACACGTGGAAGTTCATTGACAAGGTTCATGAAAGTTTTTGAGTCTATCTAACCATTTATGTTATTAATTTTAATCTATCTTTATTATTTTATGAGTTATTAACCATCAAAATGGGTCCGAGACTTTATAAACACCCTGTATATTTGAATTTCTGTAAATGTTGTTAATAGTAATACTGTCTTCAGTGTATTTTATTTTGTGGCTGTGATACATGTCATGCTTTTTAGCTATGAGGATTGAATAGAAATGGCAGAAGATATTTATCTGAAAAGGAAAATTAATTTCATCCAGTTAATTTAAATGATAAAAAAAATACCTTCTAATATTTTAAGACCTGCCACTATTATTGTAAATATGACTTTCTTACTAATTTATATATTTTTTCCTTTTAGGTTCCAATAATTACAAGTTTCAACATGTAGACGGAAACAGTATTTAAAATAATTTTGTTGGTTTGTAAAAAAAGTGAAATTTTAGTTTTAAATAAAAGTACTTTGAATTTCAGCTGACTAATTATTTAAATTTGTAGTTTTATAGCTTTAAAAATTCAAGCACCTTAGACAACTATCTTCTAAAAATACGAGTATGAGTTCCCATAAATAATTTTTATTAACTGTAGAATTTGGATAAGTGTTATTTTAAGATGATTTAAATCAATCTATTAAAATTATAGAAGAATTATGCATTTAAAACTTTCTTTTATAGCTTAACAAAAGAAGCAATTACTGCCGAAGGTTTAATATTAAAAATTTCAGGTTGATAAATGATTTCTACTAGTGAAAAAAGTGTAATGTACATTATTCTTCATATAATATATATAATATCTTTATATATATATTATATTTTTTATATAGTGAGTCTAAAAATTAATAAACTAGGTGGTCCGTATAACACCACACCTTCGTAAGTGCTAAAAAAAACATCTTTGGTTGATAAATTAATACTTCTAAAAATACAAAAATATATACTTGAGGTTACGAAATAATAACTTAAGGTAGAACATGGAACACATGGCGCTAATTAAAAATAACCTTTCCAATTGTTGAAAATGCACTTCAGGTTGATTTATAACAACCAGAAGTGTAAAATGGCCCACCTTAGGTTGAAAAATATATACCTCTACAAGCATAAAATTATATACCTGAGGTTGAAGAATAATTACCTGAGGTAGAACAAAATACATTTGAGGTTGATTTATAACAAGCAGAAGTGTAAAACGACACACCACAGGTTGATAAATATATACCACTACGAGCATAAAATTATATACCTGAGGTTGAAAAACAATTACCTGATGTCGAGCAAAATACACCTGAGGTAGATTTATAATAAGCTGAAGTGTAAAATGACACACTATAGGTTGAAAAATATCTACCTCTACAAGCATAAAATTAGATACCTGAGGTTGAAAAATAATTACCTGAAGTCGAACAAAATACACCTGAGGTTGATTTATAATAACCTGAAGTGTAAAATGACACACCTTAGGTTGTTGAATAAATACTTCCAGAAGTGTAAAAAAATATACTTCAGGCTGAAACATATATACCTCTGGAGGTATATTTAAGGTATATTTGAGGTTGATTTTGAGGTATTCATTTGCACCCTTTTCAACCTTTACGACGTATTTAAACAACAACCTCATTTATACCTTTAAAATATACCTTGTTTATACCTCATTTATACCTCGATTTTTTCATTAGGGAAGCTTATTACTTGATTTTCTGGCATAGCGTGTTCCAAAAAAACTTGTTTTCTTTCGTAACTTATTGTAGGTCGCTCAAGACTTTGAAAGCTTTAAATTTTATTGCGAAGTATGAAAAATCGCCTCAACTGAGCATCTCCAAAGTTGCGAAATAATTCTTTAAGTATTTCTTGAGAAATCAAAAAAAAAAATTTTTTTTTCAAAAACTGAAGGTGTTTCCTCCAATCTTGTACAGTAGTGTATATCAGGGCTAAAGAGAATAAAAGGGCTGGTTCAGTCCTTTGACGTAGCTCTCGCCGCGCCAATCCTCCGATTTTCTCTAGTGACGTCACTTTGGCGCAAAGCTCGCACTTATACTTCAAGAACGCAGCGTTCGGCCTTACTAGCTCTAACTAATATTGGAGCATTTCTTTTTGCGAGATATTCTAAGACATTTGTTATTTTCAATAATGACTTTCCCCAGTTTTTGCAGTGAATTTACAAGAATTTAAAACTATTATCGAAATGCCAGTTTGCGCGATTGCAGATTGGAAAAATTTTGATAGAAAAACAAAAGGAAAAAATATAATTTTCCGCGTGTTCCCTAAAGTAAATGAACAACTATGTAAAGAATGGATTTCAAAATGACACAGTTAATATAAAACAGCAATACGTTTATTCTGCCGCTAAGAACTTTTATAAAAATTCATTATCTAAATAGAAACCGCCTCGTTACTTTAAAAAGAAAGGCAGGTGAAAAAAATTAAGAAATGGAAAAGTCAAAGAAAATTAAAATGTAAATAAAAAGTATAAATAAAATTTATAGTATATAGTTGGAATTCTCCTAATTTCATAACATATTTTTTAATGTAGTTATTCTAAATATTTATGATTTTTTTTAAAAATTATATTCTCTTAAATTTAAATATCTATAAATTATATCATCGTAAATTTAAATATCTATAAACAATTGTAAAATTTCTAATGTCATTATGAACCTAAATTATTATTTTGTTTCAGTAATTAGCGTTTAAGGTTGATGTTTCCTAATGATTAAGTATGAACAAATTGCTATTAACGGCATATTTTAAAATCAGGGATTCTAAATTTAACTCAACTTATTGTTATAAAAGAATATGTAGATAAAAAAAAGTGTCGATATATGCTTTCATTTTTCTTAATAATTAAATTTAAAACTGAACTTTTTAAAATAAAGTATTTATAGTGTCATTTTCGCCAACTAAATATTTTTATAAGTTTAAAATGGTATTTTTTTTAATACAATGGCCAAGAAAGTTTTTTTGAACTATGTTTATGAACGGAAATTAAGTGTTGATTACGTAAAGTTTGAAAGCTAATAACCAGACAAAGTCTAACTTATTTTTACAAGGAGTAAGATGCAAAGTTATCATAATATCTTTGCTTGCGATCTCCGAGATCTGTGGACACAGTGACGTCATGAGGAGGGAAATCGTAGCTTCAGCTCTAAGAGCGGAGTGAACCAGCCCTTCTATTCTCTTTAGCCCTGAGTGTATATGCTTATTTTATTAATATCTAAACACTTAGTTATTAAGGAGATAAAAGAACGTAATTCCAGCCTGTACTCTGCACCTGTTCAGTTCAGAGCAAATTACATTAAGAAAGCTCAAATTATTGTCTTAAAAAAATATGATTTTTCCTAATGTTGAAACAAGAAAAATGAATATATTAATTCAAAGGTACATATATATTTATCTAAATACACGAAGTTTTGAAAGCAAGGTTTCCTATATTTGTGTATTATATATTAATTATTCATAAGTCATATAAAAAAACAATTGATAAAAGGGTAAATTTTGATTATGTTAATAAAAAAATTAGCCCGGGTTCTTTCGGATTTTTTTAATAAAACCCACTCTGGTTTTATAGGGTTTGGAGTGGGTAAAAATCCCTGAAATAAATAAATAAAAATTGTACTGCATTCATTTTTTAGAAAGTTGTAAAGTATTATATTTTTTTTTTTTTTCAATCTAAGAGCCATAAAAGTTTTCTTGCGTAAAACTTATTTTAATATCACATTAAGTATTTTAATTTAATATACTGCGTTACTCAATAAATAATCCTAAGAAATTGAAGCCGAAAGATAAAAATTTTATTAAACTTGCAAAAATATGAAGATGTCGAAAGGTCGAATTGTTTCGAGCGCTCTCTCGGCAACTGTGTTTCTTCTAATTTTGTTTCTATCTTTATTTAAATTTTTATTTTGTAATTCACTCTCGGGTAATGCAATTTTTCCAGTTTTATTTTCACTTTTATTTTTCATTTTTGTTGGCAACTTTACATTTTCTGTTTAAAATCACTTTTTTTTTCTTTATTCACGCCTTGCGAATCTTTTGAATGGACGTTTATTTTCGAGCGCTCGAAACATGTCGATTTTTATTCGATATTACTTATTTCGTCGATATTGCTAGGCTTTTTTTTTGGGGGGGGGGGTGTAGTAGTGTAATATATAATGTAATATATAATATAGTGTAAATATATATAGCTCACTAGCGTGCCAATTTTTTCATATTTTATCTACACCCCCCCCCCCTATTTTAGGGGTCAGGAATCGAAATAGTAAAAAAAAAGTCGAACGTTTATTCAGAATAAGTACGCTTTTGTCTGAATTCGTACGTTAATAGTTATCACTAATAAACATAATTGAAGTCACCCCTTCGAACCATTAAGACACTTAGCTCGTGAAATTCTGATAATTAGAACAAAAGTTATTCAGGGTCATATCCTTTTTCTTTTTTTTTTATCGTACACTGTACATAATATATCACATTTGTTTCTCACAAATCGAGATTAAATTGCAATTGTAGTTTGTAAAACGGGCCAATATAAATAGCGAAAATGTGTCGTAAGTCATGCGGATATTAATCGTAATTTACCGTTAAAATAACAATCATGATATGAGTGTGACAGGTGATATAAAACGGGCCAATATAAATAGCGAAAATGTGTCGTAAGTCATGCGGATATTAATCGTAATTTACCGTTTAAATAACAATCGTGATATTAGTGTGACACGTGATATGAGATTCGTAATTTAAGAAAAATAAAAGCAAATCTGAAGAATTGAATTTTGTTTATTCGGGATGTAATCACACAAAAATTAAACGGAAACGTTAAAAATATTTAATATAATAATTCATCCATATTTATATGACAGTGTTCGTATGATATTTGATATTTATTATTTATGTGATATTTGTTGTCCTTAATACTTGAAATAACGACTGATTAAGTATAACAAATTTGGAACAACAAACGAATTTAAAATTTGAAGAAACGTTACTTATCGAGAAAGAACGAAATCTATGAGCAAAATTGAAGATTATTTGAGAGAAATTCTGCCAGCGAAGGTCATAGGCGCAACGAACTAAAACCTTTCAAGCAGAGACTGACATTTCGCCAACCCGAAAGGGGAAAAAATCGCTTCTTTTCCTTTTTTATTTACTTATTTTCATTATTTATTTTATTTGTCCGGGCAGTCAAGAAAATCACGCTGCCGAAGATAAAAAAAAAAAAACTAATTTAGTTTCTTCAATTCAACTTCCTTCAATAAAGCTAATTGAGTTTTTCTTGAATATAAAAAAAATTAGCCCTGTAGAAATTACCAGATTTTAGGTACTAGAATAGAAAAGAAAGTACCGGAACACAATCACCACTGCCAGTTTTTTTTTTTCTTTCTTTTCTTTTTAAATCGGGCTAATTAAGCAAGGTTGGATACATGACTCTTTTTTTTAATTTCCAGGACATGTCCTTTATATAAAACTATTGCACATGTGTATACGAACAATTCTACAAATAATCGCCAATTAGGCGGCCAAAAAAAAATTTTGAGAGGGGGACAGGCTATTTCTACATGAATTTTCTTCTTTTTTACACCCTAAAAAAGCAAGAAAAAATCATGAACATGAAATTTTTTCTTTGTGACATACTTTAAATGACAAAATACCAATTTTAAATTTTTCCCGATTTTTTCAATTTACGAACTTTGATTAAATTTTTTTATTTTTGTATTTTAAACTCAAATATAATCCTATAGTATGAGATCTCTATAAATACGTTTTAGAGAGACATTATAATAATATTACATTTATGAAAAAATCGTTTTATCTGAATAAATGGCTCAGATTTATCTGATCCATTTATTTTAAAATTGGTATTTTAAAATTGGTATTTTAGAATTGGAAATTTAAAATTGGTATTTTGTCATTTAAAGTATGTCACAAAGAAAAAATTTCATGTTCACGATTTTTTCTTGCTTTTTTAGGGTGTAAAAAAAAAAGAAGATTCATGTAGAAATGCGTGCCCCCTCCCCAAAAAAAAATTATTAACCCCCCATTTTTTTTCTTTTTTTGGCCGTTTATTTGTAGAATTGCTCTTATACATATATGTGAATAAGTCCTTACGTTTTGGTAGGTTAAAACTGAAATCCATCTGGTATTTTGAGGAAAACAAATCTATTTACATACGGCAATACTTTTTGTGCTAAGAGTTAACCACGGCATTGACTCTTATTTTTTAGTGTTAAGTCATAACTATTAAACTATAAATACCTATGGTTGACTTTTGGCACAAAGATCATTCAAAACTGTACAAAATAAGGCTTTTTTTTTTCTTCCTCTTAGATTTTAGAGTCAAAATCTACTTATGCTGACAGTAAACCACACTTACACATATATTTCAACCAATACATGATACATTAATGAGTAATATCTATAAAGAAGTAAGTTATATGGGGTAAACTTCTGACATAATCTGAAAATTGCAGGAAAGCTGAAATTTTGCACAGGTTTCAATCTTATTAACTGCCTACACCAAAAGTGAACAGGCAGTGAAAAGAAAGATAGCATTTAGGTGATTTTGACCTAAAATGCATATTATGAAGTATGAATAGCACTCTAAATTAAAATATGAAAGCTTAAAAATAAAGATTTATTTATTTATTTGTCAGTTATCATTTTGATGACGACTGCACAAATGGGCTGAGGAGATTTATTAAATCTAGGTTTCTTTCTAGAAAAACAAAGTTCTTAATCTACAAAACTCTTGTCCGGTCAGTCTTGACATACGCTTCTGAAGCTTGGACAATGACAAAACTGGAAGAAAATTGTATCGCAATATTTGAGAGAAGGATTTTGCGAACGGAGTATTCTTGGTGGTGTGAATGAAAACAATTACTGGAGAAGGTGATTTAACTTTGAACTGTACAAGATCTATAAGCAACCTGATATTATTAAATACATGAATAAAAATATAATGAATTGGATGGCCCACGTGATTCGAATGAGTGATGACAATACAATAAAAAAGAAATTGCTTTTTAGACCCACTGGAACAAGAAAGTGGGGAAGGACGCGGTTGAGATGGACTGACTCGGTGGGGTCTGATTTTACTTTAATTAATGAAAAGAATTGGAGATCAAAGATAAATCGGAAGTCGTTAAGGAGAAATCTTCAGAGGAAGGCATTGGCCCACATTGGGCTGTGTGGCCAACTATGATGATGACAAGTGCATACACCGGAAAAACAGCCTTGTTTCTTACTAAAAAGTGGTTATTTGTAATATTTCCAAACATCAGATGGTTATATTATTCTATTCTGTTATTCTGCGGAGGAGAAGAAATGGAACGATCATTTTCTTAGTATAAATGTTTGAATTCTTAGGGGTATATCCTTGACATTGGGTGACACCACTTTTTGCAACTGAGATGTTCTAAATCGAATGTCATCTAGATATTTCTATATAACTTGCACTTTGTATGTACTTTCTGTCTGCATTATTATTGAATTTTGGAAATTTTTAAATGAAAATAATTTGAAGGAAAAATTTCAATGGTATATTTAGTAAAATTTTTATCTTCTAAGAAAATTGTTAAATAAATCTAAAAAAGCCATAACATTGAATACATGAATGAATTTAAATTCCACGTTATTTCAAACACAGGGTGCGTAGCCAGATTTTTCAACAAAAAATAAGCACCTTTTAAGTACTTTTTAAGCACTCAAGAAATATTTTTAATTACAAAAATCGCAATTAGGATCTGTGCAGTAATAAAAGTTATTTTTCCCTATCGCTTAAAGTTCTTAATTTATAAACTTAAAATCAATAAAATTCAAAAACATTTTTAAAAACTTTACATAACCATGATAAAATAACTAGTTCCTGATAAATATTGCAGAGAAAATTGTGAAAATCATGCATTTTTTGAAATTTGGAACGACAATCGACACGGCAAAGAAAAAATCCCTTTTTAAAAGATAAGAATTTAAAGACTTTTTACTAACCCAGCATAAAAAAGCACCTTTAAGGGCTTTTAAAAAACGTAAATCAAAAATAAGCACTTTTACGCACTTTTTAAAACGCTACGCTTTATTATAAACGAGTAAGAGGAAAAAATTCTGAGGATCTAGTGGTTAAAAAAATATCACACCTATTTTTATATAAAAATATTCTTATAGAATTTCATTTAATTCTAAAACTCATTATGTTGGTAAGATAGATTTGTCGTTCATAATTCATTGAAAACATTAAAAGGGAAATAAAAACAAAAATTCAGTCTTATCTATTGCAAAGTAGTATTTTAATAAGATAATAAATAGTTCTTTATTTATATGATGAGTAAGAAACTTTCACCTTTATTATCAAAATATAAATAGTGAAAGTTCTATAAACATTTGTGAGTTAATTTTAGCGTGTACTGCTGAAGATTATTAAAAAAAAAACGTTTGAAGATTTTTAAAAAATGTTTGAAGATAAAAAAAAATGTGATAAGGTTCATTTTAAAATGTAACAAGTAAAAATAAATGTATCTAAAATGATAATATCTTCAAATAAATAAAATTGCACATTTTGAATGCTAACGAGTAAAAAGTATAAGTACAAACCTTTAAGGTAACAATATTAGGGGTATATAAAGAACGCTAAAAATGCAAAATAACAAACTTTTATTAAAAAAAATGAGTAGAAAGCTGAAAATATTGTTAAATTAAATGTATTCAAAACATCTATTGCTTATTTTCCTAATTCTATTACACAACAAAGATTTATACTTTATGGAAAATAATTCTGAACTGATAAGACAGAATCGAACATAAATTAAAATATTAAAGAATCTAAATATTTATTGCTTATACCGAGTTTCCTTTTTTTACTAAGCACAATTTAATTGAAATGTATATAACACGTATGAATATCAAAAACGTATTGAAAGAATAAATAATTTTGAGGAAAATAAATATAGAAACGATGCATGAGACAATAGGAAAATGGCGAGAACGTTGTGATTTGCTTTAAAAGAACTTTGTAAGTAACAGAAGCATTATTTCGTAAGAAACATTATTATTGTAAGAAAATAGTTAATAAACATTTTTCGTAAAAACTATTCTAGAAATGAACACTGTTAAAAATGGGTTATGAAGCGAAAGCTCCGAAAAATTGAAAGTGCCCGATAAAAAGTTTCTGAGAAGAAAAAATACTTAATATTTCTTTTTCTCCACATAAAAGTGTTAATTTTCAAAAGTAGAGGTTTTGTATTTTAATTTAACAAAAGAACATGTTAATTAGAACCTTTCTTTACCTATTTTTCAAAATAGTCAAATATCTCTACTCATTTTTACAAAAGAAAAGAGGCGTTTGTTTGAAGCAATTCTTTACACCTTGACCTAGAGGCCAATGAAGATGGGTTCCTGAAAAGAAAGTATTCATTTCGGTCGCTAATAACAAAAGCGACATATTCTCCTATAGTAACAAATAGTTTCAATAATTGTGATGTCCCAAAACTCTTTGTGTTTAAGAATTTTACGGCAAATACAAGTTTTATTACGTACTATATTAATTTAATAAAATATTGCTCAGCACATAAAATCCGGAAAATGCTTAAAACTGCAGATAGCAAACAAAACAAAACTTTTCAAACATTATCGAGAAAATAAATTTTTAATTTAGTATTCTTTTTTTTAATTATTACGTAAAATAATTTTTTTAATTAAATGTTCAAGGAAAAAATTCTTATTCCTCTCTCGCATAAAACAAATTTAAGGTGACAAGGAACTTTCAAAGAAGCAAAAATTTGTCAAAAAATTGATATTTTACATTTTATATTTTTGAAATCTAGGCATTTAACCGAAAATTTAAAAAAAGAAAATTCTGGAATAAGAGCAAAATTGATGAAGTTATGGCCATTTCAGTTTTGACCACGCCACTTTGTTTACCTTTTTTTGTCTGCAGATAACTGTTAAAATTAGTTTCGTTTAAAATTAGTTGAATATTTTGTTATAATTTTTAAAAAAAATTTAAAGTATATAATTATTAAACTAGTTCATTAGAAAATATTTATAGGTATTTATATTAAAAACAAGAAATATTTGTTCAGAAGTAAAATTTGCAATGAAAAAGTAGTAAAAGTCATTTTTCTCAAAATGTCGTTTTTGACAAATTTACAATTTTCAAACTGTTCCAGCGTAATGAATTTTCATTCTATTGACCTGAGAATTTAATGCTATATATTTATGAATATCATTAACATTTTGTTGGAAAAGTTTTTTGACTTAAGTGAATAGTATTTTTTTTATACATGATATTGTATAGTGGTATGATGATTTTTTCCTAAAAATGTAGGTTTTTCACTGTTTTTTTAATGTTATTTGTTTCTATAATAAAAAATAAAAAAGTACTCCCAACAATTTTTTCAATATTACCTAATATGCAATATTTTAAAAGAATTTCGTCATTTTGACAAAATTTCAGACGCGAGGAGTAATATAAAAAAAATTCAAAAATTTAAATTTTTAAATTTCTTAAATTTTGAAATATTTTTTTGAAATTTTGTATAAAAATTGTTTTTAACAATATAAATGTATTCTGAAAATTTCAAGCAAATCCCTTGATAATTTCAAAAAAAAAAAAATTTGAAAGTCCCTTGTCGCCTAAATCCAGGTTTGGAAATTTTTAATAAATGTTCATAGGACAACACTAACTTTTTGTTTTTATAATTCAATAAATAAAAATAGAAAGCTTATCAGGTATAAAAATTTAATAATGCATACTTAAATATCAATTTTGGTATTTATATAATAAATGAAATTCACAATTATGATTTTAATATCGATCATCTAAATTAACATTCAGATTCCTAGTATAATAAACGTATTTTATTTACTGTTAGAAGCTATTATGTATCTTTAATTAATAGAATATTGCACTTTGGGTAGTGCCAATTTTTGGTTTTTTGTTGAATGAAAGCAGTAGTCATTACAGTGTAATCCTTAATATTCTAATGCTATTATTAATTTAGACATTATTGAAAATTTCCTAGTAAATAAAAGCTCATGTAAAAACCGAGCTTATTGTTTTAACAAAAAATTTACAATTTTTAAAAAGTATTTTTTATTTAAAAAAAAAAAAACTTTTTTTTAATATAACTCAACAAAAAACTTATTCAGATGCATTTTATTACTTTTCCATTAAAAACTGATATTTATTGAACTGATATTTAAAAATTGATATTTATTGAAACTAATCACATTTGAATATAATTGGGCATCGGTAAGTTTAAACTTAATTTTGACTAGAAAGTAATTTATTTTAAACTAAATCTTTACTTTATTCAAAAAATTAATTCTATTCCAACCAATCTGGTTAAAGTTCTTTCAGCATTTTAGCCTCCGTTTAATGCACATACGCGTAACATTACAGAATTAGGAAATATTAACATTATAGAATTAGTTTGTTGCTTTATCTAGGAATTATTTTATCTCTGGAGGTGCAAAATTCACATTATACGGAGATAAAATTAGGACATTATAACAAAATTTCTAACATTAAGGGCAGCACAACAGCTTTATATATTGATAATCTTCTGTCCAATATTGATAATAAGATAAAAATTTCCATCCAGTATCGGAAAGTTTAAGAGATTACACAAAGGTAAATCCTAGAACATTAAATTACGTTTATAGTTATCGGATGATTAAAAATTAAGCCCTAATAGTTAAAAGATTTTTCATTTCATTAACTTTTATTAATTGTCATTTTATTAACTTTTTTTAAAATATCACAGATTTAACCAAAGGCACAATAACAAATGCCATCGAAAAATTTAAGTAAATATATTAATTATAAAGTTCATTATCAGCAGAGGTCTTTACTTCATAGCATAGTTTTACGTAATCATTCTACAGACCAATAATCATTCTAAATTTCTTTTAGAAATTTATTTTTTAAATTTAGTTTAAAAAGAATCTAAATGTAAGTACATACTCTTATTTATAGTATAGTAGCACTATAATTTTCAAATATTTATTAGAAAATATTTGTTACATAAAAAATTATACCATTTTTATATTTTTTTGCACAAATGTCACAATTCCTGGTTAGGTACCCGGAACCAGCCGGGTGATAAATCCAAATGTTACCGGGTATCGGGAATAGGCCGGGTAACAATTTTTTTGCGTGTTACCCGGATGCCGCAGCACCAGGCAAAATGTTAGGATTCGTTAAATCACTATTTAACGTTAAAAAAAGGCATTATATTGTACACTGCAGAACAACCTAATGCCTCGTACAAAAGAAATAAAATAAAAAACAATCCCACTTTAATTAAATAAAAAACGAAATTCGAACCTAGCTCGCACCGACCACAGTGCTGACGTAAAGTATCCTCAGTGGTAGGCGGATCATGGGTTAGGATCCCCTTGCCGTCGGGATAACCTTGAGAGGATTTCGTGGTTTTCCTCTCCATGTAACGCAACTGCGGGATAGTTCAATCGAAAAAATCCTCCATAAAGGCAAATTTCTCCCAATACTTGATCCAGGAGTTCCTTTGTCTTCTGAACTGGGTTCAAAATTACGAGGCTACAGAGTTGAACATTAATAGTCGTAAACCCAAAAATTGGGTCAGCTGTTCAGCGAAGGTTATAAAATAAAATATTATTATTGTAATAAATTAAGAAAAAATCTTTAACTTGATGGTTATTTTTCAACAATAAATTAAATTTATTTCACAACGAATAAATTGTTTATTAATTTATATCGATAAAATACGAAAGATGTGAATTAAGTAAAATTAAAGAAAAAACTTCATACTTTACTTTTCAACTTTAGTCCATTTTTTTTTATGATGTAGATTCAGAATTCTCTTCAGAAAAAGTAATTTCTTAATAATATGGAACGCCTTGAATAATTTTCGATCTAATGATCGGATTTTCCCCGTACAAGGACTCAAACTTAATGGTTCACGGGGGTGACCTCAAACATGCTAATTAATCAGTGCAAACTATATATTAAGTAGCCGCAATCTGGAAAGTATGGTCCCGATAGTTTGGTCAGGAAAGCCGTCGAAAGTTTGGACCCCTTCGTGCTAATTTTTTGTTTTGCGTATTTCGCCAAACAAAAGATATCGAGCACTTTTTAAGCGAATAGAAATTTTTATGCACACACGTATAAAATTAGTTTATCCAAATTTAGTGTATCATTCAAAATTTAGCTTATCCAAGGATAATTCCACGAATAAAAAAAATTTTAATATTATTTATTATTTTTCAAAAATTATTTTAAAGAATTTAATTTTTTATGGCGAATTACATAATTTGAACTAAATTGGTCGAAAGGTTTCTGAGAAATCGAATTTTAACTATACTTTTTTAAATTCCATTTCTCAAATCAATACCTCTGGGGGTACCGATCCAGGAGTTTCCTTGTCTTCTGGATTGGTTCAAAATTACAAGGCTACGGCGTTGAACATTAGTAGTCGTAAACCCAAAAATTGGATCGACTGTTCAACGGCAGTCATAAAATAAAATTTTAAAAAAACTATTCGACCGATTTCGTTCAAATTTTGTATTTTGCCATGTAAAATTACATTCTTTAAAATGATTTAAAAATTTGTATCCCTAACAATTCAAAACTTTTTTACTATTATTAATTTAAATAATAAAAAAAAATTATTAAAAAATATTTTTTGCATTGAATTATCGTTGAATAAACGAATTTTATAATTGTATGCAAAAAATTTTCAAATCGGTTTTAAAAAGTTCTTGAGACATGACGAAATACGCAAAAAGAAAAATTAACATTAAGGAATCCAAACTTACGACGGCTCTCCTGACCAAGTTATTGGGACTATTATTTTCCCGATTGCGGCTACCCCTCATATTTTGAGGGTCAGGAATTCAAATCCGTAGAAAAAAAGGCATGCTTATTCAGAAAAGGAACGCTTTTATGTCTTTGAAAAAAAAATCCGGTCAAAAGTTATTCAAGGTGTTCCGTTTTTTTTATCCGCACTGTACATGACAACTAGGCCGTCGTTCATTGCTACGTGTTTGTGTTATAACTGGCAATGTAGCCATTATGGTCAATAAGGTGAATATTCCAGGGAGAGATACTTATTACAGAGAGAAAGAGCGTCGATTGCACTCAATGGTGGCTTTTTACCAGATGCCGAAAATAGCCGCCACAGAATAAATTCATCCGTAATATTTTGAGCTGCCTTTATTAATAATTGAAACTGCTGAAATAAATTCTATGAATTCAGCATCATTTAAAAATTCATAAAAAAAAAGGGTTGATCATTTGAAATCTGCAGGAATATTATTCCTTATTGTCTGTCAGTGCGTAGCTTAATTATTTAAATACCAAATTTATTTCTTTAACTTATTAATAATTTGAATACTAAATAAAACAATAAAAACTAAGGCATTAGTAGATTTTAAAAAAAGTTTTTTTTTTTTTTGAATTGCTTCTTGTTAATGGGCTTTGCAAAAAATATTTTTACTAGTGCAGCAATTTTTATTTTTCTCATATGGTCCGCTAAATTCATTTTTTAACCATTCTTCTCATAACTTGACTAAGCATTTTCTAAAATCTTATTTAAAATTCATATGCCATTAAAAAAATCTAAAATTTTTACCTGTATAGTATCAATATACAATCCAAAATCATGCTCCACCCTCTTAAAGGAAGACTTTTGGGTGGAATCTAAATCTTTTAAAGACTGTGCAGTCCTACCACGTGGTATCTGTACGCTTGTGGGCCATGATATCTGACTATTAGTATTATTTAGCTCATTTTGAACGTTTTTTCTTGTAAAAAACGATGCTATGTCTGTATTTATCCTGTTTACTTATTTATTTATTTTTTTGCCAATTTAAGAATCAAACTAGCCTAAAAGCAGATCAACGGAATAAAGGGATTTAATTTTTTTCTTCTAATTATATTGCAGAGAAATATAGAATTATTTTTTTCTGATATTGTAGGGAAATTAAACTCTAAAAAATGCTCTAAACAAAGACTTGTCTTACCACTTGAAGCATGCATCTACAAGCAAGTTACATTTCACTTAAAAATTAAAGAAACTGATGAATAATGTTGTGGACAATGGATAGATATGAATCCTGTTGAAGACATCAAAGAAGTCCCTACTTCTACATCTGTTGGGTTTTCAAAATATGGTTTGTTTCGCTCCCACATAGTGAAATCTCTTTCTGAGAAATGAAAGGCGTTCAAAGAAAAGAAAAAGCCTGAGGAGCTGTTCTGATAATATATTCTGTTTGGAGATTCTTGACTCAAAAAGAATAGTTAACTTATGTTCTGAAATAAAAGTTAGTCTTAAGATTATTTTTTCAATTAGATAAATTTCAGAAAATAGCATTAATGATAAAAAAAAAAAAAAGAAAACTTGGCTTATAGTTTTTAAGGGAGGGACTTTAAAACCTGAAAGCCCTATCCTGGGTGCGCCATCGTTTGATAAGCCTTAATCTAAAGCCTAGATGGTTGAAATACAACCCGTCTTGATTTGTAATTCATTGTTTTGTTAGATAAAATAAAATTATGAATGTGAATATTAATTGATGGCTAAAGAGCTATGAAATTTATATTTTAAATAAAGACCTGCCTTTAATAAAAAAGGATACAGAAATATGGAATTTCAAGATCCTCAGGACCCATCATTTCCAAACTCAAGTGGTATCAATGCATGTTTCAAAATCAAAAGGATGACTGTAAGTTAAAAAATATTCATTCTAAATGCAGAATAAGTTGTGAGTAGCAGCAATTTTAAATTCTCCCAGACTATTAACAAAGTAGAAAAAGCTTTTTATTTATTTATTTATTTTTTGTAGTTAGGGATTTTTTCAGAAAGATAAGCAAGTAATAAGAATTACTTCTACAAATAAAAAAGTTATTATAAGTATAGATTATTTTCTAATTTATTTATATAACAAAAAATTAATTACCACTTTACTATTTTTTTTTTGTTAATTCAAGATTTTTGCTTAGTGAAGTTCGTGTGTGAATTATAAATTTGTATGAAGATTTAATTTCTAATTAAGTTTCCACAGTGAAAAAAAAAGATTTAAGTGTCTCATAGCTTGTATTACATTAGTTTAATGTCATAACGTCTCATAATCAGGCCCTATAATGATTCACACTAGTTCCTTAAAAGATGTACAAATGATTCTATACTGTATATGAAATTGCTTTGTACTAATTTTAATACATGTGTTAAAGTTATTATAAATGAATCAATAAATATATATTTAAAATATTTAAAAAAAAACACACAAACACATATTAAATAATTTAATACTTTTATCACAATAACCATTTCTTTAAAAAATAGCATTCTTTTTATCAAAAGGCATAATGTACACTTACAGAAACTAAATGAAAGTAAAGTATAGGTAAGAATTAATAAATTACAACAACAAAAGGGAAAAAATTTACAACAGTATCTAGATTTAAAATGAACTAATAATTAAAGCAATTGGAAATTAAAAATTCTAATTCTAGATTTAAAAAAAAAAATTTATTATTATTTTGAATAATTTCAAATTTTTACCATCTCTTTATTAAAAAAAAGAAAAGCCGATATTAAAAACAAACTTCACAAAAAATTGTAATTAAGAACTGCTTTTTACAGGTGTGTAGAAAAATAAAAATAACTTTTGAACTATTAGTCCCATAAATAAAAATACAAAAAATCTTTATATGTTTAAATCTTTACATGTAAAATTTTATACTGAGTTTCACTTGAACGTATTTAATAATAAGTCATGATTATAAATTGCAATAATAAAGTTCACTTGAAATCACCTTGTTCCAATTGAAAATACTAGTGTAAAAATAAAATAACATTAATTATGTAAAAAGAATAAAAATTGATTGAACAATATTGTTCCCCTTGCATAGTAGTTTTTTAAGATAGCATTAAGCCTAAACTACTTCAAAAAATCTTGTAACAAGAAACATTAGTACAATGACTTAATACAAAAATACAAAAGTAAATAAATAATTTTAAAAGTTCATTGAATTTCACACAGAATTATATGATGCTTTAAATTTATAAATTTAAATTAAGTTACAAAAATCTTTTATTTAGCAGTTATTAATTGGGAACACGTAGACATGATGTAAGCTGTAAGACTGTAAGCTGAGGAACATAATTTTTCAATGTGTTTCGGTATAGAAAACAGGAATCTACAAAGAAAAAAAATATTTTAGAAGAAAAACTGCAAAATATGGTCACTTTTTGTCATTGTTGACTTTTGTAGATTTTATTCAGAGTAACTTTAGTTTACCAATAGGTTAGTTAAAATTGAACAAAAAATATGTAATGTCCTAAAATATTGCTTGATACATAAACAATTGGTTATAGTCAAATGATAATAAGTATTGCACACTCGAATTACCTGAAAACGGCAAAGTAGCTTAAATCTTTTAGCGGTAGTGAGGAAAAGTTGTAAGTTTTCATCAAAAAGGAGAAAGCAAAATCAAATAACTCTAAATTAACATCTTTTTCTGCTTTCAATTGGCGAAAAATTTTAAAAATTAGACGCAAAATAATTAAAGTTAAAAAATTATTAAAAAGTCACCAAATTAGTTAATTTGTATAAATAAAACTAAACTACTGCTAACAATTATAAACTAACTATAACAATTAAATTTTGATTTATGGAATTATTGAATTCAATTTGTAGCAATTTTTATTTTAAAAAAATCATTTAAATATTTTTAATATTGCGCCTACATAAAAGTAAATATAACAGAATTATTTTTGAAATTATTTATTAACTACAGTAGAGTCTCGATAATTCGAGGTGGACAGGACTGAACCTACCTCTAAAAATTGCAAACTCAAATTATCAAAAACTTAGAATTTAACAAATATTTAAATAAATGGAAATAAAGCAATTTTTAAATTTCAGTATTTAATTGATATAATGTATTATATTTAAAGAAAATTTAGTTACATTAGAGGATCAGGGTTCATTTACTGAATTACACAAAGTTACAATATTCATTATATTACTGCATCTGGTTAATTTTACATTAAAATAATTGTCTCATGTTTTTAGTTTAAAAACACTATTTAAATGTTTCAGTGCTTAACACACAAATTTGTTTTTCAACATTCAGTCGCAGTTTTTCAACATTAGTCATTGTAAAACCAATCGTAGTAACTGTTCCATGTGTTGTGAATGCATTGGTCATTGTTTGGGAGCAAGACTGATTTCTTTTTCACTGGCTCGGATTTATGGGAAACTCGAGCAATCGAGACTCTACTGTATTTAAAATTATAAAATAGTTTTTTTGGGGTTTAAAAAAAAAATAACTTCAAAAAATGAAAAATTATTTACAGGGAGACACATACTCCTGTACTCCCACCACATGCTTAAAATTTAACATTAAGATTTTCACATTAAAATTAATTGTTGCTATCACAAGTTGGCGTCTATAAATATTAACAAATTCTGATGCTTTTGAGTTGTCTGTTAATTCAAATATAAGTGCTTAAAATTTTGAGGACAATTTTAGAACATTCCTCTTTTTTTTCTTATCCCGCCATAGTGTCACTTGAATACATTTTTGTTACCATACAGAAAGCCAATACATGCATGTTCCGATTTCCAGAAATAATTTTAAAAAGAATAATAATTATGCACTTATATTGACCATCAGATCTAAGAAACAAAAATACTTTGATGCAAGATGCTAAAAATACCATAGAAAAGCTATTTAAGAACTAGAAAGCCTGAGAGAAGTATTAAGAAACAAAATTGAAACATTTAAAAGAACCTGAAAATAAGAAATGAAAGGTCTTAAAAGAATTTTATGATTAAAATACCTTGATCCCTATATCTAATCAGTTTTATTATAAGTTCAGTGTCCTGTCCAACTTTAAGATAAACTTGAACCTACATTTCACAGAAGGAATGTTGCCTTGTGTGATACCTTGCTTTTTGTAAATAAAATGCTGCAAATAAACTTAAGATATTAAAACTAGAAGAAAACTTTATGAAAAATTTTTATACCATGTAAAAATATTGTGCAGGACAAAAAATATTTTTTTGAGAGAAATGTAGATTTGACCAAGTAATTTTGTCCTTAAGAAATGCTCCGTTAGTGATGGCAAACTGTTTAGTGCTGACGAATTCTCAATCAGAATTTGACAACACTAAACATTTGCTTCCATTAACCAACAGTTAACAAAAAGGCTGACACTGTATTAATACAGATAAACTTGAAAAATATAGAGTTAGCAAGCAAATGCTTAAAACGTAATAAATTTGGAGATTTATATGATATGAGAAATACAGGTTTTAGGGTAGAGAAGTTAGAATGTATCTGATACATTCTTGAAAATTTAACGACAATAACAGTTGCAATGACATAAAAACAAAGAGAAGAGTAAAAATTTTAAAAAAGTGGAGAAACACGGGTGTTTCAGAGATATCCTAATCAATATCAATCAAAGCACTGAACATTTTGCACATAAATGTAGGAAAATTTATTGATTTTATGATAAGCAGGTTTTGAAGAAATACATGATTTGGAAAAGATAAGTTTGATTAAATTATATCATTCTTGAATATTTGTATAACAATAAGTAGCTAGTTACATAACTAGTAGTTCACAAACTGGCTGATGCTATATTATTGTGTCAACTTTGGCCTTCAAATGCATGAAAATAAAAATTTCGAGATTCTTATTTTTCAAGAAATAGGAGTATTAAAAAAAGACAGATTTATAAATAGATGTGTTTTTCTTATTTTGATAACAAGCAACGTTTAAATCAGAGTTACTAAATATAATTTTCCATGTAATATCATGCAAATACTGTCACAAATAATATACAGTAGGGAACCGATTATCCGGAACGATCGGGACCATCGCTATTCCGGATAACTGATTTTTCCGGTTTTCTGAATCGCTACAAAAAGCCGTTTTTTATTGTTAAACCCAACTAAAAAAGAAAAATATTTGGAAATAATCTTAAAAAGAGGAAAAAACGATGAAGTAATACACTAATGATTAATTCCAAAATGATGGTAAGGTAAACATCTTTTAAAAAAGAAAGAAGAATCCTAAAATCTTATGAGGAAGATAAAAAAAAAATTTTAAAAAATGTCGGGAAAATTTATCGAATTTCGTTCCGGTTTTTTGGTTTTCCGGTTTTCTGATTTCCGGATAACAGGTTCTGTACTGTACATAATATGGGAATTCGTACAAATTTTCATTCAAGTAATTTCTACTCTCTGCCCCTCTTATACCAAAATAATCTTACCTCATTCTTTTCTAATTTCTTTTGTTCTTCGAATGCTTGTAAAATACTTGACATTGAGTTTTCCAATACTAATCCACCAGAAACTATTTCATTCAATACATAATGCACCTGAAAATTATAGTTTTTATTTTTAAAGCACGACTTTATTTAAATAAATTATTAATAGATAAGTTAGTGTCTCAAAGCAGTTATTTGTAATTACAATGACCAATCAAGGGCAATGGGTTTGAGCTTGCTTCTTCTTACATTATCCCTTTTAAAAGGTGTTCATTACAATTCAAAATTTGAATTTTGTACCTAAGCTAATTTTCCAACAAAGGAAAAAAAGATTAAGGTACAGCTGGTTAAAAATACAATACAATTTATGACGTTATTAAATTCCCACATTCAAGGTTGTATTAAAAATCTTTTTTCAGGCATAGGTCAGGGATAATAGCTCTACACTTTATGCAGAAGAACAGCAAACCTTTTAACAATCTGAGAAGATCACATCATTTAAAACATAATGGCCCAAGTGGTATGTTCAACTAAATTTTTAGTAAAAACAATCTGCTAGTACATAATGCTTTATAAAATAAAAAAACTGTATTAAAATATGTAATACTCCTTAAGAGCTATAGGAATAAATACAAACTGTTGAATTATACTCCTGTGCATGTAATCAGGTTGAGGGATGGCAAAAATCCTTTCATGGCCTTAGATTTTTAATGGTTACATTATGTAACAGTTCAGAAAAAAATATCCTTAGTTATACTGTTCTTTAAATTGCAGTTAAAATAATAATAGTAATGAATAACATTCAATAATATTTTTGAGCTATGGGGCAGCTGAAGCAAATATTTTTTAATGTCAACTTCAGAGGACACCCTGAAAAGTGATTGGCTGTATTCATGCAACTAGAGTGAAAAAATTAACAGACATTTACACACGTAAAATTGTTCAATGTGAATGAGTGCACAACTAATGCTACAGTTTCTCTTTTAAAGAAGCTGAAATTAAATAAGCATCAAGAGGAATGTTAATGAAATTTCCAGCTATAAGACTGAGCTGTCTGAGTAGCACAATAATTCCTCTGCCAGTCTGTCCTACACCACAAGTGTTGCTTTGACCTAACCACTGGGTCATCAGATTGAACTGTTTCTTCAGGTCAACATAATGTCTATACCTTGAACTAATTCTTCAGGTCAACATGGCACTTCTGCTTTAAAGCAGCGCTTTGTGAGTTGATACAGTATCTTCAGCACCTACTGATTTAAACTTAATATCTAAGATTCATCAATTGACAGCCATTTTAATTAACATAATTATTCCTGTATGACCATAAATGCCTTTGCTACTGCAACTTAATAACGGTATAACTAAGGCTAATTATTTTCTGAAATGCTACGTAACATAGCCATTTAGTTTTGAGAGCATAAAAGGATTGCTGCTATGCCTCAATCTGATTATATGACACAGGAGTATAGTTCACCAGTTTGCATTTTTGGCTACAGCTCTTAAGAAGTATTGCATATTTCAATACAGTTTTTCTTTTTTTTTTTTTTTTTTTTACAAAGTATACAGTGGAAAGTCGCGTATCCGGAATCGGCGGGACTTTCCGAAGTCCGTATATTTGATTTTTCCGTATAATTGACTTCCAAGGTAAACAAAGCTTAAAATGATCTGAATCTAAGAAGCAGAAAATAAATAAACATTATTTTTCGGGCAATAATGTTTTAGTATTAGAATGATAACTAAACAATCATAAACAAAATATTAGAAAAAAAATAATTATTGCTATTCTAAAAATAAATATAGAAAACGAAAAAAATTCCCAGTTATGAAAATATTAATTGCTCTCTCCACCATTTTGAACTAGAACGATTCAAGCAAGAAGGGGAAATTCCCGTCATTCAATAAGGTGGGTAGGTGGAGAAGAAAAATTCATTTCCTCCTTACTTGTCATTCAAGTTGAGGGCGGGGTAGTGACAAATTCTTATTTTCTCTCCCATCATTGGCTATCAATCAAGCATAAAGGCGTGGCATGCTAATTGGGTTCTCTTTATTTTTTCTTGTGTGACTAAAGGGGATTCCCCCTCCAGTTTAACATTCAAAAAGGTTCCAGGAAATGCCTCTTTTACTAGCCAGCTGCATAGAAAGAAGGGGGAGGGAGGGGACTCAGTTGTGCTCTTTTGAAAACAACCCCCCCCCCCCCGTTTCCTGCATTCCAGAGGAGGAGCGTCATGGTCTTAGTAGATCTTCTGTTGATTTATGGGTTCAATGCATAGATCTCTAGAAGCTGAGAAGGGGAAAAACCTGTCAAAAGACTTCGCTTTTTTTTTTCTTTTTAAAAGGAGAGGGAAAGATGAAGAAATGTTTGTTTATTTTGATTGTTAAAAAGTGTCCGGGAAATCGACCCTTCCGGAAAAGGGACGTCCGGATATGGGACGTTACACTGTATTATGTAACAGCAGATTGTTTGCAATGAAAATTCGGTTGAATATGCCACTTGGACTATTATATTTTAAAGGCAACTCAAAAAAAGCATATAAGATAATAAAAAAATCTAAAGATAATATATAATACAGGGTTCATTCTTGACAAAGTTTGGGCAATGCTGCTCTGTTTTACCTCAGACTAAAAACAAAAAACTTTCCACCCCACATGCTCTTTGATCTTGACTAGGGCGCCCCAATATTAAAAGTGTATATTACACTGTCATACAGAAACCAGCATGAAGTTTCATAGTATTTATTAGTCTAAAAGGATTCATCAATCATACTTCCTTTGTTTGAAAATTTCACATATTGTGTGAAACATTTGACTTTGCAGTTAGCTTGACATATATTATTTATCAAAAACAGCAGTCTCCAACCAAACTTTAATCACTTTTTAACCAATAAAGTATTATTTTAAAGGATACTTTTATGAATATATTAACATTAAAAGTATATTATTCACTATTTAACGCATTATATTCAGTATATTATGACCTCATGTTCAAATTTCCATTTTTGCCCCAATTTTGCTCATTCCATCAAACTTCAAGTCTGACAGAGAAATAATGATGATTTGATGGCTTGATTTCCTTTAAAAGGTGTATTATATTTATTAAAATCAATTATCAATTTAAAAATTTTACCATGAGTCCAAAGCACCTTATGTATGAATAATTTTAAATAACTTACTTTATCTACATGAAAAACTAGATCCAGTTCACAAACATTTTTAAAGCATTTATCCAAAGTCTCCACAAATACCTAACAAAACAAACAACAAATTTAATTCTACTTTTACAATACCATTTTTTTACACTAAAGAGATAAAACAAATCAAAAATAAATTACAATGTATCAGTAGTGGCATACCTTCTTGAGATAGAAGACTGGTGTCAAAGAATTTAACTACATAGCAGATCTTTCTAAGCTTTAAAATTTATTTTAAATTAATAATTTATTGTTCATTTTTTAATGTCCTTTTGGAGCATTCAGTTAAAGAAGGTTTTCATTTTTTGCTATGATATTTCCAACTGGTCTTTGTCATCTCATAATTCCGATTTGATGGACTGGATTACTGATAGTAGAGTCAGTGAAAATTTTTCCCCCATATTGAAATAGTATTCTTATTATGTGAGGATGACACACATTCAAATATCTCCCTGATGCAGATACACCAACCATTTAGGGTTAAGGAGCGATTAACCTAACTTAATTGTAACTTTTCAATTTGTATATAAAATTGGTATCTCCAATAATTCACTTTTTGTCAAAAACAATTTTAAAAAAAGAAGTTAAAAGCTTTCTACGTAAGTAGGTTAAGCGTAGTTTTCAATAACTAACAGCTTCAACTTATCAACTAGTTCCAGTACTGTTTGTACAAGGCAGAATTGTCAATCTCTGTTTTTATTTTTTACCACCTTTGCAATTTTTTTTCTCTAAATGTCATTGTTCTGTTTGGTACGAGCTGATAAAAGAAGCCAATTTCATCTGCATTTTGCATGTCTTCAGGAGAATATATTTTTTCAATCTGCTTTTTTCCTTGTTGTTTCCAGGATGTGGTATCTATGACTGGAGCTAGTGTTTCTTCACCCGAAATGGTTTTAAAAATCTCATGTTGTTCATGAAATGAGGCAATCCACACTTATAGGTGACTTTAAAATCATTGTTGCTTAACAAATATGCAAATATTCTTGCTTTTTCGGCTATCATTGAACCACTAATTGGTACATTTTTCTGGCTCATTTTATGAAACCATCTTAGAATAGCTTTGTCAACATCGTCATTCTCTGTACCTTCAAAAAATTCTTTATGAAGTTGATTTTTTATTCTTTCACAGCATCCGCGATACCTTTCTTTTCCTCAAAAAAGAAGCTATTGCTTATTGTTAAATCCCATATCTTTTTAGCAACATCAACTTGTTTCAATACTTGATCAATTCCCGAAATTATTTTTAAGTTTACTTCAAATAATAATGCTTTTTGCCAAGCCATCACTTAAACTGTACACAAATAACTGATTTGTTAGGAAATCGGTTCAAAGTGAGCTAACTTAATGAGAAATTTTGAAAGTGACCACTGGGAGAAAAAAAAAACTTCCCAACTATTATAAACAAACTCAAAAATGAGAACCTGTTCTGACTATGCTTTGCAGATGAAGCGGACGCTTCCCTTAAAATCAGGATGAGAGGATAACCATTCACCCCTTTGCACATGGCAAGAAATGCATGACATGGCAGTAAACAAATCAACCTGTACAATGGTAGGGAAAGGAGAAATCTATTGCATGCTTTATCACCCTTTCCCAAGAGAATATTTTCTTTTCCCAAACACAACAAAAGAATGAACAACTGGTTACAGAAACAAATAAATTCTTTTTTGTTACCTCACATCATTCAGACTCTATGGGGAGTTATTTTTTAAGGATAGAAAAATCTGGTTATGAGTTCCATCAGTTTTCTAAGGAGGAAAAATTATCATTTTAAACAGATTTAGCTGAGATGTGATTCTCATCGCAAGCACATTCAAAATAAATTAAGTTATTAGAAATTTCACCAGGACCTTAAGGAAATATTGTTATAAACAGGTTTATTGTTATAGACAGTATCATTACGCACAGGTTTTATTGTATTTATTGATGCCAGTGTTGCTTATAATTTCATTTTATAAAAGGCATTTAATAGCCAACCCAATTCTGAGTGTAGGACTATTAATGTTCAGTACATAGCCTTATTAATTTTGAATCCAACACAGAAAACAAGGAAACTTCTGGATCAAGCACTAGGACAAACTAGAACTCGTGGAGGACTTTATGATGGAACTAGCCCACATTTGCATTACACGGGGAGGAAAACCCCCAAAACCACCCACAATTAGGCTGACAACAAGGGGATTCTAACCACTGATGATACTTTACGTTAGCACTGTGGTTGGTGTGGGCTAGGAACAAAATTTGTATTAACCAGTCATCACTGTGATTCACACTTGTGTCACCTCGTTGGGAGGCGAACTCTCTATTCCCTGAGCCATCATGGCTCCTGCTTATTAGTTGTGATAATAAGTACTACAAATATTGTGGTTATAGGTACAAATTAAACTAATATAGATTCTGTGATAATAGGTTTTATTTCTGTGCCCATAAAAGAAATAGCACAATAAAAACCACAGAGGAAATTCACTTCAGACAAAATTTCTGTAAGGAGCATTCAACACTAAACTTAATTTGTTATCATTAATTTGTTTGTCATTCAAATTGACTTTTAAGTACATTTTTATGAAAAATTTATTTTCTAATCATTTAAAGTATTTTTCAAGTACTATTTTTTTCTCATTTTAACAAATAGAAAATATTGATATCTAATACAAAAAAAAAAAATATTGAAATGATTACATTACCTGTATAAGATCCAATATAGCAAGTTCACTTTCAGAGGAGTCCACACAAAAGACTATGTATAATGTAGCATAATGGCGATAAATGATTTTTACACTTTTATCATCTAAAATGCTGAAAAAATTTTATTAATTAGACAAAACATCTCATAAAATACTGGAAAAAAATTAGAAAATGCCCTGCTTAGTTATAATTTAGAGCTATATAATGTAATTATAGGGTACAATCTGTGCAAAAACGTAAATTGCACGATTTTTCACTGTCCCCGCAAATTGACAATACTTCTCCATCTGCACCTAGTTCACACCAAAATATTATTCTCTCAAGTAAAGGTAAAGTATAAATAGAAGATGAAAGAAGATGATAGAAGTTTGAAGGAGAGCAATGGTCCAGTCAAGACCATCGTCAACGGGGGGTGAGAGGGGTGTCTTGAAATTGCTTTTAATGTACAGTGAAATATGCTCTTTTTAAAAAACCATACTGAATAAAAAATAAATAATTAACATTTTTTAAATTTAAAAAAAAGAAGAAGAAAAAAAAATTTTGAAGACTTTTTAGAAGAAAAAAAAATTTTTGACCAAAAAAAAATAATAAAATATGACATATTTACTTATACTCTGCTTCTAGTGTGAATTTAAGCAGCATGCTATACCAAATTTTAGCTTCATTAGTTTCATAGAAGTTGAGAAATTTTGCACACCAGGGGAAAAAATTTTAACTGAGAAAAATAGATTTAAAGGCAAAATTTTAAATAACTAAAAACAAAATACTTGAGTTTGTAGACGATCCCAATTTAAAAAATAGGTGTGTTATTTTCTGTTTTCAGAGAGCGGGTTTCAGTATTTTTGCTCTAACTTTGGAAGTTTATTGAGTATTATCTTATACTTAGTGTCCAATTGCTGCAAATAAAACAGGTAAGAAGATCAGGGGTGATTGTGAGCCCAAGTCAAAATTCCGGAAAATTTCCAGAGTTCAAAAAAAAAAAAAAAAATTTAAATTTAAAAAAATTTAAACTAGGTTTTTCTAGGAGAAGTAATTAAAATTTACAAATATGTCTTACTTTCTTGAGTTTATGATTATAACTATTTACTGATAAAAAATGTATCTGGCTCTCCCTTACAAACAAAATAAATTGTGTTTTTAAGTTCCACTTTTGAAAATTTGATTTCCGGAAACTTCTATGATCAATGATTTTTTTAAACGTCTGGACCTTCGATCTCCGGAAACTTCCGGATCACTGTTAGCGAAAAATCCGGAAATCCGGATTTTTTCCGGAGCACAATCAGCCCTGGAAGATATACTTTTATAAAAAAAATAACTAAAATTTTGTTACAAAAATCTTTAATACCCCTTAAAAAAAAAATTTTTTTTAACTTTTAGCAGGCAAAAAAAAGTTTTCTGCGACTGCCAATTTTCATTTCAAAACATGGAAAAATCAAGAGAAGCCAACTTGGGATTCTATAAAATATTATAAAAAATAATAAAGAAAAATAAACTAAAATTATTTAAATTATTTTAAAATGGTTAACTGTAACAAAGTGGCATTTCATATAAGCTTCTGAATTATTTAGAAGCAGTAGTGATAGTATTTTCATATAGTCTTACAGTACAAATCATTGTACAAATCAATACAAATAGTACAAAATATTCATGAAATACAAATCAGAATTTGCAACAAATTGCTACTCATTAAAATATAAGTTTCAAAAAAATGAGAAAAAAACACCACATTTTCCATCCAACGATCTTTTAAATGTTTGTCATTTCAGAATTACTTTTTAGATTATCAATTTAATACTTTTGTGGTTGCCTCAATAGTTCATTAATTCTAGCTGAAATTATTATGGAATTTTTTTTTTCAGTCTTTGTTCTCAAAATTCCTCCGAAGTTGCGTTTTTCTCTAACAAATCTGCATAAAAAAAAAAGTTGTTATTATGCACAAATGAGAACTTGGGAAGAAAAAATAGAGGGAGTTGGTAAAGGTGAAATAAATGTATCGTTAAAGAGAAATTGAGTAATTAACAAAATTTAAATTCTGGAGAAGCGGAACTCCATAAAAATTTTATTGGAATAAAAATTATTGATTCACGGAAGTCCACGAATCAAAAGTCTTGAGACTCATGAAATTCCAAGAACCAGCAAAAGAATAACATACCTGGATCTATTGATTTTGAAGTTTCTTTTTCACAGAAAATGAAATGAATATAAAAACAAACTTTAAATAACTAATTCTAATAAGTAAACCAGCTCCTACTTTTTGAAGAAAAAAAATGAATAAAATGAGCAGTAGAGTGAAAATAATAACTTACTTTCCCCCTTCAATGAAATTACAAACTGTGTCTCCTCTTTTAGCCACTACCTGATAGATTTGTCTTATAATGAGTTGTTGTCTCTGTTCAGACTAGAAAAAATGACAACAATCAACAATAACAGAACACAAAATAGTAAAATCCATTTCAATAAATATCATTTTTTTTTTCCCTATAAAATAAGGATAGTTGAAATATAAAATGCAGCTATTATTTTCCATTAATCTAATTAGTCCTTAAAATATTCTGTTTTTGTCCAATTATTATGTTCAGAAGTACCCTCAGCCTAAATGTACTTATTAGACCATTAAAGTTTCAGATATAACTTTTAACCCTTTATGCACTTGCAAAACCTTCAAATCCCACTAATATTAGTTCCATATAGCATTGAAATTAAACAAAATATCCCATCGGGTCTTGTCTATTCCTGTATTATGACCTTCTGCTTATCATTACTTGTTGAAAACAGACAATTATTTGAAGTTGAACATCACCTACAGAACTATGCAATTGATATTTCATTTGAGGACGCGATTTTATGATCAGTCTTTGTTCTTTAATTCTCAACTTTCCATCTCGATCCTTTTTGAAAGTAAATCTTTCATATTTTTTAATTTATTCATTAACATTTTCAACCAACTAAACGAAATAATTGAATAGCAAAATAAAGCTCAATTAATGAATAAAAATTCAATGTTTTCAATACATAGCTATTATATCTAGCAATCAAGGTCAAAGACTGTTGAAAAGCTAGTCATGTTTTCTTGAAGATAAAAAAAAATATTACATAAAAAATTTTATTTTCTATTTTGGATCTTTTTCTTTCTTTTATTTTCAACCATTTCCTTACTTTCTTTCTTTATAAAAAAAAATGCTTTTATTATTTCCCATCGGTGCTGCCATCTAGTGCGGCAGAAACTAGACGTCTATCTTAACATGACCAACGGTATCTCACCCATTGTGGTGGTCCTGAAAGAGTGGATACCACCTCTGGAGAACGCACTAGGTCTGCTCATCGGCAAGACCGATTGTGCAGCTCATTGGAAATAAAAATAAAATAAATAATTATTTCTCATTATTTTAATTCTACATCAAATGTCAAAAGTATTATTTTGAAGAAATATACATTCCCATTTATTCTCTTTGCACTAGCTGGCACATAAAGCCTTACAAAGAAATACATATGGCTAGATTAAAGTTCGGCTATAAGAGCTGCAGCCCCTGGCCCAAGATTGTTGAAGGGCCCCCATCAACATGAATTGCAATGAGAGAAAAAGTTTAATTAAAGAGTAAGAATACTTTTTTCTTTTCCTTCTTTTTTTGTACACCTTTATTTGACATTTTATGATAATTTAGAATTTCATGTTTTAATACATAAATTTAAGGTTTGACTTATAAACTTATGTTTATTTAGGTATTTATTAGTTTTAATTTCTTATGTTTATATAACAAGAAAAACACATTTTTTAACAGAAAATTTTATAGGAATTTTTTGAGACCAAAAATTTCCCCCGGGCTGCCTGAATATTCTCTAAAGCTATGTTTAGGCGACAGACATATTCTGCTTATTCAAAGCAATTCAATTTACTAGAAAATTGCATATAATTAATAAATATGATTATGGTAACATCCATGGCAAAACTCAGGGAGAAGAGATGTAGATATATGATTAAAATATAGTAAAGTAGACTGCAATGATTAAAATTTAGTAAAGTAGAATAATGAGTAGTGTGATATAAAAATAATTACTTTTAACATTAGTTTAATAAAGATAAAAGGTTCAAAAGCAAATTTTATTTATTTTTACTCTGATTCATGCATATCATTTACAAGTCGATCATATTTTAAGGTATAATTTTCAGCATATAACATCTAAAAGGAAATTAAAAGTTTTAGATGCTTATAAAATCACTAACGTTTGACAATAATTTAACATTTCATAAATTAAATATTCGCTCTCAAGAAAAGCAGAATAAGACAAAAAAAATTCCTAAAAATTACTTACAATAATAAATTGGCTTGAATAAACAAGAACTAGACATTTCTTAGTAATTTCTCATGATGAAATAGGCTTATTATTATGCTAAACCAATTTATTTTTTAAAAAAATTAATCTCTACTTTTTTTCAAAAATTTGGAGAAAGAGTCAACATTGGAATCCTTCAGCAAAATCTCTCTCCAAAAAGTAGTTAAGTTGTCACATAGTTATTCACATTATTTGTAGGCAGAGATTATTTTGCCAGCAGAAGTAAACTTCTAAAACGATTTGTTTATCTAGAAAACTAGGAGAATAGTTAACTACATATGTGATAAAATAGTTGTATATAACTACAAAATAAATGTTTTTTCTGACCACTGGCAATAACATACCAATCCAGAATTAAAAATAGACCCATATCAAGGCTGTCAAATTGACAATTTTTTTGAAAACTAGGCAACCAAGCTACTTTCCCTTAAAAATCAAAATTAATTTAAACAATCTTAATTCTGAATTCTTATCAGGATCAAATGATGAATAGATACTTAATAAATTATAAAAATTAACTTACATAAAATCGGTAAAATTTCGTCAGTCTTGGTGTCCCATGAACATTAAATATTAAAACAGACTCAATCATACTTTGTATAAATAAAAAAAATAAAACAATTGAATTACACAAACCAAAAATCAACTGTTTGATAAATTCCAATACTTTTATTTTTTAAAACAGAAAGTCATTCATTATAAACAATAAAACACTAAGCTTTATCAATGTGATTTGAATTTAAATTTACGAGATTTCTGTAATTTTTAAATTCTAAACAGTGGTGAGTCTTAATAATAGAAAAACTAATATCACAACATAAATAAAACATAAGGCTTGCCGTGTTTTGAGTGTTATCCCCTATTTGGCTATATTTATATAAAATATCGCTGTCTGTTATTTTTGGGGGGACATCATAACATGCTGGTCGAGTACTCAAAATTCGTTTTTTGCTAAATTAAACGGATTAAGCTAAAATTAAAATGAAAGAAAGAGTTATATTGTAAACACTACAAATATATTAATATTGGCTGGCGCGCTGTTTTAAGCTAAGTCAGCGTAAAAATAAGTCGGAAATGGCAACCCGGAAATTTACGACGAATATCAACTCCCAGTACCACCTGTGCTTAACTTTTCACGGTCAGCCATCCATTTATGATTTCATAAACACACTGTCTTGAATGCCAGCATTTTTTTAACACTATAGTTTGGTGATCAGCTGAAATTGATGATCGCCAAGAGAATTCTATTGCCAAGAGCTTGGATGACGGAATTTTCAGAGTGAGCAAAAATGAAGGAAAGGTTTGAGTTGGAGTGATGCAACAAATACCCTAGGAACAGTAGCGTACATAGACTTAGGTGAACTCCTTCCCCCGTGGGATTTCTAAATGCTACCATCCTGGACCTACCTCAGCAGATTTAAAATTATGATACGAAACAAAAATTATTAATTTTAATGTAAGATAATGAAAATCGTAATTGAGATGAAAGACCGGAGTTTAGAGAAGAAATTATATTGAACATTATATACGTTGACCACATTGAACTTAAATTTATCCTAATAATATGAAAAATAATAAAAATGTATTTTAATAATTACATTGAAAGTTTATTTAAGTTCAAGTGTAACTAATATTTATTTAGTGAATTAAAAAATAATTGTAGGAAAAATATTCAAGCACAAATTCGATACATTAATGTATAGAATTATTGTTATTAATATATGTTTGTATTTTATTCTCTTCGTTTTTTACAATTAAGAAATTTTTGAATAAGTTCGCCCAAATTTAACTTACGAACTCGGCTGCTTTCTATGCTTAATACAGCAGGACCGCTTAATCTATCTTCCGTTATCGTACTTCTTAAGTAAGTTTTGATTAGCTTCAGTTGGAAAATTACCCCTCTGCTGATGCTTATGACGATGGCAAAGTCAGAAATATAAATAAAAAATGCATTGCATATATCAGGGAGACTAGACGATAAAATATTATTCACAATCATCAAAAGATGAGCAACTTCGGCAATTTTTGTTAAGCTTCTCTCTTTTACTTCCCTTGACAAAATGCTTCGCATACAAATAATTTCTAATACAGTTAAGCTTGACACATCGTTTTGATACTTTTCGCAAAATTTAGTGACTTCCTCAAGGTCTTTATCTGTGAACTCTGCTAACGTTTTGAGAACTAAAAAACTGAACATATTGTTGATTAAGGACATGCTCTGAAATCTTTTATGAATTTGGTTTAACATTATATAAATAGCAGCATAAAAAAACTTTAACTTTGAAGCTGTAACAGGGATCTCTAAACTGAAAATCTTTTTCTAGTTCATCGAAAAAACTTTTAACTCTTATTTGTCTTTTAGTGGGCAATGTAGTTTCAGTTTTACATTCCTCTTTTCCTCATTCATAAAGCTCTTTTCCTCGTTCATAAAGCTCTTTTGCTTTATTGAAGAAACTATCAAAACTCAAGCGAAATTTTTTAAGAAAAATTACGTTACTCTCTAGAAAGCAGCAGGCTTCATCCAATGATATTTCAGTACCTTGCTTTGAAAGACTGGCATCAAAATGAATTTAAAGGAAAACATTTGTTTCTATAAAGCAGTTGTTTCTGCAATTTCCTTACCTTTAGTTGATGTTAGAATGATGTAAGAAGGGTATTTCATCTCGTTGCGTAAATTATCGTTCATTGCTGTTAAGCAATCTTATCTGGAAGATAATTTAGTAGGGCACTATTTCTTAAGTGTTTTTGTTCCAATACATTCTTCCAAAAAGGCTCATCTGGGTAAACTCTCACTAAAATAGATATAAATTTATTCATCAAACTATAGAATGCAACTATATAATATTTCCTACTGAATCATTTATAACTAAATTCAGATTATGCGATTGATGTTGCGTAAGTCTTCACGATGTCCTCTAGGAGCGAAATTGTAGGTTGATATAGAGATCATATCATCCAAAATTTGTTTTAATACCTCACGTAATATTTCGTTATACTTTTGGAATGTTGTTAAAATATCTTTTTGGTTTTTTTTTATGCTATATATAACGCACTCATTCAAATAAGCTCTAGAAATTCGCGTTTTTTTTTCTCCCTCAAACCCAGCCAGTCTCTAAAGAACCTTTGCACCATGCCTTGTTGAAATGTACATTACCTCTATCAGCAAAAATCCAACAAGGTTCGCAGAAAGATGACGAATAACATAGCCAACTCCTTTCTAAAATTTGTCTAGTTTTAAGTTTACAAAAATAGTGTTCAGAGTTAAAGGAATTTGCTGTAGGTTCTTTGGGAAATGGACTCCATCAATAGACCTCTGGTACAGAATTTGAAATTTATTAGAATTTATTAATTTATTTAGAATTAGAATTAACTCAGAGCCAAATGTTCTCTTTTTACTCATTTTTAATAAAAAATAAAAAATTTAAAAAAATACACTTAAAATATCAAAATGAAATTAATTAAAAAAATTAATGAATGATTTCTATTGGTAATATATGAAAAATAAAAGAATCTTTCGAATTTAGGATATCTCCTGTACATTCGCACATTTGAAAAAAACATGAGGTTTGCGCTAATAGCAAGGAAGCGATGTAACCTTCTTCCCTTAAAATAAAATAAATCTGTTCGTTATCATACAGCAACAATGTCAGTATTCATCTACGAAAAGGTAGCCCAAGATTAAACTATGCCTATGTGACTTCCTTATCAAAGTTTCGGCCCCGTCAGGGGACCCAACTCATTCATCTCAGTGGTAGTTATGGTACAAAAGCCGTGGCTCCAATCAGCGGGGTGTAAAAAATTAAAATGCAAGCAAATGGGTAAAAACAATATAAGACATGAAAATGAGTACAATAAGGATATCATGAGATAATTACAGGTATTTACAGAATATTTACAGAGAGATAATTTCGGTCACCTGCCTGCCTCCCCTCCCCCCTCGCGGGATTCATGGGTGCACAGACAGGGACTTTGATTTGAGGAAGTGGGATAGGATAGGTATTAACTAGTTAAATCTTTTAGATAAAACTGCGTCTGATAGATAAAATACGGTTGCCGGGCTATATAGGCTGTTTTCCCTAATAAGCTCGAAGTCGAAAACTTGGTTATAGTTACACGTAGTGCATTTACGTGCTTCATTGAAGAAGGAGATAAAGAGTTTAACAGTGTGCTCCTCAAATGAGTCATTGTTCAAATCTTTTCTAATGTCGCTCATTCTGAGCCTACGGGGGGCTTCCGTAATTCTCCTTATCATTTTATTTTGGGCCGTCTCAAGTTTTCGCTTCTGGGAGTTCGAAAGGGCACTTCATGCCGGGCAGCGTAGCTCAAGATTGGCCTAATGCATTGTAGAAATTAAGTTCTTTTGGTCCTCAGGGCTAATTTTGAGGTGTGGTTTAAAATAGATTTTAGTGCATAAAACGCACCCTCGGCTTTAGCAGTGATACTGGAAATATGGGCGTTCCACTTCAGGTTGCGCGTGAGAGTTAGCCCAAGATAAGTTGCCTTATTTACAACTGGGATAGCTTCATTAAAGAGGAGAATGTGCCCAAGATTAAATCGAGTTAGCATGCCTTATATACTAATGAATTGTGATGGTTAATAATCGTATTGGTTGTGACACTACTATACTCCCCCATCAGAATTTTATCAATGATAGTTGCAGTATATTGCGAAAGAACGGGAAAGCTGAGGTTCACCGGATTTTTTAAGCAAATCAGCTGTTCAATGTGGATCACCCATCGTTGTTGGATATTCATATCACCCAAGGAGTTAAAAATTTGGAGCATTCTCCTGACCAAACTATTGGGACCATATTTCCCAGATTGCGTCTACCCGCTTTATTTTGGGGTTCGAATCCGTTGAAGCAAAGGTATGTTTACTCAGAGTGCGTTTTCCTGTGTGATTTCGTAACTTAAAATATCTTCTGCACTTATTAATTAGCATATTTGAGGTCTCCCCCTTGAACCAATAAGATTGAGTCGGATCATTAGATCAAAAATTATTCAGGGTGGTCCGTTTCTTTTTTCTTTCTTTCTTTTTTTTTTTGCGCAGTGTGCACTAGCGATAGTATCAAATTGCATTGTCAATGAAAATCTCATGGCAAAGTATGTTTTAGCTGAGCGTACGAAACGTTGCAAAAAAAAAAAAAAAAAAAAAAAAAACCGCATATAATTATATTGATTTAAGATTATTTTCATCTTAAAACTAGCTTTATTCAAGGATTTTTCCTGCTTGAAAACCCTAAGACAACTTCGCTTTAAGGTTCTTTTCCAAGGTTTTTGATAAGGGTCATGTGCTTAGAATAGAGCAGGTAGTCGCAGACCTCATTTTAAGGTTAGGAGGTTTACACGTAGATAGAGAGTCAACCATCACTGGCTGCGGTCAGTGTGCGGATGGGTGACCACTTGGATCAGTCTGCGTAGGGACCGAGGGTGTGCGGTATTGGTCCTCGTTAAACTGTGCTACCGTAATGTGTTCGACTTCGCGCGCAGGTCGTCGGGCTACCGAAGCGGGGGTGCCATCCCCTCCGCAGAGCATCAAAATTGTGATGGCAAGTCTTCAGATCATCCTCCGGGATGCTTCCCAGACCGTGGCCAATAGCCCAATGGGCAGCGCTAGTGCGACGTAACTTAACAACAACAACAACAATGTATATAGAGTAAAATACTTTTTTAGATTACCATGAAAAGGTTTTTGCTGAGTGAAAATAAATGCTATCTGGGATTAAAGAAATACTTCAGACAATGCAATTTTTATTTTAAGTGTATTGATACTACTTGGTACGATTCGCGATCGCAACACTCGAATACGCCATCTGGGGAGAGACCGGCTTCATGCTTTTAGCCCTTCTCCCTTCCCTCTCCTCTTCTTTTCAGTTGTATAGTAATGTACTACGATAATTTCCCTTTTCTTAATATTTTTCCCTTTCATTTAATAAAAATATTTTTTTAAATTTCTATGATGCTTTTCTTTAGAACTATGTTTAATGTAGTTTTCAGTTCCATATAGTTTTTTAAGTTAAAAGATTTTAATCTCTGTGAAAATCAAGAGAGAAATTAACGTACTTCCTTCCTCTATGATTGATTGATTGATTTTATTGAAATTACATACATTTGCTGACTTGTGTGCTCAATATATAGGCTTATAAGTCATTGTCAAGTAGAAAATACAGATAGAACAATTCAGAGAAAGACATCACAAAGAATACATCCAGGGTTACAGCGGGATTCGAACCCGCTACCTCCACGCTTAACAGAGCGTTTGGACCGGCGATACCGCTCGGCCAGGGAGGCCCCTTCCTCTATGACTTTCCACACGCCAATGGGGAAAGCATGTGAAAGTGTTGCCATAGGAAAAGAGTTCTGCTCTACGCCACCTGCAGCCCATTTCGATCGCCAATATTAGATACGATTCTAGCTTCGCATGTCAATTTTTGCATAAAAAATTTCTTTTTTCTTCAGAGAGGGGGGCCTCCCTGGCCAAACGGTATCGCCGGTCCAAACGCTCTGTTAAGCGTGGAGGTAGCGGGTTCGAATCCCGCCGTAACCCTGGATGTATTCTTTGTGATGTCTTTCTCTGAATTGTTCTATCTGTATTTTCTACTTGACAATGACTTGTAAGCCTATATTGAGCACACAAGTCAGCAAATGTATGTAATTTCAATAAAAAAAAAATCTTCAGAGAGGTAAAAAATTTCTGAAAAGTTAAATCAATTCCAAAATAAACAAATTAAATACGTATTTCAATTCATATTGTTGTTGTTGTTAATTTACGTCGCACTAGAGCTGCACAATGGGCTATTGGCGACGGAATGGCTGGGACGTATGGCTGGGAAACATCCCGGCGGATGATCCGAAGACATGCCATCACAATTTTGATCCTCTGAGGAGGGGATGGCACCCCCGCTTCGGTAGCCCGATGACCTGCAACGCGAAGTCGAGCACTTTACGGTAGAATAGTTTAACGAGGACCAATACCGAACACCACTAAATTGCATTTTGGAATTTAGTTAGTTTAGTAAAATTTTCAAATAATATTTAAAAAATTGTGCGTCTTAACGATCAGTCCGATCACCGGGACTATTTCAATTCATAATAAAAAGCATCAAGAAGATATGCTAACGTTTCAATAATATCTTTCAAAACCGAAAGTAATAACCAGTCCTTAACCATTTTTTTTCTGAATTAAACTGTGTGGTCTTACCGAGTGGTCTTGTTGCTCCTCCGAGCACTTTGCAGTGAGAAAGAAATAGGTTCAAATCCCACATGTAGGGGGAGGATCTTATTTTAAATACGTCAGCATGTTGCTGTTCGTTGACGTTGACGTAATTTACAACCCGTGATTTTGAGAATTTCATTTTAAGGGAGTGTGGGGGGGGGGGATAAATATAAATATTTTGTGTATTGGTTAGTGTAATCTAAATTTCAAATTTTAGTATATTGTATTTTCTCTTTGAAATCAAATAAATATTTTGATTTTAGTTCTCTTACTGTTATAATTGTGGTAAGCAAAATATTGCAATCATATTTTTTACTGAGCTTTGAAAATCTGTTTATTTCTATTGATAATAATGTATGTAGATGCCTTATGAGTAATTGAACGTGACGTAATGCCTCTTAATTTATAAACTTGTATGCTTGTAATATTATCGATTATTATTTTTTTGTATTTCAATTGATTAGGAAATAGATCTGTAAGAAAACCTTTGGCATCAGGTAAAATGCAGAGCTGGATTTAAATATAACGTTTAAAGAATTTCCCCTGCTTGTTTGTAGTTTTAGTTTCAAAGCGTTATTTTTTTCCCCCCTATAAGCAGAATCTACGTCAGGTAAAATCATAAAACATACGTTTGTTAAATTAGATTTTGTAACATTTAGGAGATAAATTTGACAATTCCTGATAAATAAAAGTATACACACAATATTTTATGGTATAAACAGTACAATGAAATGCTAGAAATAGAAGGAAAAGTTATTATATTATTGTGCACTTTTTAACAATGCTCATATGTCTTTTTTTATTACTAAAACTGGGTGTACTCTTTTTCATGTGAGTTTTCTTTGAGAAATATGTAATCAAGCTTTTAGTTCCCACAAAAAATAAGCATGCATGCTAATGCTTTCATGAATTTTCTTTATTTAGATTCTCAAGTATGACTTCAAGGAAAAAAGTTTTGCTGAAAGTTATTATTCTTGGAGATTCTGGTGTTGGAAAAACTTCCCTCATGAATATGTACGTGAACAAGCGTTTTAGTAATCAATATAAAGCCACTATTGGTGCTGATTTCTTGACTCGTGAGTTGGTAGTGCAAGATCGACTTGTAACAATGCAAGTATGTATCATTAACATATGTAGATTTTCTTATATAAATCTGAAAGTAATACGCCTGATTTTTAGAGAAAAAAATTACTCTGTTGTTTTCATTCAGAAAAAATAAAAAAAAATTCAAGCTTTTTTGCGAGCCTTGCTCATATAGTTGTTACTTTATTAATATTGCTTCTTATATTGATTAAAAGACAGTTTCTTCTTTGTCTTTTTTTTTTCAATTTATGCATATAAACTTTCAAATCTAATTAGTTTACATTAATAATAAAAAATTATAAGCATTTTTCATGTTAAATAATGGATTACAGCAACTTAATACATTTTGTTTTGTTTCATCAGTCTAAAATCATAAATCTTAATACATTTTATCTTTCTATATTTTTATTATGAGGGCATTTAGTTAATTACTTTGTTAAACACCTGTATAATTAGTTGATGCATTATATAAAAATAATGCCATAGTTGAGCAATATTTCATGATTGAGATTTAAAAAAAAAGAAACTATTTAAAGCATTTGTACTTTGATATATTTTTATTATTGTTATTATTATTTGTTTCTCAAAAAATGATCTCTCCGATTGTCTAGAAATTGTATTAAACAAAATCTTGAAAAGTAAAAAAAGTGTAGGCAAACTGATCAATAAAAAATTAAGTTATGCACAAGATATACCATGCGTTCTGATTTGTAAACTCACTGCTTGATAAAGAGCTGTTCGCGTTTCGATAGCAAAAACTGCTTTTTGACATGGTAAATATCAAAAATCTGATAAGCTATCCAGAACCTAGATAAATTGTAAAATCAAAATGTACCGTATTTTTCGGCGAAAGCGCCGCTTCGTCGCAAGCGCCGCACCTCGATAAAAATGAAATTTTTTAAAAAAAAGTTACAGTAAGCGCCGCAATGGCGCTAAACCGCGTATATCAGCATCCTTTTAGAAGAGACCTTTAAATTACCATTTAGAGTATCTGTATAATAAAAAATTTAATTTTTTTATGCATTTCATAAAGTAAAGTTTTAATTTCTGAATTATAATAAAAAATTTCTTTTTCAGCAAAAAAAAAAAAAAAACGCAACAAAAAAAGTTTTCTCTTTCAGCAAAAAAAAAAGAAAACAACAAAACTATATAAAATAAAGTTGTTCTTACCAGTTGGCATCGCGCCAAAAAACAGAAGAACAGCAACAAAAAAAATTTATATGTTCAGTAGCTGAATTAAGGCTGATCTGATTACAGAAATCCGTAAAACAATGTAATAAGAAAAAAAAAAAAATTTATTAGAAGAAAGATTTTAAAATTTATTACCGTTAACAATTTGAGGAAAAACTAATACATAATAACGAAACAGCTAATAATAACGAAATAACTAATAATAACAAGAATAAGAAATAACTAAGCAGGCCCCAAAAAAATTCTGAAGGAATGAGCGAAGGGGAAATAAGTTTCACTTTCACAATCTTTGAGGGTGGAATTTTAGTCAAGACTCAACTTAGAAAGAGAGAAGAAAATGTTTAAAAGAGGGGTGTACCCCACCTCCTCCACGTGTCATTTCTATTGGAGCTGTTTAGGAGGAATCAATCAGTTATATTTAAAAGGGGTTGGGGAAAAGAAAAGGGTATGGGACCCCTAATCCAGCATTCCAAAATTCGGCACTTAATCTGATCTAATCTTTTTTTTTTTTCTTTTTTTTTTTAAAGAAATTTATATTGATAAGACAAAAAAAAAATCAGCTATATTCTTTTTATTTGGAATTTTATTCTGTTGAAGTAACTGTAACTTACTTTATTTTATCTTTTAAAAATAAAAAAGAAGCTTGAAAAAAAATAATAATAAATCTGTGTCAAAGGAAACATCTGTTTCTAAAGCAGTTTAAAATAAAGTGAGAAGTAAAAACACTTGCATTTCCAATGAACAAAATAAAGAAATGGAAGTTGGAAAAAACTGTTCAATCAATCTTGACAGCTGTGCTTTACTGATTTGCCCCCAAATTTCCCCCTTCTGTTTGACCATAAATTGGCCACACCCAGTTGACATTGAAACTACCACGTGGACAACAAAATGAATTCTATCCCTTTTGCGGTTTTTATTCGATTCATTATTTTTTTTTATTTTGCCGCTTTTTATTTTTTCTTGTTAATTGTTGCTTGCTTGTTTTTTTTATCGTTATTAGTTTTTAGCTTGTTTTTTGTTGTTATTCATTGTTAGTTTCTTAGCATTAATTGTTAAAAAAAATTTATTATTTTTTTTTGTAGTTCCCTGTTAGCTTTTTTTTCTTCTTGCGAGGTAAGCGTCTTTTGTTAAAACAAAATGTTATCTAAAAGAAAAAACGAGAACTATTATCTCGCTCCAAAGAAGAAACGATTATTTCTTTTTCATAGGATTCTGATTATTTCTTCTTGATTATATTATATAGATTATTATTTTGATTAGTAAAATTTCTCTTAAGATGGGCCAGTTTTAAATTCACCTCACCCCATCATAATCTACGATCGAAACTTGACTAAATTTATTGGTTTTTCTGAAATTAACAGTGGAATTGAATTATAGTAATATTTGGGAGCCATATTGGAATTTCCGAAAGAGATCCGAAGTTCGGCATTTCGTCAGTCCCGTGAGTGTCGGATTTAGGGTCCTATTCTTCCTTTTCTGTTCGCTCAAATTACAATTGCCAAGGCGCTAAATAGATTTCTAGCTTGCGATTTTTCCTTAAGCTGGGGGTGGATACAAGATGCATACCTTTTAAATTTTCTCCTAATGCGATGTTTCTTTAAAATTATTATTTCGTTTATTTATTTTCTTACAGGCTGCTGCCGAAAGTTTGCTAAGAATTGGCGATGTTCTGCAGCAGATCGCAATACAGGCGAATATTTCGTCGACTTCGTTATTAATTTTTTTTAATAGTCAGAAAATTATTTAATCTTAAATAACTTTCCTTGACGAATTTTTTTGCTACTAAAAAATATTTCGTCGGAAGCGCCGCATGTAGGAAAAAAACAACTTTTTTTTCGATAGCGCCGTGGCTCTTCCGCCGAAAAATACGGTATGAAGTTTTTTAGAAGCACTATATTATATATATAGATCGAGCACGCCAACTCTATCAAACACCTGACTGCAATTTCGACTAGCGATCGATACCAAATGAGCGCCCTCTTCCAGTACTCACTCTTGTAAACAGTCATTTTTTGTAACATTTCTACTAAACAGACAATGTTTTTTAAAAATTTGTATAATATTAAACAAATTTTTGTGGATTTAGAAAAGAAAATCTACCAAAACATAATTTTAATGTTTCACCCCCCTTCTAAAATCAGTATACTTTTTTAAATTCTCCCAAATTCAGAGGTTGAAATGCCAGGTTAGAATTCATTGATTGAGAAGAATAGTGACAGGATAATTTTTTTTATCGAAAATTAGAGTTGTTAATTCGTAGTGCTATGATGTCAATGTTGATCAATATTCATTAGAAAATTAATTTGTCTAACTAATTTGTCTGATTTTTTACTATTTTAGTGTATGTCAAAATTTCTACTTACATAAAGTTATCCTTTGATATTTTTCAAGATCTGGGATACAGCTGGTCAAGAAAGATTCCAGTCTTTGGGTGTTGCATTTTACCGAGGTGCTGACTGTTGTGTTTTAGTCTATGATGTGACCAGTCCTAACTCTTTTAAATCACTTGACAGTTGGCGAGATGAATTTCTTATTCAGTCAGGGCCAAGGAATCCTGATGATTTTCCATTTGTAGTAATTGGAAATAAAATTGATTTGGAAAACCGAGCTGTAAGCATTTAATTTAATTCAAACTTATTATTTTTTTAATTAAATATTTATCTCTCAGCAGTATAAAATTTATTTTACTCAAAGTGTAAATCATCTCAAATTGAATTTTGGTAGCTAAAATCGAGATTTTTTTTCCTAAATTTGATATTTTAATAAAAATACATAAAAAATTTTATGTAGAATTTCAGTCGATAAACTAGAATCAATATTGTGCTATTGTTTTGCCCTTCTGCCTCAGCACTCCTTATTATTTTAATATGATGTAGTAAAAGAGTAACTATCTGGAATACACAGGAATTTTCTAATTCTGGATACTTTAGTGACAAAAATCTTAGTTTTTTGTCTGACCTTGTTTTCAAGGAGAAAAGTACTGCAGTTTAACCAAGAGTTTGCCACGATCTACATTTACAAAAAATTATATCTCTAAGAGATAGAAAACTATAATATTTGTCCATAAAAGTTATTAAAGAGAAATAATAAGGAATAAAATAGAAATATTTAAGTAGGAAAAAATGCAAGAGAGAAACAGAAAAAAATCATTTTTGGTTTTAAGTTTCATCTATTTTAATTTGTTAACCCCTAAATTCTTAGCCTTCCATGTTATCATATTTATTGAAAAAACTTCGTTCCATTATAAAAATGCCAATACAAACAAAGGTAAACTTGCTGTTTATAATAGTAATATAATAAAGAGGAAAAAACTAATATATGTCCTTAACCTGTTAAAAATAAATAACAGACTAATTAAGAGCTTAAAAACTACATAAAAAAAGTAAAATTGCAAAGCAGAAAAAACAAAAAGAATTTAATTTTTTTCTTTTTTTAAAAAAATTTCCTCTGTTTCAATTTTTTATGTAGGAAATCTGTTTTCCATATCATATTTTCTAGAAATGTGGCATGCCAGTGGCTATATTGTTATCGATTCTTTAAAAAAAAAAAAAAAAAAAAGAAGAAGAAAAGGAAGCTTTGGTATGTACCTCTTAAAAGAAATTTTGAGCAAAACTGGAATTTTAATAAAGACTCATTCCATGTGAAATGGACCAAAGCTTTAATGAACTAATTTTTATGGAAAATTTTTTGAGAAATTACATGCTGAAATAAAACTAAAAAGACTTCTTCTTTTTTTTTTTTTCAAATTTTTTGGTTCAATTTAATAAAGTGGCATAACTAGAAAAGGTGGCTCATACGTAATTATCATCTGTAACTGCTTTTTTTCCTTTACTTATAAGCTAATTTTGTGTCATTCGAAATGAAAAAGTACGTGGCAATGCAATAAAAATATTAAAATGTTGTAAATATCTTAAGTAAGTATGTATTTAAAATTTTCTATTAAAATGGCACCTACTTTAGAGAATTTTTTTTTTAAATTTCAGAAAAGTTAAATCATAAGTTTTACAATGTTTTCATGCTTTTCAACTTCAAGGAAAAAACAGAGGGTTTTTTTTTTTAAATTTCTTTTTCTTTGTGTATTTAGTTTTTGACAAATTTTTGTGTTAGAGTATCATTTGACAATAAAGCTTTAAAAAATGGAAATAAAGACTCTAATTTATTAGAATAGGAAATATAGCACTTAAAAATTAAGAGCCAAAAAAGTTTCTGTTGTAGTTTCCTATTACAATTTGCCTTTTTTTTTCTTCATATCAACAATGAAAGTTAAAAAAATTTTCCTTACTTCTTTTCTTAGTGTTTCCACTTCATTTATCAATTTTTTACAAGACTTGAAATATTCATCAAGTACTTTGATGATCTTCAATTCTTCCAATCAAATAATTTTATTTAAAATTCATTCGTAACAACTATCTGCTTGTTGTCCACATTTCCATTTTATAATACCGAATTTAGATATAGTGAGGTAAAAATTAATATTCTGATAAATTAAGTGCTTAGTTAATTTTTTCATCAGTTTAGGCCTAATTATGTCAGCTTAAAATAGTTTATTAATTAACTCATTACGTCAAATCAGCTGAGTTTTTCCAAACAATTAGCAATTTTACTTAATGCTTAATTTATGCTATACTTATATTTCAATCATGTGCCTATAACAACTAATACTTTCAATTGCTAAATAAGGTGAAAAAATTGAGTTTATTGAACTTTGTTATTTCACTGAAATATTTTCGCTTTGAACCATTGATTATTATTTTTTAATGACTAAAAACACCCTCTTGATTTTTTTTATGTTGAAAAGTATGAGATATTAAATAATGTGAAAAAAATTTCCTATGAAATGAGTTCAATACAAATAGCAGCATTTTAATAGTTTTATTGCTTGATTCTCTACTTTTTCTTACTAATGACTCTGAAATTAAAAAAGTTACAGACGTTAAAAGCCACCTTCTCTAGTTATAATATTTTGTTGAGTTGAATTTCAAAATGGCACTCTTATTATAGTTTTCGCTCAAAAAAATGTTGAGAAAAAATAATTTTAGTCCTTTTTTATCACATATTCTTACACTCAAAAGAGGGTGCGTAGCGTTTTTAAAAAGTGTTTAAAGGTGCTTATTTTCGTTTTTTAAAAGCCCTTAAAGGGGCTTTTTTCCATAAATTTTTTTAAAAAGTGCTTAATTTTCCCCTTTCCGAAATTTGATTTTTTTCTTTACCGTGTTGACTTTCGCCACAAATTATGCAAAAAGACTTTGTTCTATTCAACATTTTCACAATTAATTCAACCCCAATCTATTTCGGCGTACCGCCAGTCTGTAGTGTATGAAAGCACCATTTGTTTTACATGTTTGATGAAATACTTGCTGGCCCGCACTTGCGTATACTGAGCTGGATTCAGTGTTAAGGATATTTGACTCTCATATGGAACCCTGCTGCATTATTTTGAAAGAGATTCTCAATTTCAGACTTCATTTTCCGCCCTCTGTTATAGAATCGAATAATATAATTTTCCGCCCTCTGTAATAGAGTCGAAAAATCTCTAAAATTTTTGCTGATTACGGGGACCAACTAAACATTGTAAATTTTTTTCTCTATTAGTGAATGAAAATTTCATTTCTCTTGTTAATTTCATCATTTGTGACGCGCCATCGTCTTTGTCACTGTAATTAAAGCCATTAACAAAGTAAATAACTTGCCAACCCTGTCTAATTATGATATTTTTCAAAGTGCTTAAAAATATTTTTTGAATCCTTGAAAAGAGCTTAATAGGTGCTTATTTTTTGTTGAAAAAGTTGGCTACACACCCTGAAAAAGTTTCCAGAAAATCTGTTGCATAGCAATAACAAGATTTTTATTTTGGTTCAATTCAAATTGAAGGAGCTTAAAATATTAATATAAATAGAGCTAATTATGTGTGATATACTAATCATGGAATTATTTGTATGCTGTAATATGTAACATTTATGTAACCTGAAAGATATTATTTTAATATATATCTGCTATTTTAAAGTTAACAGTACTGCTACTAATTTTAAGTGCCTAAAAAGTAAGTATTATGGTAAATTACTGTTATTCAATTAAGCCTGCTCATAGTTAAAATTTTTATTAAATAAAGAAGTATACTTAATTTACCATATAAAATTCTGCTTCCTGAGACATTTACAAAAAATATAAAAAATTTTAAAATGTAGGATTTATTGTTGTGTGGAGTCACAGCGAAAGTTAGTATCTCTTCAATATTTATATAATTGAAATTTGTTGTTGCTGAGGCAGCTAAAGATATTAACTTTATTATTCTAAACTTTTGTACAAATGTGAAGAAATGGTAAATTTAAAGCACTACTGTGAGTGTATAAACAAAATACATGTCTTCAAAATAATGCTTAATTTAATAACAATTGTTCTTTCTGAAAAAAAAATCATTATGAAGACAAATAAAAACAAAACAAATATAAAATGCGTAGTTTTGCTCTGTGAATGAAGTTAATGAAAAAATAAACAACACTTAAAATTTTTAACCCTTTTGCTTGAGACATTTCATGTGATAAATCACCTCCCAGGGCTGTTTTTTATTTCAATTATTTTTCTTACTAACACAAGACTATTGCATGAGATTAGGAGAAAAAAGTAATAAACTTCAAAAATATTTTTCAGTTTATTGTTGTGTGATTTGAAAGTACTGTCTTTCTGTTGAATGACCTATGTGTGCTTTTCAACTTTGAAGCTTAAATTTGATCATTAGGCCAAAAGTAAATCGGAGTGGTTAGATGTAGATATTTTGTGGTTAATTCTGAAATCCTATTTTTCTTTTGGAACTTACTCTTTTAACCTTATTTTAATGAATTATTGGTGATATTTTGCAGATTTCTACAAAAAGGGGACAAGGCTGGTGCCAAAGTAAAAACAATATTCCATTTTACGAAACCAGTGCTAAAGAGTCTATAAATGTTGAACAAGCATTCCAGGCTGTTGCCATGAGTGCTTTGACACAAGAACAAGATGCAGAATTATTCAATGACTTTCCCGATCAAATAAAATTAAGCAATAATGAAAAGCAGTCCAGGTCTGATAGCTGTGCTTGCTAATATTATCTATTTTTGGGTAAGAAATTTAATATATATCTAGAAAGTGATTAACTCAATCCTGTTGTTACATGCTAAGAAAAAAACAAAAGTGCATTTAACTATGCAGATAAAAGGTTTGTTTTTAAGAGAACTTTTGACTTATCTCGCAGCTTTTAAATTATCCAAAGGAGGGAAAAAGCTGCAGAGTGTAAATTTTGTATAGAAGAATATGTTGTAAACAATTATATATGTTATATACATATTGCATAATATTGATAGAATCTTTTAATTTGTTGTGGAAAGTTATCTCATTTTTACATTATTTGAGCTTGTGCATCGTCTTGACTTTTTAAAACTATCTTCTTTTTTTTTTACTGCAATAATTGTTATCACATTTACTTTAATGTATGATTAAAAGTGCAACAATTGAAATTTTATTTTTATTTAAATGTATGTTTTATAAAATAAATTTTGAAATAAAAAGTTTTTTAACTCTCTGATTAATGTCTTATTTATTCTGAAGGAAACTGAATGTTACATGACATTTTCTTTTTTATAGTAGTACCAAATTTAAAGGGGAAAAAAAAAAAACAGTTGTCTTACACTTATTAACAAAAGTATTACTCACCCATTTCTGTTATGGTTAGAAGTATTGGGGAGGTTGCAAAGGTCTTTTTTTTTTTTTTTTTTTTTTTTTTTTTGAAGCATTATGAGAAATTAAGGTTAAGATTTTCTAGATTAAGCATGCAAAATGAACAGATCAAAAGCCACCTGTGGCTGAAAAGGCTGCAGTAGAATTTTTTTTATTTTTTTAAATTTATTTCATAACTATTTTATTTATTTGAGAAGTCGGAATTTTGAAATTTCATTTTTTGAAAAATATTTAATCAGTTCTTTTAAAGTTTGGAATTTTCCCATTAAAATTACATAGTTAAAAAAAAATCTAAATGTTGTACACCTTTACAATTCAAACATTATCATTGTTTAAATAAATAATGATAGAAAGTTGTGTATAGTATGAAACTATATTTGGACTGCCAAGTTTTATAATTATGTGGAAAAGCTATTTTCATTTGTTTGAATAGCTTTAGAGATGCAATGAAATATGTAAAATATATATGTATAAATATATTAATACATAACATTAAGAAGAGGAGGTGTAAACATCAATCATTCTCCTAACTATATTTTGAAATTAAGTCTCCCTAAAAAAAATTTGTTTTCAGAGAAAGTATGCTTTTGTATGACTTCGTCTGCACTAATTAAATAGCATGTTCTATCCCCTTACTATTGATATTGCATTGTTATCTAATTGGATTTAATTGTGTAAAAAAACTGATCTTTAGATCAAAAGTTATCTTGTGCAATGTACAGTGCGTAAAAAAAAGTAACTAAACGAAACACCCTGAAAATCTTTCAATATAATAGTAATATTTTTATTAGATTTGACAATTCCTGTTTCCCAAAATATAGGGGGTACCCACAATCTGGGGAGTAGAATCCTAATAGTTTGGTAAGAAGAGAAGACAAAAGTTTAGACCCCTTAATATTAATTTCACTTTTTGTGTATTTTGCCATGACTCGTGAGCTTTTTAAGTGAATCTATAAACTCTTCCACACAGGCTTAATAATATTTATATGGCTTAATACAAAATCGGTCTAATAGTTCCTAAGAAATCAAATTTTGAAAAGTCAGTTATTTAAAATCTGATTTCTCAGGAACAACCCAACCAATTTCATTCAAACTTTATATTTTGCCATGAAAAATTACATACTTTAAAATGATGTAAAAATTTGTATACAATAGAATTCTAAAATTTTTCGACTATTTATTAAATAATTATTTAAAATTTTTTTGCCCGGAATTATTTTTTTATAAACATATTTTATAATTGCGTGCAAAAAATTTTCAATTCACTTAAAAAGTTCTCGAGATATGCAGGGCTGATTGTGCTCCGGAAAAAATCCTGATTTCCGGATTTTTCGCTAACAGTGATCTGGAAGTTTCCGGAGATCGAAGGTCAGACGTTTCAAAAAATCATTGATCATAGAAGTTTCCGGAAATCAAATTTTCAAATGTGGAACTTAAAAACACAGTTTATTTTATTTGTTTGTAAGGGAGAGCCAGAGTGATACTTTATAAGCTTATATTCATGATTAATATTCATTTTTTATCAGTAAATGGTTGTTATAATCATAAACTCAAGAAAGACATAGTTGTAAATTTTAATTACTTCTCCAGGTCATCATAGGTATGTGTAAAATTTTAAGTAAACACAGAAATATTGAGAAAAAGGGAAAAAACCTAGTTAAAATTTTTTTCTGATTTTTAAATGTAAACCGTTTTTTTTTGCAAGAAATTTTCCGGAATTTTGACTTGGGCTTACAATCACCCCTGGATATGGTAAAATATGTAAGAAGTAAAATTGACATTGAGGGGTCCAAACTTTCGACAGCTTTCCTGACCAAACTATTGGGAACATATTCTCGAAGAAATTAAAAATATTATTATTGATTAAACATATTGGAATAGTGGTTTTGATCATAAAATGAGAGTGGAATTGTGAGGCACGTATCAGTTTTAAAATAGTTCACTTATTTTCTCATGATCAATTTTCTTTGGAGTGATGTTTTTCTGTTAACAAGGTTATCATAGCTGATGAAAGACCAAGGATGAGTTTAAGCGCATTAGATAAGTCGGGGATTTAGTAAAGATTTTGCTTAAAAATACAGTTGATGAGGTTACAGAGTTACTAAAATATGATTTTTTTAAAAAATAGTTTCTTAAAATTTATTTTATAAATTTTTAAATTAAAATTTAAATATTATTATTAATTAAATATAATAAAATTAAATATTTATAATTTATTTTTATTTAATTTTCAAATAGCAATAAAAACAAATGGTGACAATATATTTGAAACTTTTAATACTATGTAAAAAATTATTTTATACTAACATATAAGAAAAAAATCTTGTGATTCTAATTTTCTTAAAATGGAATAGAAATATACCAACTACTTAAAAGTAGGCTAAAAGGAGCTAATCAAAACTTTAACTTTACAAATCTTATTTTTTTTAACTTTTAAAATGACAAAATATATTTTGTTAAATAAGCACACTTAGCATTTTGTCACGCATTTTATACAAAATAAATGACTGAATAATTAAAAATAAAACCTGCATCTGGAAAGGCATTCTGAAGATATTTATGTACAGCTTTATCTTCTAATGCCATGTATTTCATATAAAACACCAATGCTTATATTGTTTAGTAATAATGAAATTTATTTTCATTATTACTAAATTTATTTTCATTATTACAATCTGAAAGGGATTGTTAAAGCTGTTTTGGGCGTTGATATTTTAAAATTTCATTTTTTTTAATTTTGCATTCTGAAACATGATATATTAAAAAAACACAATGCAGCAATAAATAAAAATCTAGGAAGACAAGAAAGAGATCATCTAGTATTACGAAGGAAGCCCACAGCAATATAAAGAAGGAAAAATCAAAAGATCTCATAAAGAAAATTACGATCTTAAACAAAATAGGGCTAAAATAAAATCAACGAAAAGAAAACACTTAGAACGTTTCTCGAATCATTGAAGAAAATCAGAAATATACTTAGTTTTCATATTCATTATGAAAAATAAAAATTTGTTTCGATTTCGATATTTACAACCAGTTGTACTGGACCAAGGTACAAACTTTTCTATATCATCTCAGTATTAGAGTCCTTAGTTCAAAAAAATTTCTTTTTACTTTAGTTTAATTCAAAGCATTATTAGATAATAAAATAAATTATTAGTAGGAAATGTCACAGGCTACTCTGAGTAAGAAAAATATATATATAAAGCTACAAAGAAATAATCTATAAATTTCCACAATTAAAAACAACATATTGAATTGTATATAAGTTACTACGTCTCATTTGTGTATTTCACAGGCAAGGAATTCACATTAATATTTTTAAATAGTCTGAGCTTCTTTGATTTACCGATGAGAAGCAGGGGAAATTTATCAGTTCCACTTGCATTTGCGCAAACTAGAAGGGACACTCGGTCTTTGCTCTTCTTGTAACCTGGGGCACTGGCTTCTTCTTTAGATGCCAAAGTTTTCGATGGCATCATTCTGTAAAACAAGCCAGTTTCATCGGCGTTATAAATTTGATATAATGTCAAATTTTCTTTTTCAATCATTTCTTCAAATCTTTCAACAAAGTCTTTAGCAGATTCTATAATGGCAGACAACGTTTCACCTGCAATCGCCAGTTGTCGAATTCAATGTCTCTTTTTAAATTTATCTAACCAACCTCGACTTGCACAAAAACTTTCATTTTTGGCTGAGAAGAAGGGCTTTCTCTTTTAGAATGTTCCCGGAAATAGGAATGCCCTGCGTGCGTTGTTGCTTGAACCAAAGATAAACTGCTTTTAAGTTTTTCAGATTTTGCTTTCTTTAATGTCGATCGTCCTTCTAAGGCTTTTGACGAATCCCTCTTTGAACAAAAAGCCTCTATTTGAGCTTTGTTACGTCTCCAATCGCCTACAGTGGTTTCACCAACTCCAAAGCAACTTTTTTCAAAGCAATTCTTTTAATAGCCTCAAGCTTTATACTCATCGAAACAACAACTCTCTTTCTTTTTTGGTTTGGCATTTTAAAAATGAACAACTTACTAGTGCTATGGTCAAACGTGAAATGATTTAAGCAAAGGTTCACTATGAAATAGGGGATTCACGAAAGAAAAGGCAAACAGAAGAATGTTATGAAACACAAATGCCTATTGTAAGAGTGGCCAATCCCCTCCCCCAGCAGGGGGGGGGGTGTCAGTGTCTCATAACATATTGCACCTGGTATTCAATAGGGTCACATGACCACTGTTAACAAAGCATTCATAGATGTTGTCTTCTCAGGGGCTTCTCCTGCTTTTGAGGGGAAAAAGTGCCTGTAACACGGACAACGATCTAAAATTTGTATAATTTTTTCCAAGCTCATTTTGGAAAGGAGAAAAAAAGGTTTAAAAAAAATTAGACTTCGTTATTGCCTCGGTTAATTGAGGTTCTACTGTAAATGGTTTTTATGTCATGCTCAGAAACATACAAAATTACCAATACACATTTTATATATATATATATAATGTGTATTGTATTTGTATATATATGTACATATTTTAATATTTGATATATTTTAAAAATATAGATATATTTTTTAAAGAAATTATGTTCTTTTTAAATTAGTATCACTCAATTAGGTTTTACAATCTTATTGGGGTTTATCCTTCCAATAATTAATATTTAAATTGGTGCTTATGTATTGGGTTTTAATTGTTTGTTGCGATTTTGCTTTCAAAAATGAAGTTACGTATGATTTAATTTTAATTTTACACAGATCACTTATAATTTTTTTTGCAACAATTTTCAATTCTTCGTACTTATAACAGAATTGCTTTTTTTTATTAACATTGCTCAGTAAATTCCCTTACTCTTATTTTCCCTTTCAGTGATGTTTATAGTTTTGACATTTTATTATTTCTAATCAGAGATGTCATATCTTAAATCACCTGATTTTTTTTTATATAAAATAATTTACAAATGCTTTTTTAGAGTTGTGATTTTATTAAAAATTCTATTTCAGATTTTTAATATAAATTTTGTTGAATTTTATGTAAATCTACCAGGAAAAATAGTTTTTTTTTTGAGTATGAACCCTGAAATAAGAACTCCAGTAAATGAATAGTTGAAATATGCGTCATAATTGCAAGCAAAAGTTCCTAATAATGTAGGGTAAAGTAAAAGTTATTAAGGATAGTAAAAAAGCAATAAGCACATGAATATTAGTTGCACTAAATGGCTGTGTGGAAAATAAAATATACAATGACTTTTGATACTGTTTGTGATTTTTATATTTTTTTGGGAAACCAATTCGTTTATCTAAATGATGGGCATCTCTTAACACTGGCCACAGAGGCACAGTCTTGCAAGAGACCGCTGTTTGGAGATTTTACAGTGTATATGTAAATATTTCTGTATATAAAAAAGTGAAACTGATACATCACTGCTATATGGATGTTTAAAAGTTTACTAGCATTCCAATAATTATGAGACATGTTTTTAGATATTATTAATAATGCAAAAGCTTAATTTAAGACTTTCATCCCTACATTCATAAACAATCCTCTCACAGACTGTGCAAAATGTGTAATCAGTTGTAAGGTTTCAAGTGATAGAAAGATGAAGTTCTATGTACCTTCTAAGATAGTTATGAATGGTGTGTCTTCTCTGCATGTTTATGAATCTAGAATTCATGTTCTAGAATTTCTAAACATAGAAAACTGTATACAAAATTACAAACTGTCCAAAATTACAAATTGTGCTTTTAATGTATACAAGTAATGAAACCATTTAAAGTTATTCAATTCTTGTGAATAAACATGTTTAATTTTAAAAAATTAATCTTCACACTCTTTATGTATTTTAGCATCTGTTCACTTTAGATCAAAACTAATATAAACATTCAATTGAATGAAAAAATATAATGCAATTAAAAACATTTTTATTTAAAAAAAACATGTTTATTAACAAACAATCGAAAATATAAATAACATTTTTATATTAAGTATTTTATGTGATTATAATTCTAAAGAAGGAAAAAAAACTTAAAATGCCTCTTAATAAACTTTTGTTTATTTTTTAAATGCTAAATGAGTATTTGTTATTAATTAATTTATTTTTGAAGATTTTTGTTTAAAGCTAGCAACAGCGATCTCTTTCTACTTCAGCTTCCATCAACCGTAATGAATCTTTAGACCTATTGAATCCTGTTCTTATTCCATCCCAACCATCAAGCATTTTGAATTCACCAGTCTGAATTTTTTCATAAATTTGCTGGGAAATAGTTGCAAAAGCTTTTTCTAAATTATATCCAGTTTTTGCTGAAGTCTCAATAAAAGATAGTCCATAAGAATCAGCAAATGCTTTTCCTTCCTCTGTTGTAACAACTCTACTACTCTCTAAGTCGATTTTGCAAGCAACAACCTATGAAGGAATATAAGAAAATAGTTTATATCACTGTTAGATAAACATTTATGTTTAATGACATTCAATTAAGCTACAAGAACACACTACAATATAATATAATATACAGTATGTTTCGTAATGACCGCCCTCAATGGCTTCCCTGCTAATTCCGAGTTATCTCAAGTTCATTGCATTGCAATTAATTATCATCCAGTGAAAACAGCAACATAGCAGACATTGTCAATATGCTTTGTTCCATCACAGTTTTACTTGGCTAAAGAAAATATTTTGCCTTGATTGGAAGTTTTCTAGTTTTGCTTGAATGGCAGATCAAGACATTGATTTTAGTCAAATAGCATATTAGCAACTGTGAAAATAATTAGTACATCATAAATAAATAAACTTCAGGCCAATGTTTTTTAAATAATAGTGACTGCTAAAAAAAAAGATAAAACTTTTTCTAGTGGTTAGTAGCATTTTTGAACTAAGTGGTTTCAGACTCAAAAATGAATGTACATTTTGTTTCAGTAATTGTACTTAATAATGAAATTGAAAGAAAAATTCATTTTTCCAAGAAAAAAAAATTATAAGGAATCAGTTAAATGTTATTTTTCTATTTTCATAAAACCGAAAGCGAGTTGTAATTTATAGTTTTTTTTCTTCCTTCTTTTGCCATGCAAAAACGGATATACCAGTAAAACTACTTAAAAAAAATTAAACTCTTTAATGTTTGCTTAAATAAAAACATTAACAGAAAAGAAAATTTCAATTTTTTTGTCTTTATAACAACAACAGTAGATGTCCAGGCTCAATGCTCTTCAAAAAATGAATGCAAAATTTCATGAAATTAAATAAAATTAGACATCTACAAAAAGAAATTCATAACATTAATTTTTAAAGCTTATGGATGCTGTGTAATAATAAAGATGAATTGGTGATGATAACTTATAAATAAGCTCTCTTAAAAATGAATGCATGTAAAGAACACCACATATTTGAGCTTTTATTTTTGCAAATTTTTAATTTTGCATTTTATTTTTATCTCTAGCAATCATAACCTAGAATACAGATTTTGCGTCTGACTAGCTTTAAAAAATTCCCACACAAGAGCAAAATTACACTTAAAATATCGAAGTATACAAAGAAAAGCAAATAACATCAGCTATAACCTGACAAACCCTAAGAATATTTGTATTTTAATTTACATAATTAATATTGCTTCTATTTTTTTTTCATACAATTTAGTTAATTTTTATCATCTAATTTATATAACAGGGTTCCCACTCTTTTATCAAAGCAAAAATTAAGCACTTTTAAGGACTTTTATCAAAAAAATTAAGGACTTTTTTTCTAGAAATTAAGGACCTTAAAAATGGCATAATGATTATTTATCATCAAATAAAACATCATAGATTAATAATAATAGATTTAAAAAATGGAATAGCTTTTCTTCAACTCAGTAATCCTTTAAAAAATAAAAAATAAATAAAGAAATGTTTAATACAAATAATCTGTATTTAATTAAAATTAAATTGCATTTAATCACCTCACTTGAGCTTTTAAGAATATAAAGAAAAAAAGAAAAACTCAAAGAATGCAGATTAAACAGATTTTCTATTTTAAAAGTAGAAAAAAACTGGGTAAACAGATAGAAATATATAAATTAAGATGGTAAATTCATTAAATTAATAAAAATATTATTTTGAGTGACTAATACTAAACCAAGACAAAAAGAAACTAACAAATATAAGTTTATTGAGGTTAAGACAATTATTTGAAACTAAGTAAAACCTAATTATAATAAGCTAAAGATTTATTAAAATCACAAAATATAAAAAATTTAATGATTAAAATCAGAATGTATATTTAGTACCTAACAATCAGGAAATAAGAAAGAAATAAACTACAAGGAAAACTTATTAATTAAAATTAAGAACTGAGAAACAGAAATGATAGTTAAAATAAGTGCTAACATAAATATTGAAACACAGGACAAGGCAGGATGTAATGATCAATTGAAATAAAAATGAAAAAATTCCATATCTAACAACTGAAAATGAAATGAATAATTCATTGAGTACAATACTTATCGTGAATGAAGGGAAAAAAACAACAAAATGTAGTGGAATCAGAAACATCATTTATAAAAGGAGATAAAAATCTTGATGAAATAGTCTGCTTTTAGTTATTTAAAATTTTATGCTTGCACTGATAAGCAATACTGCACCTCTAAGGAATTAGAATTTATTCAATTAAAAAGTATTGTGTCTTGTATAGATATTAAAGAAACTAAAATAATCGACGATACAAAAATTTTGTTCGTAATAATTAAAGTATTGTCCGAAATTATAAAAAAATAATTTGTCAAATAAATCAAAGGTAATGAAAATTGGATGCAAATATGGATTTTATATATTACTATTATTATAAAATAGGGAATAATGAATAGTGATTTGGTCAAATAGTCAAATATCCGGCCAAATAAATCGGCCGCATACCCAATGATCAAACAACATTTTAAAAAAATCCTCAAGAATTATTATTCTTTATGTAAAAATAGGCCTGGGCGTTGTAAGAAATTTTACATCGTGATAGATTGTCAGTCAGACATCGCGATTTAACATGTTTTAAATTTATCAATCCGAAATCAATCAAAAATAAATAAAAGAAATAAATCTATAACAAAAGAAAATTTTAATTCTAAAAAAAAATTGCTTCTATAACATCAATAGCATTGCTTAATTTTTTCAATTAAAATAAAGATGAATTGACTTAAGACTGTCTTAATGTAAAAACAAACACAAGCTTTATTTTAATTTTTTTTAAATTAAAAATGAGTTAGATTTTTTAAAAATAATAATAAAACTGTTACAAAATATTTTACATACATTACAAGATAATAAAAAAAAAAAGAAATGTCCACTTAAATAAAACATTTTTTAAATTATTTGTTGAAAAAAAATGCGTTTTTGAAACATCATTAGGCTTTTGTTACTTATTTAAAATAATGAATTGGAATTGACTAATGGTGAAATGGTTTTAATGAAAAAATAAATGCAAGTTTTTATTTATTATTATTTTCTTTTTTGAAAATGAAATAGACTAAAGATTTAAATGTTTAAAAATAATACTGACTATCCAACAAATTATTAAACGAACACGTATAGAAGGAATTTTTGAAAAAATAAAAAAAATATTCTATATTTAAAAGCACTATTGTTAAATTATTGAAAAGCGTTAGACATTGCCTAACTTTCCATTTAATTTTAAAAAATTCAGTCATTTTAACTAACAGCTAAATCTAAATAAAAAAAAAGACAGAAAGAAATAACACAAACTCTGTTTCAATTTCCTCAAAAATAAAAGCAAATTAATTAAATGTAGGCTTTGCTTTAATTTTTTTTAAACTAAAAGCGACTGAAAATTTATTGGTTTAAAAACTAATAAAAAAAAAACTAACTTTTTATGACAAAGTATAAATTACTTAAATACAAAATATATAAAATATTAAATTGTATCACTTTCAAAAAAATCAATAATGAATCTTCTTTTTTAATTCACGATTACTTTTCATTAATATATTAAGTTCAGAACGAAAATTTAAAATAACAGCGATTGCGCAACGATCACCAAGTAACAGTAGGTCTGCTGAAAATAATTGACAACGTTAAATCCAGACAGAAAAAAAAGTGATGAAATAATGCGCAACAATCGCTATGTAGCAAAAATCTCACAGAAAATAATTTACATGAAACGTTATATCCCGTCGAAATAAAACGCACAGCGATCGCAAAATAAGTCCCGCTGAAAATAATCTTCAAGAAACGTAAAATCCCAAGGTAAAAAATGGCGCATAAAGAAACTATGCATCGCATATGCTGATCCTCTCTCTTTGTTATACAATATATATAACGAAACGAGCATCATTTTCGCAGCTAAAGATGTAATAAACATCTTCGCAGCTCGACGAAATCAAAATAGTCTTCGTCAGCGCTGTGATAGCGTTAGCATAGGCAAGAATCCCCGCACGTTAAACCACGAGCGCCGTCTTAAATCAGATTCCTGATGCATTGCCAAAAATAAAAGTAATTATATTGGACTGCCGATATGTGCGTTAAGTCGATAATTCGCGATACATCGATTTAAAAATGTCTAAGAGTAGTGCTCGTTAAAATTGCCGCATCATAACAAAAACAAGAGTTTTTTTTCTAAATGGGAAAGCCAAACAGAAATAAAAAATCACTCTCAATTTTTATAAGAAAAATTTAATGTTGAAAATTACACTTTAAGCGTTTCCCATCGCGGGATTTTTAGAAAAAATGACGAAAAAGAAGGCTCTTTAAAACATGCTATCAAAATAAATAAAAAAACACAATTAATCAAAAAAGCAAAAAAGAAACAGAAAATTTTCCTAAATTCTTAAAACAAAACTTGCAACGTAGAAAATCAATTTTCTATATCACCGGTAATCTAATTATCTGTATAACTTTAAAAGAAAAAGTGGGGGAAAAATATATAAGAAACGCTGTTAAAATGCCGCGCTATAAATTTTTTTTTTTTTAAAAAATAACATAAGTGAAAAAAGGAAACAAACATTTCAATCTTTATAAAACAAAAAGTGTCGATGATAAAATGACTTTCCTGATTAAAATTATACTTCGCCGAATATTCGTAATGTCCCTAATTTTAAAAAATTTAGTCATTTATAAAATTCAATTTCAGAAGAAAATATGATACAATGAAAAAATCCACTTTGATTTGTGATGATCACTAGATGCTGTTAGCCATTCCTTATATTTTTCATCAAGTGTCCATAAATTATTAAAAACACACTTTCCTGGCATTTTTAACAATTTCACATTTGAATGAAGCACAAAAGCTACCATATGAGGTATAAGAATTGAATTTCTCGAATCCTATGGATGTAGAACAGTATATCCCAAAGTGTAGTACGTGTACCCGAAGGGTTACAGGAACAGTTTAGCGGGGGTACGCGTTCTTATACAAAATATCTTACAACAAACAGAAATTTCATAAAATTTTATTTACAAAGCAAGCCATAAAAATTTACTATTACATATTTTTCTATTGGCTATGTTTTGCAGAGTTAACAGTTAATAATTAGTAGTGTCAACAGCTAGTTGTGATTTTTAACTTTTGTGCCATTTTTTATAGAAAAAAAGCTTTTTTCATTAGTGGTACACAGAGTTACGAAAAATTTAGAAAGGGTATGCAAAAGTAAAAAGTTTGGGAAACACTGATGTAGAAGGTCAATACAGGTCTTCAGCTGATAAAGTACCTAAGTACTGTCTAAAAATGAGTCAAGACCTCTACCCACCTGCAGTATCACGCTCCCTTCTCCCCACACTAAATTTTTTTCTTACAGAACAATCCAGAAAGAAAGAATATTTTAATGAAAAAAATTAATAAAATAAAATAAACAACAAGGGCGTGTTTTCTTTCACTTGCTTGTACCCCTTCCCTCACACGCATTCAAAATGTTCTACCCTCGATGCAGGGTCTCATTCTTGACGAAAGACATACTTTTTAATTGTGGATATTTTCCTAAGATAAAAAAATTGTTCCAACCAACTAGTGATACTAGAAATTAAGGACTTTTAAGAACCTTGAATCAAAATTAAGTACTTTTAAGGGCCCTCAATTTTTAAAATAAAAACTAAGCAGTTTTTAAGGACTTTTAAGGACCGTGGGAACCCTGTATAACTTATCTTGTTGATTGAGTCAAAGCAAAAATAATCACATCCACTTTATTTCCTTCCTTAAATTTCTGCATTACAGAATGTCTACCATGAAAAGTTGACAAAATGTATTGTAATCGGTCATAGAATAGTAGTCTTATTGACACTCTGAAATGCAACTAGGTTTGCATACCATACAAGCAAAATATAAATAAATGCAGTTTCTGAAATTAACCCAAATAAAATTCTAATCTAATCAAATAAATTATAAAAAAGTTATACTTTCCATTTTTATGGGTAAATTGAATAATTCAAGAATTTTAACTATTTTTCAGATTTATTACAGGTTGTTGGTGATGCTGGTGGTTAAATTGCATTATAAATGACAGTATTTATTTGCTTATAATCTATTATTAATGTAAAATTTTTTTCTATTATCATGATAGCTATGAATTTATTTGAATTTTACAACTACTAGGATGGTACACTTTTTGTTGTCTATAAGTATGAAATTTTTTATCAAAACCAATGTTCTTTAAAAATAAAGAAAATAAGTATTAATATAAAAATTCTGAGTTCTTCCTTTCTTATGATACAGTAGGGAACCGATTATCCGGAACGATCGGGACCATCGCTTTTCCGGATAACTGATTTTTCTGGTTTTCTGAATCGCTACAAAAAGCCGGATTTTCTTATTGTTAAACCCAACTAAAAAAAAAAAAAAATTTGGAAATAATCTTAAAAAGAAGAAAAAACGATGAAGTAATACACTAATGATTATTTCCAAAATGATGGTAAGGTGATAGCTATCAATGATCTTTCAAAAAAGAAAAAAAAATCCTAAAATCTTATGAGGAAAAAAAATTTTTTTGTTTAAAAATGGCGGAAAAATTTATCGAATTTCGTTCCGGTTTTTTGGTTTTCCGGTTTTCTGGATAACGGGTTCTGTACTGTACTTTAAAATTGTTAAAGAAATATGGTAAAAATGTTTCTTACAGAAAATTGACAGAAGTAACTTTTTTTTAATATGAATGGCAGAAAAAAAAATTTTTATACACCAAATTGAACTTTTAGAAGGTAAATAATTTGTGCAAATGAAACTCTTTGTAGTTAAAATTTAAATCACATAAGTTTTGATTTACTAAAGCTGCAGTTTAATTAAGGATACAGAATCTTTGTTCTATAAATTCGATCTGCCTGATACCTGTGAATTCTTTTAAGTGAATAACATAGTGAAAATATCAATCGGCATTGGATATCATCAAAAAATGCAATTAAAAAAATTTTTGTACCAATTATGTTGTGAAATATCAATCGATATGCCATGAAATCTGCAAACATTGTGGAATACTTCCCCTCCCCCAAGTCCTGTTATGAAAATACTAATCAGAATTATAGATCAATAATATTTTGAGATGTCATATGATATTTCAAGTTTTGGGCATTTTAGCATGAATACATATTTTCTACTAATGTTGTTTTATATTTTTAGCAATGATTTTTTGAAACCAATCAATACAGGTACTAGGAGATAGAGATAATAAATAGTACTTAAAGAGAAATGCCAATATTCTAATCCAAATAGCATCTTTTTGGCATACATCTTTTCAAAAGTAAATAGCGTAATAGGTGAAAGATAGAGATATATTTTCTGCCAATGAATCACATTGGAGTTTTCAAAAACAATTTAGACTTTTGGATCAAATATTCAAAACTAAATGTTGAATGTTTTTTATTCTTTTAGAATTTTCAAAGAAGAAAAATAAAGAAGTAGAAAATTAAGTGCCAAATAATATAGTTGAATATTTTCTTCATTTGAAAAATGAAAAAAAGAAGCAATATTGGGATATTTTACCAAAGATAATGGGAGAGTGAATGGTGCAAAGCCCCTACAATTTTAAGATGAAGCCCCAAATGTTGTCTGCCCTAGATTATGAGCATTCTATAGCTATCAAATGTAATTCCAGTTTTAAAATGAAACGTGAATGCATGCCATTGAATGATTTTTGGGTTGAAATGAAATGCATACTAGCAAGAAACAGTATAAACATTTTGCTGATATTTATTTAAACCAATCTTTTTGAAGCAGGATTTTATGCATCAAGAAAAAAAAAGAAAAAAAATAGGAGAAAGATGGAAACCACTTCTGATATCCAAATAAACTTTGAAAAACAAAGCTAAATTTCAAAGTTGTTTTATAAATAAAAAATTAATGTTAAATAAATAAAAAAATTCCATACCTCATTTTAGCTATGAGTTTGTATCAGTTTCAAATATCTTCTTAATTTTTAAATTTTTAGTTTGTTATATTTAAGACAATTTTTGTATATTATTAAGAAGTTTCTTACTCCAAGTTTAATTCAAAGTTTCTTGTGCTTCATACAGATAGTTGGTAATGTTTTTGTACCTTTATTTTTTCATGTTATTTATCCACCTGAAAAGAATGTGTTTAGTGAAACGCATAAATCCAAGATTAATAAAGATGAAATTTCCCAAGAAATTAACATTTTTTTTAAATATTTAATAATTTAAAAAAATAAGGTTTGCAAATTAGTCAATGAAGATCAAATGAGTAGCGAAATTAAAATGACTCCTTTATAATACTTAAAATTTACTTTGAGAAATTCAAAAAATAAATTTTGTAGACCAAATAAGCTTAGTTACTTTAAATTTAAAAAAAAAAAAGGTTTGCAAAACACATAGGTCCAAGATGATTGAAAATAAAATGACTCAAAATACTTACAGTTATAATTAATATTTACTTTTCTGCAGAAAAATTTCTATCTTAAAGGGTTTCAAGGCACAAAAATTTTGGGAACCACTGCTTTAGAATATAGAAAATGTTATAGTCATTTTAGTTTGCCCTGTGTTTCAGCTAAGTTCAGTTATCCTTTCAAGAAAATTGAGACTTCTAACTGAAAGACAAATTTTATTTTGCCAATTGTATCTCAATTTGCATTTAGTCATAACTGGGGCAATACATTTTGAGTCGTCATTTTCTATCTTCCATAATTAAAATAACTAAAATTATCGAAAATGAAACTATAATTGCCTGATGAAGATTTCTGACTATTTTTTTTATTCTTTTATTTATTTATTTAATAAAATATATTCGAGAAACAAATATTGTTACAGTTAGGGTGTAACAGTATATTTATTTTAAAGCTCAAAGGGAAAAGTTTAATAAAAGTATTTTATTTATTTAATATTTAAGAAAATCTGTAAGGAATTTCAGAAATGTGGAATAATTTCAATGAGGTAACCAATTGGTCTATCTCAGAATTTAAAATTTTTTAGATTATTATTAAATTAAATAATAGAAAATAATATATTATAATATAAAATAGTTTTTACATGGAATTATATTAGGAAAAATGAGCAAATTTTTTTTGTTTGCTTCTAAGAGTTCCAGACAATGATGAAGCATGCAAAAAGACATAAATAATAATTATTGGGCTCAAAATTTTGATGTCTCACATGAATAAACTATTAGTACCATTTCTACATTTAAATAGATTAAAACCAAACCCATATATTTTTAGGGTCATAAATTTGAATCTATCAAAAAATATGTTTATTGAAAGTACACTGTTGTGTCTAATTTCATAACTTAATTTTGTCTCACAAATTAATGAGCTTATATAAGATTAAATCCCCAAACTAATAAGACTGCATGTTAGCACACAAGCATATGATCATTACATCAAAAAATATTCAGGTGTTCTGTTTTTTATTTTGTGCACTGAACTGAACAAATTTCAAGATTATATTGTTTTTTTTTATTATATCTGAGAAAGATACAGATGATTATGGTGAATTACAAAACGGTTATTTAAAAAATAAAATGTACTATAATACTAGGCCTTCACCTTCCAACTAGGTGAATAATGGGCATATGTGTGTAAAAATATTAAGAACGTTTCTGCTTTTCTACATTTAAATATGTCCTCATTTACTGTTTAACAGTCTACGGATTATCCTGAATAAATTAAATTGACAGGTAAACATAAAGTTACAACACATCTATCGATTTAACTTAATTCATCGGAGGTGAGATATTTCAATCCTCCCAAAAACGACACAATCTTTTAATTTTCTTGTATGAAAAATAAATGTAACATGAACAGCAACAAAAATTTTCACAAAATAGTAAAAAAAACAGAAAAAATAAATAAATAGGAGTGTTGGAAAACAAATAAAAAATTCACTTTAAAGTAACTTAACTAATTTTCATAAATATTAGTTTAAATCATAAAAAAATATCTATTCTAATACATAGCCAGTATAAATTTTGAAAACAGTAATTAAAAATAAAACTGTTTAAAAGAATAAAAATTTTCCAAGTGTAAAGTAAAACAAATATTTTACTTTATACTCTTTTCACTGAGGCTTTAACAATATAATTATGAGGCATAAGTAATATAATAAATAATTTTTATAAACAATATATTTATATAATATTGCGCCAAAAAAATTTAGCAAAAAATTACTTCTGCTAAATTTTCTATTTTCTAAATAAAATATACTCATAATAAAAACTTTATTATTGCATAAAATTTAAAAATATATTAATTTCATAAATATATTTTTTTTAAAAAGGTTATTTTGATAAGGAAATTTTCTTTATATTCAGAAAATTTAGATTTTATTTAATGTTCTTTCATTTATTGAATTTTACAATTCTTATTAACTTACAATACAATTACTTTATAATAACAATTATACATGTCACTAATTTAAAATAATAGAAGTGTTGTGTTTATAAAAAAAGAGAGAAAAAAAACTATTCAGATAAATAAAATTGTATTTTTTTAATTAAATTTGTAAAATTTTTTGTAGGGGGAAAACACACAAATTATTTCATGAATTACATTGAAAAAATTAAAATCTATAGCAGTAACTATCGAAAAAAAGATTGACAGTGAAGCGCGTCTAAAAGAGATTTCTTTAATTCACGATTCGAATTTCATGAGTCGTAATATCATCTGTGGTCCCTGCATGAATTCGTAAGAGTTAGAAATTGTTACCTCCTTTTAAACAGTGCTCATGAAAAATAAATGCTCCTGTGTAAAAAATTATTTTTGAGGTATGAAAAATAATTGCAGCATCAGCATTTGTCTGACCAATTTGGAACTAATATCTATTATTTCTAACCATTCATAAAACAGGGCTCATTATATCAGGCTTTGATTGTGTTTGAAAAGATTTTTTTATAAAATTATCTTATTAGAAACTTATATGGTTATTATTATATTGCGAAACTTATTTATTTACAGTTACTTCAAAATTTTCGTCTAATGCTTATAAAAAACAGATGATAGAAACCGTCTAATGCTTAATAGAAAAATTGCCCAAAGTTTCTCCGTGTAAATTTTTTGGGTCAAAATATATGTAAATAATGTGTTTCTGCCATTCATTCAGATAAAAATGTACATTTTCATGAGTATGAAAATTACCCTTTAATTTGTAAAAACGCATACAGATACAATACGTCATAAAATGTGCTTTGAAATAAAATTTTTTTGAGGTTTGGATTTTTGTGAAATGTAGGAGTCAAAATTTGATGAAGGGGTCCTACGTGGACATAAAATAGATTGATACCTGCACACTTATTAATAAAAAGTCTAATTAATAACTAAAATATGAAAAAAGTCAAAAATATTTCTAAGCATTTACCTCAAACATAGCTCGACCAGGTTCAATATGGCGCCTAGCTTCAAAAAGCCATTCTACTAAATGTTCAAAGCTGGAACGGCGTGTAACATCATATAGTAGCAAAGCACCTACTGCATTTCTGTAATAAGACCATGTAATAGTCCTAAAAAGAAATTTTTTCTTTTACTTGCAAGACAATAAAATGACAAATAATATTACAGGGTTGGCAATTTATTTAGAAGAAACTCATTTCTACCAGGACACAGGTAGAAAATGGAAAGAAAAAAAACTTAAAAAGTTGGGCAAAATGGATGAAGTGGGCAGTAATAGGCATTGAGAGTAGAGCAGTTGGGGATTATGCCATAGGTGCAAAATTAAGAAAGGGCACCAAATCATCAAGTAAATATTTAAGAACCATTTTTTTTTTTTTTTATTGTAGTGTTCAATGAAGTGGAAAATTTTGTTACAATTTTGTTATTCTGTGAAGATATCATCTGGAGGGAATTAGTCAAACACAGACATTTTCAGCTTGTACCAAAGATATACTTTTTTCGAGAGTCATAAAATTTACCAAGAGTGCGGCAAAAGAGATAGGGGTTAAAAAATGACCTGGCGCATCATTAGAAAATTTTTTTGTTGTTGCTGATTCTATTATTTTCCCTTCTTTTCAATAAATCTCTTTATTATTTTCCTCAGGATGATAATCATTGTTTTTTAAGGCAGGACGGATAATTAATATTGGTGATAAGGAATTGTGGTATGGGAGGTGCATGGAAACATGGAACTGGATGAATGGGTCAAGCCAAAGTTGAATGGAAAGAGCACTATGTTTTACATCTTGTGAATTTATGCCTATTTCCCTCAAGAAAGTGACTGTTGAGGGGGGTTTCTATGATGTTTCAGGCCAAAAGACCCTATGGTTATTCTAACTAGGCATGCTATTTTAAAGAGAAAGTGTCAAATGAGGTAACAGGCCTTTTTCTCCTTTCATCTGCATTCTTGATATAAAGATATCAGCAGTGAAATATGCTAGAAGCTATTTACTTTATGTAAGCATAAACAAAAAAATGTTTCAATAATTTATCACATTTTCTATTGACAAGAATGATAGTTATAATTTTTCCGACTTTTAATTTTAATTTAAATAAAAAATTAGTAAATGATAATTTTTTTTTAAAAAAAATTAGGGGAGAGTGGCTTACCTTGGGACACTTTTTTACTTTCTTTTTTTAAATTGTTTTATTTTGATCAATAATTGTCAAAATTTTACCTGGTATTTTAACATTTGAAAACATTTTTAACTAGGTTTTGATTTTGTGTCTGTCATAGAAAATTTTTTTAAAAATATTTAGTTACCTTGTTATTTGTCCCAAGGTGTACCTCCTAGTGGGGCACCTTGGAGCAGTTAAACAGATGTGAAAAGTAATGTTGAAATTTTCTAAAAGTAGTATAACTAAATAAATTTACATTTCTAATTTTGTTGATTATTAGTTCCAACTTCTTGTATACAAATCTACAAATCCAATTGTTCAGAATCAAATACCAAACCCAAAGAACGTTCAAAGCTTTGCTCTGCTTAAGTTTTAACAAAATGTCATTTGAATCTATGTATGATTTGTCTTCTTTTTCGGAATAAATAAATGTTGAAGATTGATTCACTCTTCTCAAAACTGATAACTCTACATCTCCATCAACTCTTTAAACGTAACCTACAAAAGCAACAAAAGATCTTTTGCCAGCAAATTTGATGGGAGCAAAATCTCCAATATGTAATCTTGTTTCATTACTTTTTTGTAGATGAACGTTTTTCTTTTCATTAAATATTTTGTTGTCACTTTCACTGTTCATTTCATCTAGGCTGCGAGCACCATCATTGTTATCATTGCATAAATTACTAATTACTGATTTTCTCCCAGTTGTATTTCTCACTAATTCTGAGAGCATTAAATCCTTATCTTCCCATTTTTTTTTTTGTTTTCTCATTCTCCCAGTTTGGAGGAATGTTCATTTGATTAGGCAAAGCACACTCATATGCAAGTGCACTGCATCACATACTGTCAATCTATAATAGTACTTGGAGGCTTGTAACATATAGTCTACCAAATTTATTTCCTTCTCACCTGTTAATATTTTGCGACTGTGTGTATTTAATATATACTTAAAGTTAGAATTTGGCTACTCTCTTTTTCCAAAGGAAATAAAATGGCGGGTCAGAGTGGTCTTACTAATACTGTAGAATTCAGCAGCTTTCTTATAAGTCATTTCCCCGGATAAAATTTGCAACAGCTTTTTCAACATTGTTAGCACAAACTGCTGCATTATTTTTATACTTTTTGCTTCTAATTCTTGTCATTAGTTAAGTCTAATGAGCTCTTAAAATAAGAAATAATAAATATTAATAAACACAGATTATATAAATAAAAAAATATTTTGCATGCACAATATCTTTTTGTTAGAAATCTATCTTTAATAAGGATTAATTATGTATATCTAGTGTCCCAAGGTGGGCCACCTCCATCTGTCCCAAGGTGTACTATATACTTAATATGAAATTTTAAAATATCATACTTTTAGGCTTAACATTAGAACATTTGATAACTTCTAAAGGGAAAGCTTTATACTTCATTATATTATCCTTTTTTTTAAAAAATTTTCAATATAATTTCTTTCTACAACTAATTAAACTTTTACATGACAGTAAGTAAACATGCTTCAAAAATAAATATCTCAATAAAATCTTACCTGCTTAATCAATAGAATCAAAATATGTTCCAAGATTAGGTGATGCTATCATTTATCTGAATCTAAGAGAACTAAAAGATAATTTAAAATTTAAGACCAAAAATAAAAATGTCCCAAGGTGTACTGTGTCCCAAGGTGAGCCATTTTCCCCCATATAAAAATATTTTTACTTTTACACCTCACATATAATTTTTTGCTACAATTTTAAGAAAAATGTTAACTGGAAATGTGTACCACACTAATATCGGCTTTTGTAATCAGCAACCTTTCTAGAACCACATATAAGCGAAGAGAAAGTTTGTTTTCCCTTTTAAGAAATTGTATATGTATATCTTAAAATGTTCCCTTTTTAAAATACTATACCGCAATATAAAAATATTCTAATGAAGAGCAGAAATAAGCTTTCAATTAGAAAAAAATTGCATTTAAAGTTTAATATTCAGATGAATGCATTATAAATGTGTTTAGTGGATGTAAAAAATCAATTTTATAATTTTACAGTAAAATTTGTATTTAGATTAAACTTAAGCAATATAAATGGAAGAAAAATATACAAATATTTTTTTTTCCTTACATTTAATTTTTTCAAACAATTTTATAAAAATTTTATAACACAATGTATTAACATAATTATTTTGAAATTTCTGGGAATCATACATGATTAGCCGTTTAATTACAAAAAACATATCGCAAAATCTAATGAGTATCTAGGGGATATTTTGTAAATCTAAGTAATCCTTAGATACTTCTTTATTTCCAAGGAGTTTCTAAGGACTACAATAAGCTGTCTATGTGCTTCCTTATATTAAGCTCATAAAAAACTCCTTTTGCCTCACTTCTAAAATCTCGTTTTTTTTGTGCTATCATTTACAATATTTTCTATTTCAACTAAAATTTCATTAAACTTAATTTGCAAATAAAGCTCTTTTTGCACCACTTCTTCTGGTAAGAGCTGAAAGAACACTGGGATTTAGATAATTTTTATCTTGCCTTCTCTCGTTTTCTCTTAGAATTTAACATTACAATTTAGAATTTTTAAGTTTTTAACATAAATTGCCTCATAAGGACGCCAGTTAAAGATTATTCTAAATTAATTTTGATATAAACCACTCTCTTCTCACTAATTCATAAATTTCACTTAGCCCTCTGTTAGGATCTTTTAGGGAGATGCTTCCGTACTATGATCTGTCATGCTAACTACAATCGTCCTCTGAGATTTTTTTCCCCTTAGTTTCTCATAGGCTGCTGTAAACTGTAATTACCAGAACTTGGCGATAATTCTACAGCATATCACAATAAGGTAATCTTCCCTTTTTCAGTAATTTGAGACCAGGAGCGCCAAACACCTCCTCCCTTAATGTAGCTTTGAGTAGGAACATATCTGAACCAGTTTTGATCCATAAAAAATATCTAAAACAATTTATTTGTACCATAAATACCTGTATCTTTCTTGCCCAGCTGTATCCCACAATTGAAGTTTCACCCTCACACCTTCTTTAACTTCTATGAGTCGAGCAAAGAAATCCACTCCTACCGTAGGATCGCAAACTTCAGGAAATTTTCCTTCTGTAAAAGCGCGAAGCAATGCACTTTTACCTACAGTGCTATCTCCTACTACTATTATACGAAATTGATAATCAAATATAGGCTCAACCATAACTATCAGTTCTTTACTAATCACTATGATCAAGGAACGGCAATAATAATTATGAGATGAAAAGACAGCAGAATACAGAGAGTTACTTTCATTTGACGCAAATCATATTTCCTGCTAATCAGCACAATATAAACCTGATGCACATGAGATAAATATATAAAATAAGAGTTCTCCTTGATGAGATTAAAATATCATTTTCAATTAGAATAAAAGAAAAAGAAGTACCAACCCAAAACAAGCAGTTTCAATTTCAGTTTATATGCCAGTAGACTTATTTAGCTGAAGCTATATGCCACATTTAAATCAACTTATAGCTTACAAAGAGCTTGAGGAAGAGATGTTTGGATGAAGTGAGCTATGCATTATCGGATCTATTAGTCTTTGTACGACATCTATGAAGTTGACTTTGTAACTACAAAATTTGATATGGCGTTTATGCTCTCCAATTAATGTCTGGCCGAAGTGTCCTCTTTTTCTCCCTATCATTTTTCTATATGGTGCTTGCCTGTTAAAATTTGTTGTGTCGTTGTTTTCTTTGTGAAATCGATGTATATTTCTTATTAAATTGAGTTTAATTATGGTGGTATTTTCACTCACGTTAATTCGACAGTAAGTGTGATGTTTTAATTTTAGTCTGCCTTATGTTTTCACGTTTTGTTTGTACACACTGTAAATAGGATTTTTCCCAATTGCTGTGAATTGATTCTCCCATCATCAAAATAATTTTGTCGTAATCGAACGTTTCTTTCTGGTCTCCTGTTATGAAATTTTGTCTGTCCGCAAAATATAACAATGTAATAGCTGAATTTGCTTGCATAACTTTTATTTTTGCCTTGCAAATAAAAATATATTCTTTCTGCACGAGTGTCATCTTGCTGCTATTTAAGAATGTTTAGGGATTATCACATTAATTTTTAGCTTTGACAAAATAAGTCAGATCTTAAGGAATCAATTAATTGTGTACTTTAAAATTAAAAATGAAATTTTGTTAGCCACTTGAAGTATAGATTGCATTATATCCCAAGGTACAACACCTTGTCATATCTTTTGACACAAAGTGTTGTATTTTGAGACAGTTCTATTTGAAATAATTTTCTGACAACAAACATTTCATTTTTTGAAGCACTAAGTTAAATTAGCGATTTTCTTCAGAATTTAAAACAACTGTTTCAATATTTTAACAGGGATACAAGTCTTCCAATATTTCATTTAAATCTTACATTTTTGTAAAAGGATCCTATATTACCAATGTTTTTAAAAGAAATTTATGTGTTTTTTACTCTTGTAACACTTTCTACTTTTTTATTTATTACATTTAATTAGCAATTTCACCATAATTCATTGGTAAAAAAACACCTGTAATCACTATTTTGGCTATTGTCAAATTATGCTACATGCTTCCTCTGATCAAAAATGCTAATAATGAAAATTATCTTTCCTTTAATAAGCATGGTCTTTTTCAGAAAATAATTTTTAATAAGCATGGTCTTTTTCAGAAAATAATTCAGAAGATCCGTACGCATTAAAAATCATTATTCTCCCGATTTTTCAAATTGCATATTGTGATTTGTATGCATGGGTTTTTTAAATTAAACTCTGTGTACGTGTACAGTATTCATAAGGTTTGAAAATTGCACAACACTATTGAGAAGATTTTCATATCGCGATCTGCTGCAGAATAATAGCCAGGTCTTGGCAACTTCTGAATAGTGGCCTGCGAGAAACTAAAAGGAAATATCAATAAAGAAAAAATCCTCTAGGGATATAACTCGTTACTACGCCAGGGCAAACCTCAAAGTTTTTTTAAATTTCATGCATAAAATTTATTTGGTGCCTTTATGGTTGTAGTTGCGCAACAGATTACGATTCCTAAATGTCCCCATGATATTTAATAATTAGATAGAATTCATATTCATGCAACATAATAATCTATGAGGGAAAGAAAAATAATTATTTTGGATGAAAAGTAAAGTTCTGCAATGAAAAAACTAGAACTCTTTTTTTTTTTTCAACGTAAGTTAAAAGTTTCTTTTTATTGTAATAGAAAAAGTGAAGTTAGCATTTCCCATTCCTTACCTGTGGATTACACTCACGAAAACTCTTCATTTGAGTTCTAGTTATTTCTCTAGTCGTCAGCAAATGAATATATTAACAGCAAATATGATCTTAGTTTTTCTTTTAGAGATTATCAAAAATTTTATTTAAAGATTTTACTTCACATATAAAAAGGGGAGAAAAAAAAACAAATTGAATAATTTTAAACATCAAGAACATTAATTAAATTTTATAATCAAAAGTTATTTTAAAGCAATTTAAATTCATTTGCTCATATAGAATACATAATTTTTAATGTCTCCGTTTAAAACTGTTAGAAAATACCAATAAAAATATTCAATGAGTCCTATACATATGAAAAACATACCGAATTGTTTTAAATAATTGCTATCGTTTGAAATATAATATCCTTTTTTTTATAATAAAAAAAAATTATGATTTTTACATTCATGTAGCCAAACTGCAATCCCAGTATGGGTGAAATTTATAAATGGTTGCCTGGCACTCCTTTGAAATCATTAAGAGGGGTGACAAACGCAGGTACGAAGCTTAGAGGAGATATTAGGGTAGAGAGAGTCAGTCTATTGTTTGGGCTCTGAGAACTTGTTCCAAGATGGGGGTTTCCTTTTTGGCGAAAAATTCATAGCTGGCGGTCGCATCGTACAGGAATATTTTCAAGAGTACCTAAAGATTTTTTCTCTCTTTTATTTTATTTTGAATGCTTTCCCAATTTTTGTCGGTGATTGTAAAATATAAGCTTTCAAATAAAAATACATTATAGTATGTGTGCTACATTTAATTATTTACTTTTAATTACTTAATCATAAAAAGCTAATAACATATTATTTAAGTATGACTTTGCCAGACAATGAAATAAAAATAATGATATTTCGAATCGAACATACATTTGAAAGCATTTAAAATATAAAGAACTAATTGCAAATGATTATAGGTATTAATTATTTTTGTCAAAACGTCATAAGAGATAAAACAAATAACTACTTACTTCAATAGAATTTAAACAACAGCAAGAAAACAATTAGATATCAATATTTTATTTTAAATAGTTAAAAAAAAAACATCATCATTCTGTTTTATATTACATTACGGCTTGAACTAAGAAATATATTTTCATTGTCAATCTTTGTTTAAAGAAAATCATCTTATCCATTTGACACAACATTCTGGCTTGATACGCAAAATATTTTCGAAGTCATTACTTTATAATCGGTAAATTTTAATAAGGAAAAAGAAATAAAATGTAATTTGCAAAGTTGAGAAATACATCTAATTTTTAAAAATACATCATGTCTTTTTTATATTACATTCTGACATGAATTATAAAATATGTTATCAGCGATAATAATTTATTTCAACCAATGCATACAATTAAAATTTTAGTGAGTTAACATAACATGATGAAAGTATTTAAATTAAAATAACAAATTTTATTAGCATAACATGATGAAAGTATTTAAATTAAAATAGCAAATCTTTGTCTTGTTATTAGTCCCTTTATCTTATTTTTAAAAAAAAGTATTGCGAAATTCCATATAAGAACATACTGTCTACCAGTTGTTTGAAACATTGATAGCTCTCGACAGCTACTTGTAATTTTATATTAAAAAAATTAATTGATATTCAAAGAAAGAATTATTTCCTTTTTATTTCTCGAAATCAAAATTAAATACATATAATGATAATAATAAATAGCCACACCTTTTATAATCCTGTAACAATTATTTAATAATAGGATCTATTATTAATAATAGAACCTATAATAACCTAGTTAATATTTTCCTCACTAATAAATGTACAGTAATAAATATAAAGCTTCCTAAGTAAATATGAATATCCAAACAATTTTTCCTATATAATAAAATAATAAGAAATATATTCTTCGGCTTATAAATTTTATTTAATAATGGAATTTTTAAAAGATAATTTTAGTTTTGATCCAAAAAATTTTTTTTTGCATGAAATGTATTAAGTATATAATTAAATAATTTAATATATATAATTAAATTCGCTTGAAATTATTACAAAAAATTATTTTAACGCATCAATAAAAGTTACAGAGCGAAAATTAAAGCGATCTGTTTGCAAACATTGGCGTGAAAGAAATGCGCCAAATCTGATGCACGCGCTTTATCAGAAAAGGAGTAAAAATATAAGAATATTTGTATCAATATGAAATTTAATTGTAATGAAAATGCCTATCAATGTTAAATACATTATAATATATTAATTTAAATAAAAATATTAAAAAATAATTGCTATTTTGCTAGTTAAAAACCAATTAAATTCATTCCATAACTTGACGTGCTAACATATAAATAGAAAATAAATGTTTATAAGTGAATATAAAAGAATAAAAATCTTTCTTGTGAAATGTAAAAGGTCCTCCTTTAATGAATTTTTTGTTGCATCCAAATGCACAGCAGTATACCACCATTTTTTTAAAATTTTATAGTTAAAAACACAGCTCATCAATTCACCTCCATAGGAAAAGAATGGGGAGAGGGTTTACTGGAGGGAAAATCGTCCAGGAATCACGTGACGATGTTCTTTGCAACGAGGGATGGGGGACTGGTTCTCTCTACCTAAATTACTCCTCTAAGGTACGAAGAGGAAAAGTGTATGCCTCCTGATTTTTGAAGATGTTTACAAAATTGAAAACAAACTAGCCTTCTCATACTGATGCTGCCATCTAGTGACAATTATAAAAGTAGTTTTTCATTGCTCCTTTCAAAAATATTGTATATACAATCAGGACTTCGACAAGTCCAGAAAATGGATTTTTCTGGATAATTAGTCTTTTAAGTTAAAATGTTTTCTTACAGGTTAAGAAATATTAAATAAAAGTGAGGAGAGAATAATTTGAACTTTCTCTTCCATGAATAAAGGCTTTTTTTCCCAATTAGCAGGGTCGATAATCGGATAAAAATAATCTTAAATAAAGCCACATGTTCCAAAAGTTAATTAATGAGATTTATTAAAAACGAAAGATGCTATAAAACACGAAACAGAATTAAGTAGATATTGTTAATAAAAATATATATATTTTAAAGGAAAACAAAGCATGTCTGCTGGTATTATTTTTAAGCACTGATAATATTCAACTTCATTAATATTCATAGTTTACTCTTCTCCAGGGTTGGATTTTTGATGTCAAAAACTTGTGAAAAATGTCATAAACTATCGAAAATCTGACAAAAACTATTAAAAACTTACTGCAAGTTTCTTTTTTATCACAGACTTTATTAGAAGTTAAATCATTCCAATTACTTTCATTATAGTTACTACTATGAGTTGTACTAGGATTTATATTATATATCATCTATAAAAAAATATAGATGTTATTGAGGCTATGAACCAGGGTTGGCAAGTATTTGACACATGACGGTTTTTACCGGTTTATACCATGGTTTTTACCGTCATGTCAAAAACCCCTCTGTCAAAAATGTCGAAAACTGTCAAAAACCCATAGTTTTGTTAAAACTGTATTTTAATTTGAGTTCAACTGCTTATGATTTAAAATTAATTCATTTTTGGGCAATAAAATTAGAAAAAAAGTTGCTAAAAGATATTTAAGAATAGATTTTTGCATTTTCCCAACATGATTATATCAAATCATACTATTTGAAGTAAAATATTAGGATACTAAGCAAAATTTTCAACATTTCCAAGCATCATTTTGTTTGGCATAATACATTACTGAAGAATGTCTAGTCATTCCTGACTTAGAATTTGTTAGTAGTTACAAGTTTTGAAAGTTTTGTTTAGCTTATTTCTAATATTTAAGAAATGCCAAATTTTAAATTCTTCTTTTTAGTTCTTGAATTTATTAATAAGTTCAAGTTTTTTTTGTTTACTTCTAACAATTAAGATGTGCAAAATTTTGAATCCTTTGCAAATCAAGCTATAATGATAAAAGTTAAGTATCACTATTTTCAATAAGTATGTTACAATATTTCTGTATGAATGTATATCCTTCTATAAGAATACATGTATATAGTTGCAAAATCAATAGCAATCATTTACAACATTCATTTATAAAGACAATTAAGTGAAAATAACATATTGTCCGCTACATGCCATAAATGAAAGAAAACAGTAGGTTTTTGACGATTTTTACCGCTGTCATGTCAAAAACCAGTTTTTGACGGCAAAAACCCAACCCTGCTATGAACTAATTTTGTTTATTGGTTAGAAGCAACAAATTATAAAAAATATAACATTTTGTAGTATAGTAGACTTGATATCGTCGATTACAATGAGTTTAAAATTCTATGGAAAAAAATAAAAAATAAAAGTTCACCTCTTGTTTGAAGAACATATGGTATATAGCTTTTTTGTGACTAACATCATTAAAATCTTAACCATTTCTAGGGGTATAAGAGATTTTTTTCAATTAAGTTAAGATTTTCTGCAAATTTAGAATTGTACAGTATATCCTTTATAATGTCAAACAGATTAACTGTCGGCAAGAGAAAGGGAATCGCTATTTCTTGCAGCATATGGCTTTAAGACTTTGTGCTGTGGAAAAATACCATTAGACAATACCAACCTTCATAGATCAAAAGGTACCTCAAGATTGAATCAAGTTAGCATGTTTTATTTACTAGGAATCATATTGGTTACACCACTATACTCCCCCACCAGAATTTTATCAGGGATAGAATTCGATGAACCGATACCACTAGTTTCTGTATTTGTGAAGGAGTAAGGTCACCGGTTTTTGAGCTTTAGCCATGAGAGCTGTTTTAAGATCATGGATGTGTGTGTAGTCACTCCTGTGTTGCTATTAGCAGTCGAGTGTTTGCAGAATGCTGTTGTGTGAATGAGACTAAAAAGCAACGGCACTGGGAGGACGATGGCGCAATCACAAATAGCAAACCAACTGTTCAGTGTGGACCATCCATCGAAGTAGTCGTGATCATATCACATCCGCAGGTCACCAATGTGGGCCGTAAGAAAATGAGACACCTTCATCTATAGAAAGGTACCTCGAGATTAAATCAAGTTAGCATGTCTTATACACTAGGGAATTGATGTTTAATAATCGTAGTGGTAGTTACACCACAGTGGCAAAGGGAGCTCTTTCAATAGATAGACTATAAAATATCGGTAATAATGTTAAACCAGTGCATAAAAACAATTTTTTAGGCTTTTAGCATGACAGTATTCATGGTTAAAATAATGAAAAACTGACATCTTATTAAGACTGGTTCTGTTACACTTATTTTAGTATATTTTCCATGCTAAAGTTATAATCCATTTTTTGTACATGATTAAATTTATTTTAAGTAGTGAGATACTATTGTAGTGAAAGTTACTAAATAATTGTAAAATCATATTGATGGTTTGTTCTTTTCTTTTCAGTGGAGAAACTGCTCATAATAAAGATAATGTGATTCAAGGTTAGTATGTTATTTTATTTTTTATGTGTTATATGTTCTGATATTCAGAAACCTTGTTCACGATCGAACATGCTCTCTTGCATATAAGTACAGTAGAGAACCATTTATCTGGTATCCAGAAAACCGGGAAAAATTTTGCTCGATTTTCCCGCCATTTTAAACTAGAACGAAAAAAGCGGAAATTGGACTCATCCTTGAAGTTGAGTAGAGGAAAATGTAAGGAAGGGGAATTCCCCCCCCCCCCCCGTTTACCCAGAGAAACGTCATTTCCTCCGTGACCTTGAAGGCTGGGAAGGGAGGAATGTTTTCTTTAGGCCGTCAATCAAACTCAAGGGTGTGGCATGCTGATTTCGTTTTCTGCTTGATTTACGAGGGGGGTGGGGAAAATGCATTGCATGCATATCAGTGAACAGAAAAAGAAAAGAGAAAAATATATTTATTTGATATCGACTAATAAAAATAAAATCTTTTTCTTTTGAATAAATTCTCATTCTTTGGAAGTGCGGTATCAATTGCAAGTTTTTCTTGGTGTGGAATCACATCTGCTGTAATTAAAAATCTTGTTTTTATCAACAAAAAAAAATAAAATAAAAGGAGAATTGTTTATTAATTTAAACATAGGATTATTTTATGAAGCAGATTACAGTTTTGTTTTTCTGATTCCACTACGTTTGATTTTTATTCTTTTCGTGATAAATTTCGCACTCAATAAATTAATTCTTTTTATTCATAAATTTTATCATTAGGTTTTTTTTTTTTTAATTCCGTTGATCTTGCCTTGTTCCGGGTTTTAATATTTATGCTAGTGCCTTTTTTAACTATCGTTTCGGTTCGATAATTTTCAAGTGTTTTTATTTAGATTAATAAGTTTTCCTTTTATTTTATCGCTTCTCCCCGTATAATTAGGTATGAAATATATTGCGTTATTTAATCATTGGTTTTGTTTATATTATTTAATTTAGGAATTGTAATTGTTTTTAGAAAATAAATATGAGAAATTTGTATTTTTTAAACTTGATTTTCTTGTCTAAACTTGCAAATTTTTTTATTCTTTTAAATGTTATATTTCTACCATTTTTTTTTTCTTTTTAAAGTTAGGAGTACCTTTCTTTTTTCTCTTACTTTATGCATTACACTTTTTCCTTGTACTTCGGGTTCGATAAAACATCGATTAACGACACTTTTTGGTCGATCCAGAAAACCGGGAAATTCAGATATCCGGGATAGCGATGGTCCCGAGCATCCCGGATAATTGGTTCTCTACTGTAACAAATATTAAGAATCAAAAATAAATTTTTAAGTTGAGATCAGGCAGTTGAGAGTATTGGCGAACACTTTAGTTTTACTTGATCTAAAAAATCTGTCTAAATTGAGGCTTAAAGGAATTGAAATCAAAATGTAGATTAATAATAATTAACAACTCGTAGTTATTTCCTGTAATGTAAATTAATTAGTTATAATATAGCAAATAATATTAATCTTAAAGTGTCATGCTTTTAGAAAAACCAATTAAATAGTTTTTATTTTGGCAATATTTTTTATATTATAAATCATATAATGCAAGTATTGTGCATGAATAAAATATACAAGTTACTACTAATAAAATATTCCCAATAACAACTTACTCCAGGTTTTAGACAGTTTTTGTTGAAAACCCAACCCTGGCTTTTACTAATTCCTTATTTAGCAAAAATAATTAACTAATTAAAATATAATTAGATGTTACAATTGTCAAACTGAATTCCTAAAATTAAGACATTTAAAATTTCCAGCAGCTTAATGAAACATCTGTCAAAATATTTTTCAACTTTACCCTGCCTATAGAAATCTTGCTATAAGAATGTAAAATTAAAAGATATTTAAAATCAAAGAATTACAATTTCAGAATTTCCTTGTATTGACACATGAGTACCTATTACTCATTCAAGTCATAACTCATTATTTTTTGGAAAAGTATTTTTTATTAAAAAGGAGCCATATTTGGATTTTTTAGTTTGAAATATGTGTCTCTATCTTTTTATATTATTATAGTCACTCATTATATTAAATAGTTAATACTTTTCCCACTGGTAAACTTTTTCTTTCTTTAAAATTTTTTATGCAAGATTCTTATCATAGAAAATCGCAGAAATAAATTTAAAAGCTATTAAAACAATTTCAAGTTTTTCAGGGTGGCCACCCACCTGGTTAACCTGGAATTTTTTTATACTGGAAAAATCAGGGAAATTTTGATGAAAACCTGGAAAAATCAGGGATTTTTAAAGAAAAGCTGGAAGTTTTTTTTTTTTTTTTAATTTTAATAATTTAAATTATTTACTGATTTTCTTAATTTAAATTATTTTACCATCCATACACACTTTTTTTAAGAAATGTACCGCCAAACAATTCATATATCTTCAACTTAACGATGCTTTGCTTTCATCAAAATTTGCTCCATTATTATCCTGTTAAACTAGAATGCCTCTTATAACTCTCCCCATAGAGAAACCTTTGACCTCTATGGAGGCTATGGGACTGTGCAGTTTAGAAAAGGCAAAAATTGAGGAAGATTAGGATTTTTGCTTCATTTAAATGTATGTTGTTTTTTTCTTCTAGTCCATAGGCATGGGTTTAAGTTGGTTTGAATGCTTTGGTGGATATTTTTTTCTATTTTGACAAAATTATAAAAAATGTTTTAGTATTCTTAACTTTATAAAATTCTCCAAAAATTAGTTGGTTAAAATTTTATAACAATGGATTTTATATTGCACTCTTTTAGAAAGCCTTTGTGCTCCCATCCAAAGAAATCTATGAATCTCAGCAAAGTCAACCAATCACAACATTTTCTTACAATCGCTAACAGCAATGTGTGTTGACAAATGGTTACAATTGTTGCATTAATTCTAATTTTCTTGATTTCATTTTGACCTTTTATGACACGTCTTTTAATTAAGGAAAGGTTTTATTAAGAACCAACTATATGTTAACATTTAATTTTTCTCTTTTGTTGGTAAATATTTGATTTTTTATTCAAAATTCCTATTGTATAGTAATCACAATATCGAAAATTCGTAAATGTTGCTTGCATTCCAGAGATATATTTCCAAAACTGTTTCTCCTTTTTGCCCTAATAAGCTGGCAAAGACTAAGGACAATGACTAAGTATAGGAAACATGTTAAATGATGTATAAACATTGAATGTAAAAATGTTTTATTAATATGTGTTTATTAAGAAGGAAAACAAAACTTAATCTTTTTGTTCTGCACTGTACAGATACAAGTTTCTAGTTATAAAAACAAAAACAATTAACTCTGCTAAACTAAAAAAAAAAAGCATGTATTTAGATTATAATTCTTTAAATATTTTAATTTAAAATAAAAAAATAAAGCAGAATAAATTTTAAAGAATTTTATCTATTTTTTTTCTATCGAGTATGCAACAAGAAATTGGACATTTGCGACATTCATTTTTGTGTACAGAATCTCTTAAAATAATAATGCTTATTCAAACTAACATTTGACTTGAGATACTGGTTTAAGGAAAATATGATCAAATTAATTTTATGAGGAGCACTTTGATAAAGTGAGTATAAAATGACTTTATATTTCAATGTAAATACTGTGACTTATAAAAGTGTTTGTACACTTTTGACTTTCAATGAAATAAGATTGTAATCAATATTTCAGAGAACAGATATTTAATATTAAAAAACATATTCTATTTTTAGCAAAACTGTATAAAAAAATTTAAGAAATCAATACTCAAAATGTAACAAAAACTTGATCTCACAAAAGTCATTGTACACTTTCAAAAAAAATCTCCATTTATTAGTAAATATTTTTTGTTAAATTAACATTTAGTAGAGTTTCCTTTTGCATCTACAATAGATTTTAAAAGTATGTAAGAAAATGTAACTAGTTTTTTTGTATTTTTTTTTTTTGTGTGATATTTGAACAGAATATTCTTTATTAAGTTTAACAGAAACTTTTACAACACTCAAATGTGCATACAGCCGAACTCGTTTATAACAAGCACAAAGGGACCGTAACATGTACTCGTTAAATCCGAGTGCTCGTAATAAACGGGTCCTTAAGGCAGGCGTGCGACCAGAAGAGGGGGTGACATAAAATTTAATTAATACTTACTTACTTTAATTAATTTAATGAAATACTCTTCTTAATTTAATGACAACTATCCCCCCCCCAACCAGCAAAAAATTTCTAGTTGCGCTACAGTCTTAAAGGAAAGAAGCAATAAACGGAAAGAAATATAAGGGAAAAGATTCTTACCAAAGCATTTATTTTTTTCATTAATCTACATATTTAAAATAGTAGTTTGTTAGCTTACTTTGAAGTTTCAGTTCGCCGTTTTTTTTATTTCGAGCGTATTTCTTATCATTTTGAAAAAAAGATTGCAAGACAGAAAAATATTGCTCGTTAAAAGCGACTTCTGTTCCATAGACTTAACATTGATCCAACCAAATATTTTCGTTTCCCTCGGTAAATCCGAGCTCGTTATAAACGAGTTCGACTGTATATGAATTTTTCCACAGATTTTATAATTTTAATTTCTGATATGAAGTCCTTCTTTTAAGCATTTATCTTAGATTGCACATTGGAATAGGACACAATAAACTAATTTAGCGATATTCGTTACTGATATACCTCTTATGATGACAAATAATTAACTTTCAAATGTTGTCGATTGTATTATTACGACTTCTAGCCGTTTTTAAGTAATGTAAGAAAATATTATGGAGTTAGAAAGTAAAAATTAAAATATAGTTTTGCTATCATAAGTTTGATACTAAATTATAAATAAAAAATTAAATGATAAATATTTAAATAAAGAAATTAAAACAGTAGACCATAATTTTAATTTTGAAATCCAAAATCATTTAAATGCACGATGATTTTAGTGAGGTAGATTTTTTTTTTACTTCTTTATTATTGATTTCTTAAAAATAAACTTTTGCTTTGTTTTTTGAAATATTCCAAGCAGTTTTGCTAAGAATAGATTATACATCTTATTATTAAATACCCATTCTGAAATATTAATTTTGATAGAATAGAGTCCTATTTCAACAGCAGGGCTTAATTCAGGTTTTCAATCCTAGTACCTATTTTTGTGAGAAAAAAAATTTTTGTGAAATTTTTTTTTATTTTTGTGAAAATTAAGTATTGATAAAAAAAAAAAAAAAAACTATTTTTTTTCTGTAACAAAACTTGAATTGTTTTGCTCTTCAATCTTTGGTTCCGTAGCATTTTTAATACACTGTGCCTCGTTATTAACTGTGACGGTTTTTTCAGACGGCGACTGTTGTGACGGTTTCTCCTCAGTTTTTTCAGACTGAAAAAAATGTTTTAATTGATTTCGTTCCTATACTATCGATCGTGCGTAAACGCTTCATATAATAATCGCTATTCCGTGAGCCACCCGCTCCACTTAAATTTCTTCCTCGCTTCATTATAAAAACTTTTCATAAATCTTGTTAAAAAAATACGAATAGAACACGTTTTACGCTAAATCATAAAAAAAAAAACTTGTCTGGGAAAATGAGTTGAGTTGTTTACGCGCTGGCTCAATTTAGCCGGTTGCCTAGTATAAAAACTTCACCACTCACTCCGATTGAATGGCGTATTTAGGAGAAGTGACGTCAGCATATCAAGCCTGTTTTCGAGCTAGTGCGGTTGCACGGTACGCCGTCCGATGGCGTACCATATGGCGTTCACTGTGAATCCACTTTTCCGTGAACCGCTCGGAAAACTATTCAGCACTCTTTAATTCCTTCTAACTTTCTTTTTTATTTTCGTGAAGATGCGTTTTTTTTTTCAAAGTTTGTTGAAGTACTGATTTTTTTTTGTGAATGTACCGATTTTTTTTTTTTAATTTTGTGAAGGTACCGATTTTTTTTTTAAAATTTTGTGAAGGTTCCGAAAAACGGTACCAAAATCGCCCTGGATTAAGCCCTGTCAGTTATAAGTGAAAGAACACTTTTAGGAGCCACTGTAAACATAAAAATGTATTGATATATAATCACCTGGAAAGGTTTTCTTTTGCTTAATGAGAATATATTAAACAATACTTATCCAAGATTTTTTTTGGTCATTTTGTACTTGCCATTTGGTACACTTTGTGCAAAAACTACCTGAAGTAACACATTAAAATTTTTTTATTCAATATGAACAATATATTTTACAAGCTAAACATATTATTTTCTCTCCACGTTTATTAATTTTTAAAAAATTAATATTGTATAAAAACATTAAAAAATAAAACAAAATCTTGCCAAATTGTCAAAATAAATTTAGTCTTAATTATTTTTTCAAGATGTATTTAAAAAATAACATTTTAAATGAAATACTTTATTGGCACTTTTCTTGTACCCATCCTACATTTTATGAGAAGAAGAAGAAAAAACGCTAACCTGGAAATTTTAAGATTTTTACCTGGAAAAACCAGGGAAATTTGATACCTGATTAGAGTGGCCACCCTGGTTTTTATATTTTCTTTTTATTTATTTTATAGGCCAACTAGATGTACCGCTATCACAAACAGGTCTTCAACAAGCCGAGCTCTTGGGAGTTCACTTGCAATATCAGCAATATAGTCATGTCTACGTCAGTGATCTAACTAGAGCTAAGCAAGTAAGCTATAATATGAGTACCTTTTGTTTGATTTAATTGGTCATTTACACAGGGTTCTTGCTGTCCTAAAATGTCCTAAAAAAAGTGCTAAAATTTCTTCTGAGTGCTAATAAAATTCTAAATATTTTTTATTTTGGCGTTTTGAAAATTTTTTGAGCGGTCAGATTCCTTAAATCGCTTTCCCTAAATCCTTAAATTCTGTTGCCTTCAGCTCTCCTGCTGCCTCCATCTTTTTAGAAGATTCTTGGGCTTTGGGGAAAGAGGTTCTTTCTTCTGAGATTTTATGGGCTTTAAAAGTTGTAGATAGCTACTACTCCTACAATTCTTCCAAAGACTCTGGAAAATTATTTAGTACAATGTTTCCAGACAGTTCAATAGCACGTCATTTCGCCTACAGTGAATCTAAGTGTGCATATCTCTGTCATTTTGAACTTGCACCTCATTTTAGCATGCTACTTCCTAAGTGCATTGATAATGCCAAGTTTTTTTTATACATTGTTTTTTGATGAGTCTTTGAACACAGCGACACAGCAGAAGCAGTTGGATATACATATCCACTTTTGGAACCCAGATAAGAACATTGTAGAGACGCGATACTTAACATCAGCTTTTGTGGGCCATTCTGCAGCAGATGACCTTTTAGCCTGCTTTTATGCATCAGTCAAAAATGTAGACCTGAAGATTTCTATGGACAGTCCTGCTGTCAATTGGAAGTTTTATAATAATATTCAAGAAGAGTTGTTAAAAGAACATGGTGTTCAATGCAATGCAATAGGAAGTTGTGGGCTTCATATTTTAAATAACGCATTCTACAAAGGTGAATCTGAAACAGAATGGCTCATTGGTTCCATCCTGAGCTTAATCTTCTATCTTTTTAAAGATTCACCCACAAGAAAAGAAGATTTTATTAATAAATTAACTGAGAACAAATTACCACTAAAATTTTGTAACCACCGTTGGCTGGAAAATGCACCTGCAGCTGAAAGAGCAATATTGCTTTGGAATGATCTGAAATCTTATGTGAAAAATGTTGGCAAGTTTAGAAAAGGGAGCTAGTTTTACCATTTTTGAAACTGTATCAAGCAGATCGGCCGCTTTTACCATTTTTTGCTGCAGATATCCAGGATTTGGTATTACATAGTGTGCAATTATATAACATTCTGAAGCCAAAATCTATAGAAAAGTTAAATTCTCTTGAGAAACTGTGCCATTTTAATTTTTGTGATAAAAAGAATTATGTCTCTCTGACAAAAATCAGTGTAGGTTTTAAAGGTGACCAAATTTTAAAGCAGCTGTTGGCCTCAAAAGTTATTTCTGACCGGGATCATATGAATATAAAGAAAAATTGCAGAAAGTTTATCACCAAAATGTTAGAAACTTTACTAGAGAAATGTCCAACAAACTATTCTGTTGTAAGAAATGTTGCTTGCGTCAATCCAAAATTAATGTCAGAAAACAAAAGCAAGTGTGTTCTAAAAATGAGAAACATATTAAATAACTTAAGTCAAAAAAAGAAAATTGAGGAAAAAGATTGTGATAAAATTAAGCTGCAATTTGCACTTTACTTATTTGTATATTTTTTAAAACACTTTATTTGTATATTTTTAATATCATGTATTGATTCAGTATGTTATTTTTACTTTACATCAAGTGCTAATTTTTTTTTCTTAGTCCTAAAAAAGTCCTAATTTTTTTTTTGAAATAATTGAGCAAGAACCCTGTTACATTATATTTTTGTTTAAATCCAAATAGGTATTTCCTTAGAATTTTTTTCAGACCTGCTGACTCTCAGACTTTCATATACAATCTCAAGATTTTGGCCACCAAAGTATTTCCTTTGGCTTTTTTCCTAGAAAGTGTCTAAATCTTCAAAGCTGCACACATTTTGCAAGAAGCTCCCAAAAAACTCTCCGGATCAGCAATTTTGTAGTTTGAACATGTTTGGTCCTTTTTTAAAATTTTGAAATTTCTGATAAACCAAGAAAGAGAAAAGGTATAACACTGACTAAAAGGTTTTAAGCAATATGTGTATGGTTTATTTCTCTTTCAAGAGAGATAATTTTTTTTTTTTTTTAATGGCGGGCACTTGGAGCTATTGTCCATTGGCCACAGAAAGTGCCAGAACTGCTAATTCTCTTTTCGTTACCCAGTGGGCACCTGGGGCGAAGCCACGGCGGTGGAACAGCGTCGCCCACGTCACACTACCACAACCCGTTTATAGGGCGGGTCACAGATAAATTGAAATAGCTAATACAGATAATAGAGAGATAAATTGAAATAGCTAATATGAGTACTATTTAAATTTTCCTCTTTTACGCACCAAGTTTTTTTGTCCATTGTTTTTCTGTCTTAGTAGTTTAGGGAAAAGGTAATTCAAATTTTTTTTATTCTTTTGATAATATTGATGCAAAATGCAGTAAAGTCGGAATCAGATGTAGTAATGCCCCCGTGGCAGAATCGCTGTGACACAGTGACATTGTCACTTTACATAGTTCTTGCAGAAAGATTTTTTCTTTGGGCTGTAAAAAATTTTGTTTTGTTCATTATGCGGTGATCACAAAAAAGTTTGTTATAAGCTTATCTGTTTTTGCATCCCTTCTATATTTTAAATTAAACATGTGATGAAAAGAATTGTAAGTGGAAATTAATTAAGCAAAGAATATTGTGAAATGAATTTATTTGATCTAACATTGTTATTCTAGTAGCACTATTTAATTTCTCCGATTTTAAATATGTATTAATTCTTCTGGTCCTCTAGCGAATTTATTTTTGGATAAATGAATTTTATTATTGTGTGCAAAATTTTTTTAAATTCATTTTAAAAGTTCTTGATATCTTATACTATAATACGAGGAATGGTTGCCAAGTCGAAAATCGCCCCAGAATTAATAAACTCCGGTAAACTTGGGGGCCTGGGGTTTTTGGCCACGAGGAATCGATTGGCGCCGGTTTTGAAGCGCTACGGTCGAGCAGTTCGGAGTTACAGATAGAATATTTTCAAACTTTATTAGTTCGCCATAATGGCTATAGATACTTTACTCCACTCTTATAAATGTATGCTAATGCGAACCTTACAATTGAAATATTAATTTTCGACAACTTAAACCAATAATATACGAAGGAATTAATAATTTAATTGTAAGGTTCGCATTAGTTTACATTTATCAAAGTGGAGAAAAGTTTAACTTTTGTGTTAAAATCACCGTCAACAAAGTCCGACATTTCAACATTCATCAGATTTCAAGCTACATTTTCAACATGCAGAACGCACCTCTACATGAAATTCTTCAAGGAGCCGGAATTTTGGAACAACAAGCGATCAACTCAATTCTACCCGCAAATGGACAACTAGAAGATGCCGTCATTGTCAGAATGCTTCTCCATTACACCGAACAAGCTTACCCGACCGTCAAAGTTGCCGTACTTCACCCTGAATTTGTCGCACGCTTCTACGTTACAACAGCAGATGGCGCTTATGAAGGAATGGCTCTCTTCTCAACGATATCAGCGACCAGAACAAGGCTTCCAACTATCTATACGGCGTTCAACAAGGATTCGACGTGCTACTCATTCCCATTCACAAGAGAGCTCAAATGGATAGAGGCGAGCACTGGGTGCTAGGAATTTACGAAGCAAGCTATGGAGAACGTCAACTATTAGTCTGCGATCCAGTCGACAACCCGCTGCCCATCGATGCTGTTTTGAGAAAAATGCTGCGACACGTTTTGAATACCGTTGTTACGAATGAAAAGCTGAAAGGATGCATCGTGAAACCTCGCAACGCTTACAACCACCAAGATGACGCGTCTTCCTGCGGAGTTTACATCGTCTTTTATGCTCGACAATACCTCTCTCATCGACGCCTTTTCCTGGACAAGAATTTTCAAGAAGCGGATGAACGGAAGCAAATTTACGAATTCGTTGTGAACAGTGTCTTTAATTGTATAATTTTTTGTTATCAATTACATTTTATTTCCTATGACTTTTCAAACTTTACCTTTGTATAGAATAGTTCCCTTTCCAAACTCTAACTTTGTTTAGATAGTTTTTCAATGGTGCACTTTAACCGGTTATCTTTTCACCAATGGTTTCACAAATTTTCTTATGGCATGTATTGTTTTGATAAATCACAATTGAAAACTTAAATCTTCGAGTTAGCTTCGATACCTGTTTTCTCCGAGCGGAGCTCGGTCACCCGCTGGTATGTAAAAATTGAAATTGTTATTAAGGGATCCACACTTTTGACTAATGTTGAGAAATTATATTTTTGGGTCTGAGTTAGTAATTTGAAATATCATCTGCACTAATGAATTATTCAAGCTTAGGCCCTCATAGTATTGAGTCCTAGTTCATGAAAATCTGATCATTAGATCAAAAGTTATTCAGGATGTTTGCTTTTTTATTTTGCTCACTGTACTTCATGTTTTAACTTGTATTTCTGGAAAACCTTTCATATCAAGTAAAGATACAATTTTCTGATCAATAGTTAATGATCTCATAGTTATAGCACATTTATGAAATATTTGAAAATTATTATTTTAGTTTCTTAACTGTCAATTTCAATTGCTTTTAACTGTATGTTTAGTTGATGCTACCTCTGTCGAACTGTATCATTTCTGCAGTTTATGTCATCTTGATTAACTGATGAAGGTGTACCTTGTGACATTGAATGCATGCAGGTTTTGATAAATTTTACTCTATATCATGTGATTTAAAACATGGTTTTTACTTAATCTTAAAACTGATTTTGTAAATTTATTTTTCAAGTTTAACAAGTTTAAAAAAAATATGTTTAAATTTATTCCTCATATTATTTTAATTAAATATTAGTCAATTTTTTCAAGCCTCTAAGAAAGAAGTCCCTAGTTTTTAATTATTCCTTATGATTATTTTCTTGATCTTATTATTGAAATCCGTGAAACTTTTTCCCTTAATCACTTATAAATCTGTGTGTTAATTTATTTCAGACAGCTGAAAGTATTATTCGACAGAATAAATCATTCAAAGCTACTCTTCATCATGACTGGCGTTTGAGAGAAAGGGTAAGCTGAAAATTTTCAAAAAGTGACAAACAACATATGTGCAAAAAGTAATCCTAGTGGTTTTAGTTAAAGTTTTAAAGTCACAATTAAGTAGGATTCCTGATTTAAAAAAAAATATTGTCTTTATTTGTCCTGATTTTTTGTGAGATATTTCTGAATTTTTTATTTATTTTTTATTATTCAGATATATTATACCATTTCAGCAAACACACGATTTTTAAATAACCATTTACTTATTTAAAATATTTGTTTCACCTAAAAAGAAATGAGAATTACTTATCAATGGCAAAACTAGTATGTTTTTATTTGAAAAGAGATCTGCTTCAAATGAAGATGAGTTAGCATGAAAAACGAATACCTTCTTTTATTTTCCCCTTTTCTTCAAAAGAACAAATTATTGCCTAGTCAGGGAAAAAAAAATTCTTAATTAACCTTGCCCTTCTTTTTTTTCCCCCCATTTTCATTTTACATTTCTCATAAGTAGAGCTGCAAGTTTGTTGTGGGAAAAAAGACCTGAAATTTGCGGGAAATTTTGAAAACTACGCAGATTCTAAACATGAAAAAGTTCACCACATAAATTAAGCAAAAGACAGAAATTGGGCAAATAATAAAAAAAAAGCTTAAAAAATACACAACAAAAGTATTTCTTTTAATTTCAAGCAATATTAATATTTTTATTTAAATGATCAGAATTTTGGTACAAAGTATTGTACATTGTCAGATTATTCTCGCTTATGCTTCGTCTTTCATCACTTAATAAATTTTTATACTTAGAAATCGATCTTTCTGCTTCCACGCTGTTTGTAGGCACCGACAAACATCGAATTGCCAGTTTTGGATAGCGGTCTGTCTTTGATTTCCAAAACTTGATCAATTTTCCTTCATCAATGCGCAGTTCCTTGGCCGTTGACATTCTACCAAACCAATCTTGACCAAACATTCTATATTCAAACTACTAGTTACAAAAGACTTAAAGCAAGAAGCCGTCCAGGAAATATTGCCTGGATATGTAGAAAGGCAGTAGAAATTTCTTTGCCCAGTGCAATAGCCTGTGTTACAATTTTTCTGTCAAAGATTTGATTTATAACATTTTCCTTTTGTGACTCTAATAACCTTTGTACTCTTAATGACTTCAGGAAGGTAATCCTATCAGTCTCTTACCCTACCTAAGAATAGAAAGACCACCTTACATGACAATATTGTGACTATCTCTTATCTCTGAACTATTTTCTTGTCATTTTGCTATTGATTCACTCCCCTAAATATCTAATCAATTTTACATGTTCAATTTAAGGCTTCGGGAAAGTAAAAAATTCTGTTAATTAAAAATAATAAATTAAAAATGAAACAAAAATTCAAATTGTAAACAATTTTCGCGCAAATCAAAACATATTGAGAAATTCGCGGATTTTAGGAAAAAAGATAATAATTTCGCGGAAATTGGCGCTGTGGCAGACCTGCAGCCCTACTCATACGTCAGTAAATCTAACTCTACACTTGAACTCTAAAATGTGCCTAAAATAAAAGTTAAATACTGTTGTGAATCTCCTGTTGTGGCTTCTATTCAAAAAAATATTGTTAGTTTATTGTATTGAAAGTTTGCCTGTTATAAATTAATTATTATTTTGTACTTAAATTATTTGCGATTATTGAAGTTTAACAATTTACATACCAATGTTTCAAAAATGGTACATGGACATAGAGATCAATTTTAATGAAGAATAAAGAACTACGTCCGAGTAATATTATTTTTCATGCAGTTAAAATTTACATTAAGAAGTATTTCTTGCATTAAGTTAGGTTAGAAAATGATGTCAAAGGTAAACTTATTAACATAATTAAGTAGTCAATCTTTTTTCTCCTCGTCATCTAATTGCATTGTTTTTCATTTCCTATTCATTTCATTTATTGCAATGTCAATAGCAGTTTTAAATGTCCATTTGTTTTATATATTATAATTTCTCAGTTTTTTTTTTATTTTGATGATTTTGTTTCTGGATTATGATGTATTAAGTTTTTGTATCATTTGTTTATTTTTGTATACTTTAATTTTTTTAGTATAAAGGTGCACAACCTCCAACTCTTGATGAGCAGACCGTAACAATATCTGAAAAAGATGAAAATACCATTTAAATTTTTTTTTTTTTTTTTGAAAGAAGGAAAATTTGAAATTGCGCATTTTAAATTTTGATGTGCCCAATTAGTGTAGTTTTCCGAACACTATTTTTCTGTAGTTAATGATATGGTTTTACACATAGTTTTAAAAACCATAATATTTTTAATACAGCATTATTAGGATACTTAAATTTCAAATTTTAGTTATCACTTTTGACACATAGCATGCATGCTAATTTCATCGTAAATCCAATATGTTTTCAACGTTTTTTCAGTACTTATTGCTACTTATTTCCTCATAGTTTCTAAAATTGCAAGTTTTTTAAATACATTTTAACCTTAAAAGTTTTAAATGATGCATTTAAATCAACTTGTTTTGATGTGCTTTATTTGCACAAATCCAAGTTACTCCTACACTTTTTTTGTTGATATTTTTAGCATGATATTCTTACAAATTGAGAGTATCAAATCACTCATTGAGATAACCACTTTTTGACATAGTCTACTTGCGCCAATTTTATCACAAATACAAATTACAGTAGAGCGCCGATTGTCCGAACTGCTCGGGACCGAACGTGGTTCGGATAATGATATGTTCGGATAATTGGAAAGTTGTTTAAAACCTAGTTTAAATTATTATTATTTATGCACCAACTTCCCTTCACACTTTTTCTAGGCTTAAGACTGGCAATACTATCTAAAATAGCTCTGACGAGTTTAAGACTTTTTTATTTTCAATTTTTAAATATATTTTTTTATACTTTTTTTTCAATTTGAATCATTTTTATCATATTTCGGCTTTTTTATAATTTTTTTTTGTCAATTACTGATTTTACCACATTTTTCTTTATTTTCCATTGCCAAAGATATCTATCAAAGACTTATTGTTTCAAAGAACATGCTCTTTATTGTGCAACCATATCCCTTATTCTTTTTAAATAAATCAACTGAATTGGATCAACATCATTTTGACGTTCTAGGCAATTCATTGCATGCTTCCAGGGCCGGCCCTAGACATTTTGGCGCTCCGGGCAAAACCTTAATTTTGCGCCTCCCCCCCCCCCCCCCGTTTTTTTAAAAGTAAATCTCATGCGATCATATCAGAAAGTCAAGAAAACATTGAAAAAAAAATTTAAAAAAAAAAAAAACGTTTTATTAAAAACTCAAACATCAGATAACAAGATAAGAAATTTAGCACTTAAGGCAAAATAACAAAAATTAAAGTGTAGTAATGCTAACTAAACTAATATCCCATATAATAAATAAATTCTAACTAACCAAAGTAATTAAAATGCCCTTTTTCTAACTTTTCTTTCAGCAAACTCACGAACCAGTGATTTCAAGTCTAATTTCTCACTAATTTGGTGTTCTAATAGCATCATTGCCAATCCATTGAGACGATTTTGCGCCTGCATCGTTTTGAGATAATTTTTTTATTATTTTTTGTTTTGAAAAGCTTCTTTCCCCTGAAGCCACAGTGACTGGCAATGTAAGTAGGATTCTCAATGCTTTGCTGAGGTTTGGTGCGAATTTAAGTGTAGCTATAAACTTGAGAACTTCAACAGGAGTTTCCTTTTTTGTTAATGATGAAACAATGCTTATTTCATCAGCTAGTTCCAGGGCGTTAAGATCGCTTGAATTTCCATCAGCTAAAACTAATTCCAAATCTTTGCAATGAGCCAGTAGCTCATTTCTGGGCATGTCTTTTAGACCAAAAATATTATACAAAAAACTGAAATAATTACTGTGAGTATTTAGCTAATTATATCTGGTTTCCAAGGCATTTATTGCTCGATCTATAGTGTGAAAAAAAAAATCTATTTTATATTTTTGTTTGAGGTCTTGAACGGGTTCATCCGGGCCCTCATGCAAAAACGTTCTTGTTTTGCTTCTGACACGATGACGTAGTGTGAGTGTGGTGGTTTCGAAATTAGCTTCCAGGTCAATTTCTGAAGAAAGTTCGGTTGCTTCTAAAATGATGCTTTCAAAAGTTTAATCTGATCTCAGGTTTTCAAAGAAGAGTTTGCAGTTACTAAGCATATCAATAGCTCGTGACCTATCAAAATTTACAGTTTGCAAAAGTTTTCTGATGGGGTTAATATGACTCAAAATTTTATACCAGATCACAACAGAGCATATAAATTTGAACTGCTTCAAATTATTTAATAATCCGCTAGCCTCGTCTCTGATCATATTATCGATTTCTGAATCTTCATATATGCTGTACAAAGCATCGTGAATTGAACCAATTTGAAACCGCAGAGCTTTTAATGAGTTGACTCGACTTTCCCATCGCAACGAAAAGAGGAAGAAAAAAATGTATATAACTTTTGAACAATATTGAAGAAGTTGGCTGCCTCAAACGATGATTTTGCCATATCGTTTACAATCAAATTTAGCGAATGGCTGCTGCATGGAACATAAAATGCTCTGGGTTTATATTTCTGATTCTTGTTTGTACTCCCGATTTTTCTCCTCTCATATTCGAACCATTGTCATACCCTTGACCGCGCATGTTTTCTACTTTAAGCCTATTTTTAGAGTGTACTCCCTACATTTTATTTTTATATTTGTAATATATAACTACCCAATTTTTTTTAATACGAAGGACAAACAAAATGAAAAATACTCTGCCAATTCATGGGCATCTAAGCTCACACGATTAACACCAAATCCCCCCTTTCATTGTAGGTACCTCCAGTGGCAAAAAAAAAAAAAAAAATTTATACCACACAAGACATTTTTTGATGTAAACTCTAATTTTTGAAATCCCCCCCCCCTTGTGCGCCACTGGCTTAAAAAAATTAAATGCATTTTATTCAATTCCAGACTCAATTACCTTTCATTTGATACCACACAAGCCATGTTTTGATCTAAACTCTAATTTTTGAAATCCACCCCCCACCCTTTTTTTGGCTTATGTCTGATGGATTTATTCGTTTTTAAAAATGAAAAGAAAAAAAATTAAAACACTTTCCTTCACAGAAGCCAAACGCACTGGACAATTTGCACAAGCACTTTTTTAAAGCTTTTTTGCACTAACAATTTAAACAAACTATTTTATTTCACACCAGCCGAAGTCTAGTGGCAAATAATGCATTGATTTAAGTCTACTTCCTTTTTATATGCAGTTAAAAAGGGCTGTTAGATCTTGTTTCGCTTGGTTTCAAAATTGTTGTTTCCAGGGGCCGAAAAACTTGTCAATTCTTGAAAGGCGGTGATTGAGTGGTTTTATCATGTTGAATTGGATTCAACTAGATTTTTCCTTAATGTTTAAATATATTATATTATTTGAATTATGTGCTTAGAAATAAAAATGATAAATTCCGCCTGCCGCCTCTCAATCTTGTCAACTATCATTTTGGCGCCCCTAGAGCCGCCCGGAGCGCAATGATCTAGGGGCCTACCCTGGGGCCGGCCCTGATGCTTCTTATGAAAAGGTCCACTATCTTGAACTTGATCACTTACTTCTTCCTCTTAATCATAGGAGTTCCGATTTTCATTCAAAATTTCAGAAAAAATTTCATGATCATTTAAAATTTGAAATCCTGAGTCGTTTTCAGTGTCTCGACACCAGTCTTCTATTTCTTCTGCTGTATAACCTGGCATATTTTCACACGAAAGATCTACCAATTCACAAGCTGCAGTTTCGTTTGTTTTTCTGATAAGAATTTTATTCCAAGATTTAAGATTCCAAGCACTGTAATCACTAATCATTAACCATGAGTGACAACTTCCCATCCCCCAATTGTAGAATTTCAGCACTTATCTGTTTATAAACACATTCCGCTTTCCAACAATGGTAGATTGTCAATGAAGCTCGCATTCTTTGATGATAATTTTCAGTTGAAGAAGGCTAAAGGGGTATGTAGGTTTAACTGTATAACAATACATGTATGTATGGCTACCATAAGAAAACTGCTAAAAAAGGTTGTAAATTAAATATGGTCTTCAGATGTAGTGGATATTATCTATTCCTCTAAATTTAGAAAAATTGTCGATAAGTTAAAAAAAATTCTAAACTTAAAAAAGAGAAGAAAAAAAAAGCGAATTCGGACATAGTTCGGATAATAAGGGTTCGGATAATCGGTGCTCTACTGTATTTTTCAATCATTACTTTAGTAATTATTGCTACGCATTTTTATGCGGTTTTGAAAGTCCTGGTATTTTTAATACGCTGTTACAACACTTGAATATTGAATAATTTAAATTAGTCAGCTTTTAACTTGCTTTATTTGAACCAATTTCGTTGTACATGCATAGTAATTTAGATTATTTTTCGACAGTTATTACTTTACTACCCTTTTTGACGTGATTTAAAAAATTCTGATGTTTTCAATGCTTTATTATTATGATACAAGATGACTTAAAAAGTTTTTTTTTTTTTTTTAATATTTGATTTTTGAAAAAAATTTTAATTTGATAAATAAGATTTGTAAATCATCTTATAATTTGTTCAAAATAAATTTTATTGAAGTATATTTCCTACTAAATGTTGAATCTCATTTTGTGTTGTAATGGTTAAATATGTTTTATTTAAACCTCATAAACTTTCTAACTGCATTTGCAAGTTGTAAGTACTTCATTGATTTGCTTACTAGAAAATTGATTTACTCATAGATTTTGCTCACTGGAAAAATTTTTATTTTTTAAAATTTAATTCTATGAACATTAAAGTTTTTTAATGTCATAATTTAGATTAAAATGGACTTTTGTTTTGTATAATGTGATAAAAAAAACATGACTTTTCCCATTGTTTTACTTATTAGCAAATCTTTTATCAAGTTAACTGATAAAAATAATTTAGTGCTAGAACAGCAATTAAAAAAAATTCTATGCATTTAAAGTTTGGTTTTAATTTTGCTAACATAAATAGATCGTATCATTGCTCAAGTAAAAAATAATTTTCTAATTCAACCTGTCACTATTGATGTCAGTAAGAGTGAAAAGGTTAAAACTAATTTATTTGAAAAGTAACAAAAGCAAACTACGTTTTAGCCCCATAAGAAGATTTTAATTCCTCTTTCTTCTCTAATGTCTGCAATTAGTTTAGTTTTTTTTAAATTGATTCAAAAATATATATGTTAAGGGTTGTTATTTTATTTATTAAATTCTTTTATAGAAGTTTGGTAATGTTGAAGGCAAAAGTTTTAAGTACCTGAGAGAAGCAGCTGAAAAATCAAATCTAGCTGCAGGCCAGTATACACCACCCGGAGGAGAAACTATTCAACAGGTTAGTACAACTTGTTAGTACAGCTATAGAATTATACTGTATGACATTTATAACATGTTTTTGTTTAATAGGTTCATGAGAGGGCTGTGTCATTTTTTAAAGATCTTTGTGAAATGGTTAAAGAATGTCCTGATTTGCCAACTATTAATCAAACTACTGCCAATGGTTCACATGATAATGGAAAACTAAGTGGACAAAAGCGAAAGTGGGAAAATGGTGAAAATGATTCAAGTTGCAATAATGAAGTAGAAAACATTAGTAAAGTTCATGTAAAAGAAACTTTAAATGTTGATGCAGCTGGAGCTTCTTCCACTGTTAAATCTAATAATGGAATTGATAATGTTAAAAATGGTGCCTCAAATCAATTTGAAAAAATTGCAGAACGCAGTAGACCAACATTAGATGTAGATTCACTTCAAAATGGTGGTTTGAATGAAAAAGGTCCCTTTTCTGCTATGTTTACAGATGATGACATAAGATCACAAATAATGTCAAACTGTAATGATATTCCTAACATAGAGTGTCCAAATGTTTCGCTGTCCCCGCTGGTAGACCAAAATTTTATATCGTTGCCTGTTTTTTCACTACAAGAAAAAAACCAAGATTTAGAGCAAGAACGACGTCTATCTGTTTGTAGCTCATGTGATGATGCTGACAGTGGCCCTACTTTGATGGCCAATATATTAGTAGTTAGTCATGGCGGGTGGCTACGAGAATTATTTCGACATTTTGTTGAAGATCTAGATTGCTCTGTTCCTGGTGGTAGAAAACAGGCTTTGCGTATTAGCCCCAATGCGGGATTATCCAAATTTACTGTTTCCTTAGAAGATCATGATGGCCATCCGAAAATAATTTGTCTTCAGATTCACGATAAGCAACATTTAGTTTCAACCTGCTACAATAATAAAATTTTAAGTCCAGATGAAGTTGCATTGTAAACTATTTGAGGCAAAATTAGGTGCTTTTATGAGTTCTTTTTATAATGAATGTTGGGTCTGTTTAGTTTTTCAGAAGCATTGCGAATATTCTTAGCTATTCATTTGTAAATGTCTCATTAAAAAAGTGTATAACTTGTTTTAAATTGTCTAATTTACATTCTTTGTTTAAAAGGAGAATTATGTTGTGGCATGTGGGATATTAAAATATTTCTCAAGTTAAAAAACTGCACTTTCAAAGTTTAAAATGTGATGGATATTAATTAGTTAGGTATTCAATTTTCTATCTATTGTACAAACCAAACATTTGTATAACTGTGTATCTTAGAAACTTAGAATGTGTTTTATAATAGGAATTTCAAATATAACTTTTATCAATTTTTAATTCTAAGTTATTTAAAATGTCTCAGCTTAGAGTATGATTTGGTGGAGAATATTCATCAGTATGTTCCAAATTACTCATTTTTATTATTGTCATTCTTACATGTTACTCATTTTTGTTAAGCTGTTTCTAAATGTGTAAGCTCTTTATGGTATTAAGTAACTTAGAAAAAATTAACTTGCATAGATTCTAATCGAAATCAAGTTCAAATATCAACAATTATCAGGTTAAAGTTAAAATATGCTTATTGTACTTAACCTTAAAATATTTAAGACAGTGGAAAGTCCTGTATCTAGAATCACAAAACTTCAGCAAGTCTGAGAAATAGATTTTTCTGGATAGTAGGTCTTTAAGGATAACAAAGATAAAAACATACATCAATATTTCTATAATAATATTTTGTTTGTTAAATGACATTTAAATAACTAAAAAATATTTAATATAATGAAATAAATGTCAACAATAAAATATATCCTAAAAATGGAAAAGCAATCAGTTGAACTTTTTCTTTCATGAATAAAAATCCATTTCTCTCCTATGTATTATTTCTTTCAATTGGTTTGAAGAATTAGCGCAGATATTAAATTTAAATCAAAGCAAAGCCTATCTGCAGGTGTTTCTCTCAAACAATTAATAACATTCAGCTTCATTTAATATTCATAACATATTGCTTTCATTGAAGTTGGTTTTTCTGTAACTGCTCTTGTCTCTTCAACAACTCATTAAAGCTGTATATTATCTAACTATCATAAACACAGCAAAAGGAAGAAAGTGAAGAAAAAATTTTTTTTGTGTAAAATTGTAGAACAAATCAAGAACAGAAAAGTAGGAAATATTTTTATATTTTATTTTAGAAAAGATGAAGAGATTTATTTATTTGATTATTGAAAATTGTCCAAAAAATAGACTTTTCTCCGGTAAATGGACAGCCAGAAATGGGACTTAGTACTGTATATAGATAATGCATAGCTATTTACATTTATACTTACTGCGGGAGAATTTTCTCAAGTGTATTAAAATAATTGAAGTTAGGAAAAATATTGTTAATTTCACCAGTCCTTAAAAAACATGATTGTGTGATTTATAAATAGTTGCCGCCCTAACTGGATTTTGTCACATTCAACTTGTCCTCTACTTTAAGTTCTGCTTTTTGTATATTTTAGAAAATTTCTTGATATAGTGTAAAGTCCTGTTTCGTAATTTTTTTGGGCTTCCTGCCACAAATCTCTCTAGCACTAATGTCTTTCTGCTAGATAATTTTAATAACAACAAATATACATGTTACTAATTAAATTTAAAGTAACAGAAATGTTGTGTTTATAAAAAAAATAATAATCTATTCGAATAAAATAAAATTGTATTTAATTTTTAAATGAATATGTAATATTTTTTATTATTCTAATATATGTGAGATTCTCACATATTGTAAGAAAAAAACTCACTTATTTTATCCTTTTTCGCATTCTCTGAGCCCTATCACATCAACAACAACAAAAAAGTTAGTAATCCGTAGCAGTGACTACTGAAGAAAAAAAAAATCGACAGCGAAATCGCACGAATTAAATTATATCATATTTGAAACACGGTATTTCAAAAACAGTGTGAAAGAAATGCCCCCCCCCCCTTTAAAAAAAAGCGATATAATCATTGCTTTAAAAATTAAATATTCATAAGCACAATTCTAATTTCCCAATCTGTCAAAAATATATTGTGATATAGAAAAACCATGTGAAAATCAATAACTGCAAAAAATACAATTTGAAGCACTGGATGGATTTGCGATAGTATTTGCAAAAACAGAGATACCAACTGCTCTGGACACACCAAAATAATTTTAAAAATGGTAAATAACTACAAACTAAATTTTGCATGTATTTGACTATTTTTGCTTGCTTTTTAAAAGGTATAGCATGACATAACTACTCTAAAGTGGTGAATTATATAAGCCTACAAATTATTTCGAAATAGTGGTGGATAAAAGTCTACTTAGTTAAATTTATTAAACCTAGAATCGCAATTGATAAACTACCACTTTAAAATATTTATTTGCTGTCCGGAGCAAATTGGCATCTTTGCGTAAAGTAAGCGCATCAAAAAGTGATTATTTAATTGCGCAATTTGAATTTTACGTAAAAAAATAATATTACCTAAAAAATAACCAGAATTTTAAAATACCCATAGAATTAAGTATCACTATCAATAAAAAGTAAAAAAAATGACAATCATCCCATTAAAAATAATTAATTGATTTGAGTTTTGCTTATAATTAATTTATTAAAATAAACATCAGGATATGTATATTTTTTTAATGTGAAATTTCGTAGCAATAACTGTCGTAAGAACGATTCAAATACCGCGTGGATTAACAAGAATATCGGCGCAAAACTAGCGTGTTGAAGAATGATTTCTTAAATCCGTAACTCGAATTTTGCATTATGCAGTAATATCGGTATATTTCAAAAATTCCCGAGAAGATATGGAATAACTGAGCAATAAAGGGCATCCGGATTTCGAAAAAGCAAAACAAAAATTCCTAGCAATAACTATCGAAGGAACGATTGAAATACCATATGAATTCTACCACAGGGATGCTAAGTTTCTGAAAAATCCTCAACAAGAATATCGGTGCAAAATGAGTGTGTCAAAAAATGATTTCTTGAATCCGTGATTCGAATTTCGCGCGCCGTAATGATATTGGCATATTTCAAAAATTCACGAGAATATAATTAATAACTGAGCAATAACAAAGCATATAATTCGTAGCAATAATTGTCGAAAGAACGAATGAAATACCGCTTGGATTATTGGTGCATAATGAGCCACATCAAAGAATGATTGCTGGAGGGAAAAAAATCTCTCAACATTTCTGCAGAAAAGAAATTTTTTACTCCATTATTCTATATTTTACATTCTTCTCAAATAAGAATAGAAAAATCACTAACATTTCTTTCCCCTCTGATGTGCAAAAAAGGCATCTTTTAAACATAATTTTAGAGATCAAAAATTTCTGCAGAAAAGAAAACCAAAATTCTTTCTGCAAGAACTCCGTAACATTATGCGACAATGTCACCGCGATTCTGCCACGGGTGTAAAGTTTCTGAAAAAATCCTCAACAATTTTTTTTCACTCAATTTATCTCTTCTTTAGTAATTTAATGTATCATTCCATGATCATTTGTGGGACATTTTCTTAATGTATTGTATCATAATATATTTAGTATTTAAAAAAAAAGAAAATTTATATAATAAATAGGAAGTGAATATATTTGTATTTTTTTAGGAGTCTTTTTTTGAAAGTCTTCGAAAACATTATTTATTGCAATTAAATCAGTCTCATGTTGGGTGAAGCTGATTCATTAAAAAAAAAATTAAATATTTTAATTCAAATGAGTTAAAAAATGATTTGATGAACATAATTTTTTCCATAAGAGTATACTAAAACTACTGCAAAGAATTTACATAAGTTATAAGTCATATCTTTATTGCAAGTGTTGAATAATTATCTTTGTTATTGTGTGCTATAGCCTATATGTTATTCAAGATATTCTTGAAACCATCTAAATGGAATTTATTATCTTTTGCTATTTAAAATTATGAATTAAAAAATGTAATAAAATTTTTTTTAAATCAATTTAGTCAGTCACAAACAAAAAAAATCTTTATTGTCAATTTAAGTTTGTAAAGTTTGTAGTTTTTGTGTTTCAGTTCCCTTTATTGATCATAAAATTTCCTCTGTGGGGAATAATTTACATGTTGCATTAGTGTGCAATAAATGTTCGATTGCATTGTAAAATCTACTGTACTTGCCTAACTCATAGGTTGAAAAAAATCTGGTTCTGTTTCTACGTTGAACATTGTGATTGTTAAAGAGTTATGCATTTCAGAGATATATTGAATTGGAATTTTGGTCTCTTAAAAGTGCATTTGATTTTATGTAGTTTTTAATAATTTATTAAATTTTATCTGGAAATAAAAATGAATTTTTTATATTAAAAATTTACTTGTGAATATTGAATTAACAGAATTTCCATAGATTGAAAAATGTCAATTGGAGAAATTATTATATGGGGCAATGTTAATTCCATGAAATGTTTTTTTTTTTAATATATTTAAATTCATATGACTTTTTAAAAAAGTATTTAATCAACTTTTTTTTTTCTTCGTAAAAAGTATGCTAAAAGTACTGCTATGAATTTGCATAAGTTATGTTGCAAGTCATCTTTATTGCAAATGTTAAAAAATAATAGTTTTTGTGTAGTTTTATAACCTATATGTTGTTATAGAAATTGTTGAAACTTTCTAAAAGGAATGTTATCCTTCACTATTTAAAATTATGAATTTGAAGTTATAAGAAATATTTTTTTTAATCAATTTAGTCAGTCAGAAACAAAAAAATTTTTTTTGTGAATTTTAATTTATAAATTATTATATATGTGATATAGTTATCGTGTTTTTGTTCCTTTTATTGTTTATAAAAGTTTCTTTGTGGGGAACATTCTACTTGTTGCAATTGTTTCATAAAACATTTTATATGTTACAGTATTGTGAAATCTATTGGATTAATTAAACTCAAAAGTTGAAAAAATCTGGTTTCATTTCTAAGTGAACTTTGTGATTGTTAAAAGGTGATTGATTGTCAAAGATGTATTGAAATTGAATTCATAAGCTGATCCATTAAAAGATAAATTCTTCATATTAAAAATTTGCCAGTTAATGTTGAATGATTAGCAGTTTCCATGGGTTTTAGTTTATAAGTGCCTATCTTTATCTTTTTTCTAACAATGAAATTTTGCATTTAATTTCAGTTTAAAGTCAGCTTGGCTAAAAAAAAAAAAAAAATAATAAGCTAATAACAAAGTTCCCTGATCTCAATTTTTTCTTGTGCCTGATATTATGTTTTCAGTAAACATTTAAAGGGAAAAAAAAATTTAAAGTGTTTTTTTTTTTTAAGCATTGAAATGTAAACAATAAAAATGCTAAGGAAACCTATAAAAACATTTGAATATTTGGCTTTTGATTCCTATCCAATAAGTTATAGTTTATTTTCACTGCCTAAATTTTAAGATTGATTACTTTTTTCTAACACTTTCTAAATAGCTAATGTTAGCCAATAGTAAGTAAACAACTTGTACTTGGATTCAGAACTTTAAGATAATTTTATAAGGAACACACTAAATATCGCAAGAAATAGGCCTCAAATTGTTCTCTTCATCTCGCAAATGTAATTTTTACATCTTGCCTACTTTTGTAGGGTGACTAAGTATTAAATGTGATAAAAAAGAATGATCAGTTTCGACCCAATGTCTGAAAATATCATTCCCAACTTCTTGTGAGCATTTTAGTTTCTGTTATTATGCATTTTATACTTCATATTTTTCAGGACACTGGGAACAAGCATTGCTTTAAGTATTTTCTGCATTTTTATGTTCAGACTGACTTCTTCAACAGTTCAGTGTATGGTTCTTTTCGGTTTGCAGCAAGCGTATAATAAATTTCACATTTTGATTATTCATACTTAGACATATTTTATGTATTTCAGGATGCTTTCAATTTTTAAGAAAAATCTGCAAACTTTTTAATTTTAAGTACTATGTATCCCATTCTAATAAAGAGAAGCATTTATTTCCCATCTCTTTCTAAAGGTATTGTATTGTAAAATAATACTTTATCATCAAAAATTTGTTAAGAATGAAAGATACAAAGGAATTAAAATATCAAAAATTTAACGTATATTCCAAGACAGGGCAAAATAATTCCTATGATTTTGCCCAAACACTTGTGTATTAGTATTATAAGTAGGGGGAGAGGGAGTTTGTGTGGACTTTGGGCTAATTTGGACATCTTGAATCATTTTTTTAATTTATTGTACAAATTGTCTCAGTGAGATATCGTAAATTGGCATGCACTTCCATGTGTAGTTACATAATCACACTGAATACTTTAGCAGAAATTTGTAAAATAAGGTTTTTGATGTGGAAAAGTAACTTTCAAATATTTTATTTTCTGAATTTCTACTAAAGGTTATAAATATTATTTTTTGCCTTTTTCGATATTAATTTTTATTCTGTATAGTTTCAATTGTTCGGTATTACTCAAAGATATGTTTTCATATGGCTATTGTAGACATGTGGTTGGGCTCGTGTGGACATGCTTTAAGTTTAATTTTTCATTTATAAATAAGCTACTTTAGTTTTTTTTTTGTTTTAAGTCACAATGATGCTAGATGAATATGAATAAATTGAAATTTCTTAACAGCACAGACTAATTAGGAGTTAAAAACTTTGTGTTAGTCTTTTTTTTTCTTTTCTTTTTGAAGGAATAAAACAGTGTTGTACATTATGTGAAAGGGGAAATTGTCTATGTAAATCATGATCTTCATTTATTTTTAAAAAAAAATTATGGCTCTTCTAATCATAAATTTTTCCTTTTTTTAAAAAAAGAAAAAAAGCTCTCAAATCTCAACATAAGAAATAGTTAAACTTCCATAGCCAGTAGCTGATCAGCCCAACCATAGCCATAGCAAACTTCTATATTACCAGATCTGCACCTCAATACACATTTAAAATTGACATTTTAATATTTTTTGATAGAATAAAGATAGATTTCAAGATATCTATCATAAACCAAATTGAATAATGGTTTTCAACTATATCCATTTGCATTCCAACTGCATATCTGATTATAGTGAAATGCTTTATTACAAATTAGCATTTTTATCAATATTTATTCTCCAATAAGGCTTAGATTGAAATTAATTTAATTTTGGCTTTATATATACCTTTCTAAAGAGTAATAAATGGCTACTTCACAAGTCATCAGGTTTGTTCCTACTAGCCTCAAAGCTTGTCCACACTAGCCTCATGTAGTAGGCTAGTGTTGACAAAAACAATCCTATTTAAAAAAAAATTTATGGAAAAGCTAAATTAGTAATTCCAAATATGAACTTAGAATGCAGGGAAAAGTTCAAACTATTGTTGAAAAAAATTCTAAATATATTAAAATTTTATTTAATATGGCTCTTATCAAATTTGTAAAAGATGTTGACACTAACCCCCTCTAACATATTCTAAAACTTAAAAAAAATAATTATGCTATTGTGAATTGTAATTGTTTCTCATTTAATTAGCAATAGGTAAACAGTAAAATTTTTGATTTTTCCTAATAGGTATAACAGTGATATTTTTGTTAAAAAATGTTTAAAATTATGTATTTCTCTATAAAAAATCTCTTAAAGTGTTCTGTCTAAAACCCCATTTTTTTAATGACTATAAAAAAAATACCCTCCTGATTCTTTATTGTATTGAATTGTAAAATTATCAGGTCTACTTGTCCGAAAAAATAAATACTGGTAATAATAACATTTATTTCTTTTTGTACAAAAGAAATGAAGGTATTCATTACTATAATTAGTTATTAATGATTTTGAAGTAAATTTACATGGGAGAAAGTGCATAATCTCTATGTTGTAAAAAAAAAGGTGATAATAAGTAGGTTTATTTCTCCCAAATAAAGAAAAAATAAAATATTCTTACTACCAGCATTTTGTCTTTTCCGGACAAATAGCAACTCTGTGTTAAGTGAACAAAATTTGAGTTGGCAAAAATGGTGATTTTACTGTAAAAAATTCTTGAAATTTGCAAAAACATTTCCCGCAGAAATTCTTTCATGGCACCAAAGTTTTGGCTCTTAAATAAAAGCATTGCGAACCTAAGAGCCATTTTCTCCAGTTATGACTTTTTGTTAAATTGAGACCATTTTCAAAATTGCCCTCTCATTGTAGTTTTTGTTCAAAAAATTTTTAAAAAAAATTCTTTTAGACTTTAGCCTTTTCATAAAAATCTGACATGATGGCAATGGCTGTTGTTCTACAGGGAATGAGCCCAAAATGTGTTTTTTTTTATATGCTTTGCAGGCAATTATCTTTTGAGTTATGTTTTTTTTTCTTGTATCATTATTTATTTTGTATTGTTTTTTCCTAATTAAGTATTTTGTATATTTTAAATTAAAAATCATGAAATTGGTTTAGTTACTTGATTAAAATTTAAAAAAATTCTAATACTAAAAGGTTCAGCCTCTGCTCGCTATATAACCCACCTATATGCTCATCCTATAACTGCTTAAGCTGTACCTTTTTCGTAGACTGAACTCACTTTTTATACTTCCCCAGTACCTCCAATGCTGATGACTATTGATTGCATGTATTTTAAAAATGCTATATTTTTATTTAAGATTACATCATTAAAATTGATTTTACATTGTGTACAAACAAATGAAAAGATAATTGAACAGTGAATAAGGTTAATAAATATAATTTTTGTAAGAATGTGATTTCAAATAACTGACTTTTTTAAAAAAAAGTTTTAAATATGGATGATATTCTATGCCAGGATGCTCTGTATTACTCACAAACTCCCCAAACTGCTTCAGATTTTCATTTCATTCCAAATATTCATTTAGTAATCAAAATTTGCTCTTCACTTTGATAGTCTTAGATACCCATAGAAAGATATTGAAGTCTTTAATTATTTGACAACAGTGAAACCAAATGATTCTATTTGTCTTAACATTTGGCTACTGATTAGTAATGCTTGCAGACTTGTCAACTTCTGCTTTCGAAAGGAGTCTTTTTCTCTTATTTATCAAGTGGTAGGAAAATGTATACTTCAGCATTTCATTTTTTGATTAGTAAATTCATTTTTCAGTAATTTTTACCACCACTTTATATAATCATTTTAAACAAATATCCAAGACCTTATAATTGTGCAATGAAGTTTTTAAGTACTTGCTGAATGTGAGCTGTGGAGATAGTCAACAAGAGTTTTGCAGGAGTGTGAAAAATTTCTGTGATTCCGATTCCGCTTATTTAAAAGGTTAATGGACTTTTGAGACTTAAGACGTTTGACTTAAAAGATGTGAATTCTTTGATTTTTATGAAAATTGTTTAGACAAATATTTATTATTATATGAATAAAAAAATTATTTTATTGCATATTATAAAAAATCTTTGAATGGTTCTGAGCTTATGTTTGATTGAACTATTGACAAATAAAAAACAGAAATATTATTGAAGCTATTGAAAAATCAATATTAATAAATATCTTTTGATTTATTTCTTGTAAAATTAATTACAAAGGTAATGCATATATTTATTAACTGTATAAGTTGTTATAGTTACTTAGTTTAAGAATATTCACTTAATATTCTTGATATAAGATAGTAATAAGTGTTTATGGAATGGTTTTGCACAATTTTAATGTTTTGTAATAATAAATTTGTTAAAAAAAACTTTTCTCAATTGTTATGTTTCAATGTAATATTTAATTTTTACTAAAATACTGTCATGTCTAGTACATAACGAAATAGAAATATGTAATTTAAAATTAGGATTTTCCTTAGAATAATATTAATTCTTTCTTAGGATTCAGTGAAAATTTTAATAGCTTAGAAGTCAGAGTAGGACTCTTAGAAAGATCCTGAGTTGAATATTTTCCACAATTTACTCCAGCTCTGTTTTGGACTGTAAACTGGCTCTAGGACTTTCTTTTTTCAACTGATATGTTGATTCAGGTGGGGTTATAAAAGCACCCTACAATGATTTTATTAGTTAATATTTTTTTATTATTCAGTTTATTAAAAATTAGCTTGCTTATTTATTAATTTGTATTATATTTATTGTTTTATATTTGTATTAGTGTGTTGAAAATAATTAAATTTGATTGTTTTTTAGATTTAAGCTTTACGAAACATCAGTTTTCTGATATTTTTTTTAAAAAAACAGTTATATTTTAAATTTCCCTTTTGGCGTTGTTAAGAATATTTAATTCAGCAATTTTGCGTTGTCTTTAATGTTTAAGGAGTTATTTTCAAGTATTAGCTAAATATACTTCCATTATAAGAGTTAAGAATATAAACATTTAATATTGCACAATCCCACTTCTCTTGCCTTTCACATATCTTGTGAAAACTAGCCAGCTGCATTTCCCAGCTTCTAAAAATTTGTCTGAGGTTTTGCGACATGTTTAGTTAAATTTTCATAATTAAACCAATTGAAATTTTTTTTGTGATGATGCAAATTACAGTTTTACTTTATCTGTTAATTTTTTATGCAGTTTTATTTTAGAATTAAAGATATGTTTGAATAAGTGGTAAAATTTTTGTGCAATTATTTTCTGTTCTACTAAACATCGCTTAAATTCTTTTTAAAAAGAAAAATATTGGATTTTCGTATAAACTAATGATTTTTTATTATCTTAAGTGTCTACCGTTATTATGCTCTTTTTAACCTTAATAAGTAAATCATAAACTTCTGTTTGTAATCATTGAGAATTATGTCAAACATGCCGTTTAACAGTTTCTTTCATTTTGCCTTTAGTTATAATGAAAAGCCTTGCTAGATTAGCATCTATTTTCATCTAAAATAATTTTTACAATTTTATTACGATTATTTGGTGTTTGAAGTATACTTAATGATTAAATTTATCTAAATAAAATTTAAATATGTTTATTAGTTTGAGTTGAAAAAGTTGAAAGTATCTGAAACCTTCTAGCAGTAGTTGTCAATTACCATAGTTGGAAAATGCTAAATTTTATAATTCTGAATTGTAATGTTCTACCTCAATTTTTGAATTATAAAATTTGGCACAAGATATCAATTTTGAGTTTTAAAATTTTGCATACTTCTTAATGATAGTTGACAATTTTTTAGCACTATTACTTAAAGATTTAAGAAACTTACATTTTTTAACCTGCCCTGTTTATGGTGTAATAAATGACAATTAGTTTCTTTATTTGGTACTTTTTGTGTCTAAAAAAGTATTTTATTTATTTTTTAGTTTATCATATTTCTGCTGTTGAAAAAGTGTATGTCATCATGTTAAAAAGTTTTTAATTTTCTTTGAGTGTGAAATTTGGTTTTGATTTGTTTATTCTAATCTTCACTTCTGTAGATTAAATTGCAAAGAAATTCTATTTAAAAAATGGGATTTTTGGGACCTTTATTTTAAATTTCGCAGCTGTATTTTGCCCTATACTCAATAGCGACGTGGACGTAAAGGTTAAGTCTCTAAAAAAATTTATGATATAAAAATAAACAAAAAAAATTTTAATAAAAATATGGAATTTATTCTATTCTGATGAATCCTCACAAAGATTAATTGGGTCTGCTATGAATTGTTCTATTCAAAATTTATGTGAACCCTCTGTTGTGTATTTTGTATGATTTCCATGAGAATATTTAAATTATTTATGAGGTTAAAACCTTCAACTTCTTTTCACCCTAAATATACTCCTATGCTCAAACTTGTTTTTAGTTATTTATTTTACTAATTTTAAACTAGTTTGTATAAACTGACGTAGAGCTTTAAGAATGAATATTTTAATTCCAAATTCTAGCTCAAAACTGTAATTGAATTATAAAATTTGATTCAAAATGTGTAAATCTATTATTTGTATATAAGAAACACAGAATATAAAGAACAGGCTTTTTAAAGAGCTTTAAGAATGTTAATGGCAATATAAGATTGGAAGTCTATGGAAGAGATTTTTTAAGAATGTTTCGATTGACTGTTTTTTGATGTAGAATATCCATTTTAAATATTGGAGCTTGAGTCTTTAGTTTTTATAAAAATTAAAAAAAAAATTAATTGAATTATAGTTGATTACAAATTGAAGCATTGTCAGTTATAAATTACTTGCAACTAATAAATGTTTGCAAATGCTTATTTTCAAATAAATGTGGCTTTAATCAAGCGTATGATAATTTTCTGTATTTTATCATTTTTAATTTTTTTTAGTTTAATCATATTTTTACACATTCAGAAAACTTGTAATGTGTCTATATTTTCTCTGCATAAAATATTGTAGTATGATAGTGTGGTTAAGATTGTATGCTTTTCAAATAAAGGATTTCATTTATGTAAAATGTATATCATTTGTGTAAAATGAAAGTAAAACTCTCTGCTTCATAAAAAATGCAATATACAAAACATTGAAACTTAAACTTCTTAATTTGCACTGCAGCATTATTGAAACAGGATTAACAATAGTCTCTGAAAAATTTCTTGAAAAGTCTTCCTAGTAAACTCCTGAAAAAGTTCTCAATTTATGAAACTGTATTAATGTCTTTAAAATGTGCTATTTTTTAAATTTTTTTCATTTTGAATTATCTTAGTATGTTTTTATTTTTGGCCTCCTGCAAATGTTTTTAATAGTGCAAAAATTGAAAATTTTAAACAAATTCCTTATCTTTATTTGACTATAAACCTTATTAAATGAAAACAAGTAAAATTTTGCCATACCTGGTTGAAAAAGTTTAAGAAATAAAAGTTTTTAAATCTCTTCCTGTTAATCTCAATATAAAATCAGTCTACTTCCAGGTTGTTATAATTAAAGTTTCCTTGTTTAGCAGAACATAATTTACTCTGCTGATGATATTCGATGAAACTGAGTATAAACATTAAATTGAAGAGGAAAAAATAAATCTGCCATTAAAGAAAAAATTAGTTCACATTTCTACCACCAGGTGATTAAACAGCATTTCAAAAAAACAAACACCAATGATGACTTAAAACTTTTTTTAATATGTTCATTGTGCATTCCATCTTTTTGCAAGTTCCAAATGCAATTTAACATATTCAACTATAACATGAGGGGTATTTGAGGTAGTGCAGAAACATGATATTATACTTACTTTAAATTCAGTTATATTTTAAAGCTTCTTCTGTCCTCTTCTTTCTAAGTCTTTAAATTTACTCACCTTTTTTTAATTCTTTCTCCTACATCGGCCAAAGGCAGAATGAATTTATGACAATAACTGTCTTTTTATTATGCTTTAAATTGCAATAAGGTCCTTTTGTCATACATGAAAAGTGCAATCTATCAGTTTAAATGTAAAAAAAAAAAAAAAATTTCTCGTGGTTTATATAATGATATGCCAAGTTTCATTGACATTTCACCAAAGTGAACTGTATTGGTTTAAAAAGTAACCTTATTGCCGCTGTGTATATTAAAGTGATAGTTAATAAATAATGCTTTCATTAAAAAACATTCTCTGATTTAGTAACACACACATTGTGGTAAAAGTTTAATAAAATATTTTGCCATTATATTTCTAGTGCGTGCTAGAAGAAAGTTATTTAAAACTATATTGTTGATTTGTGCAAAACTGCTTATTGTTTATGTTATTTCATGAGAATTTAAAGAAATTGTATTTATGTTCTTGCTTTAACTCCTTTAGAATATAATTGAAATGTTTGAAATCTTTAATATTTTTGTAATCTCTTATAGTTTTGTACTTATAAGTTAATATACATTGTCACGTCATTTACTTTGTTCATGTGCTGTTTAATTAGAGGATGAGAGAATATTATCATTTTGCTTAAAGCTGGCGTATCAGAATAGCATGCTAAGTAAAAAGGCAATATTTTGTTTATCTAGCTCATTATATTTATTATGATTCATTGCATTTCTTTTCATTATCTTAGTAACCAAGACGTTTTTGTGTTTTCGATTTTTATTAATAAACAGTTTGATGACTGAAAGCTTATTTTTTAAGAGTGCATTTAGTTGGAAAAGGCAAACAAATATGCTGATAATAATATATCTACTTTCTCTTATTCTTTAACTCTTGTTTCACAACTTATTTTCTTATTTCTTTATTTTCAGGAAAATTTCTTCCTTAGTAGAAAAAATTGCTTAGGAAGAAATGACTCTCTTTCATTTTCAGTGGAGAAAACTTTTTATGCTTTTATATATATATATATATATATATATCTCACGTCAACTGTATATATAATTTTTAAACAGTTTATAATTGCAATCTGATTCTAGTTTTAATTAATAGTATTAATTTTCAAGCTATTTATGTTATTATTCTGTCCTTATTATTACCAGGAAAATTTCTTCCATAGTAGAAAAAATTGCCTAATAAGAAATGGCTTTCTTCCATTTTCAGCTTAGCAAACTTTTTATGCTTTATTTTTACATCTAGCGTCAACTGAATATATAATTTTTAAACAATTATTTTAAGCAGTTTATAATTGCAATCTGATTCTAGTTTAATTAATAATATTTATTTTCACGCTATTATTTTACTTTGCTATCCTTATTTCTTATTGCCAAAGATTAAAAGCAAAGTTAATATAAATTCAATAAAAAATACATTGAAATAGATTTAAAAAAAAGACTGTGAAAGTTTAATCAGTTAAAGAAAAATCTTAAAGTAATATTAAAAAAAAAAAATACTAGTTATTGTTAACAGAATTGAACCAGTAAACAAACAACCCCATCTGTTGGCAAATTGTGCAAAAAATGCTTCCTTATTGCTTTATTTTTTAAATTTGCTCTCAATGTGCTGCTTGGATTCACAGTTTTTCTGTTTTTCTTTTTCTCTTGCAATCAGACTAATCGTTGGTGGATTTTTAGAATTTCTCTATCCGTGCAACTCACGCTTATTTCCATGCAAAAGTACTCTAAGAAAACTAGTTGACCTTAATGCACGAGTTCCTTAACCATAGCTTCCAACTCTACTAGATTTTGTCAGTTTCTACTGATTTTCGCACATTTTAGAAAATTCCCTAAAATTGAGTAAGTTTCCTAAAAAAAGTTCCTACTGAAATAGAATTTTTTCACAAATTATTACTTGCTTGAATATTTAAATAAGTATTACCAATATATAATGAAACGAGCCTCATTTATAGAAATCGGTTTAAAACTTTTTTTTGTTCTAAAATGTTCAGTTTATTTTTATTCAGAACTCCCTTTTTAAATTAAGTAAAAAAGTATTTATCTTCGATGAATTAAATGCCTATCACTATTCAAAATTATGAGCAAACCTAATTCATAACATTTCCAGTATAGGGGAGAGTCGGGTAGCCCCGCTCACTTAAGGAGTATTGCTTATATTTCTGTATAATACTGAGTAATAATCAACATTTTTGTATGTTTCTATTGTTTTATCTAATTAAATAATGCAAAAAGAATAAGCCAAAAAAAGAATAGTTAAACTTAAAAAAATAGAAATTTAAAAAAACATGTTTTTCAGCTCTTTTTCAAAATGTGTCGGGTAGCCCCCGCCCAGTTTCAAAAATTTTGTTTTTTGGCTATTTTTTCAGGTGTAAATGAGAATGACCAATGTATTGACAATAGATAAACCTCATTTATCATTTTTATCGCAAAATTATATTATTTATTACATATTTATATACTTTTAGTGAATTCTATCATTTAATAACAAATGTCATACTTTTTATCATTATTAATGTATATTAATATATTATAATATTAATATATATTTATATTAAATATTTAACGAAAATAATTTAATTTAAGTAACAATAATTAATAACAATATTTGTTTTTCAATATAAACTTATTTGGTTGATCTCTTCTTATAAACTTAATATAAAATACTTCCTATAAAATTGCAAATTCACTTTGTATTTTGATTGCATTCAAATGCTTCTGTAGATTGATTCGTTCACAAATAAATGAAAATAAATAAGTAAGCAAATAGCTTATAATATTTATGATTTCTTGATATTAAATTTAATTTGGATATATCAATTACATTTTAAAAATATTTAATTTTTAAATATATAAATTTATGTTTCATATAATATTAAAACATATATTTGTTGTTAAAAATGCATATAACATTCAAATTTGATGCAATAAAATAATAATCTTTGCAACCGTACATTTATCGACGAAATAAAATTGGACGGTGATACCCGACATCCAATTTTTTTGTAAATTTGTAATTACTCGAACAATTTTTTACATACAAACTTCTTTCTTTGTGCAAATTAAACTTAAGACTACATACTTTAATGCTGTATGTATAGAAAAAAATATTTTTTTAGTATTAAAATGAAGTTTAATCGAAACATTCAACCAATTTTTCTTAATTTCATGACTACTGTATTCAACATTTTTTCAAAACTATTGTTTACCATGTTACCAGCTGCATAAATACTTGAAACTTTGAAAATAATCATTTTTTAATATAACAATGTCCGATGGCCCATTGACTTGAAAAAATATTCTATACATATGAAATTGACAGTGGGCGGGGCTACCCAACTCTCCCCTATTTTATGGCAATCATAACTGGGAAATACTGCAGTTTTTCTATTTTGATGACTATAAAAATCCCTAACATTCCTTGTGTGTAAAATATTTAGTTATGCAAGTATTATCATGAAATTTATATTTTGTAAAATTTACTGGATTTTCTCCTGTCCATGTTGGCAGTTATGTTTGTCTTCGAAGTTGGATTCAAAATTACTGAGTGGAATATTGATACTCAATGATCAGTCTACCCAAAAATGGGTTGGCACTCTAAAAACAGTTATTTATGTACAGGGTGATCCCGAATTCATGGTACAAACTTTAAGGGTAGGTACAGAACATTGTAACAGTCATTTATTGTATAGAAATATATGGGCGCAAGTGAGGCGTAAACGCAAAAAATAAGAGACGAAAGGAAAAACAAAGTATTTATTGAAAGCGTCGCTGACAAATGTAATGTTTACAATAACTGTTCGAAACAGTACGCTTCCTTTAGCGATACATGCTTGACATCGTCGATGGAGCGATTGGGGCGCACAATCAACGATGCCAGGTATTTCACGCACACGTGCAGCAGCTTCGGAAATGAGTTAATGAAGTAAGCTTATCATAAATTCATATCATCAATACAATATATTTTTTGATACTACAATGCTTCTTGAAAATATAACACCCAAATCTTTACTTTTTTTATTAATCTAATACTTTTATAAATATTTTTTTTTCCTTTTATAATTTAAACGGGGTTCCCTTGAGATCAAAGAAATTGGGAATTGTGCAAGACTATACTTTTTAAAAAAATTTTTTTTACCAAAACCTAGAAAATTCCTACTACCCAGCATAAAATTTCCACCAATTAGGTTTAAATTAAATAGCTTTTACATTATCGTGTTTTTTTTTTTTTTTTTTATTCGTTCTAAATTACAAATTTGCATCTGGAATAATTTTACTTAGATTTATTGAAGTAAGAATTCTACAAAATTAAATTAAAGTTAAGCTTTTTGTATAAATTAATTTTGGTTCTTAATCACTAGTAAGACGGCAGATGTGACTACCAATAAACTTAAGTTTTTAAATGTTTCCAGTTCTTGAACAAATTAATAGTTTTTATAGATAATTTATAAATTCTTTATATTTAACTTGCACCTAGTAAGATTTTGTTATTTACAAAATATAATATTTAGCATATTTTCTATCAAAGAAAGCTTCATTGTTTGCTGAATAAAGAATATTCTATTTCTTATGAACTGTTTACAACAAATCTGAAGTTTTGTTGACATATTCTTGAAAAGTTGAAGAATTTTATTTCTAAAGAAACGGGAGCCCTGTTTATAACTGTTTTAAATTAGATCCGTCCGTCTATCAATGTTTATTTCACTTTCAAGTATATTTTTAAAAAAGGTTATCAGATGATTGCTTAGGTTTGAACCTAATTTTAAATTTAATAAAATGCACCATTTTTTGTGTAAAAATATTTATTTATTGAATTAATCAATAATATTTATTTATTGAATTAATCATTAACTTGACTCACAACGTTTTTTTTTTAAATATTTGAATAGAAATTACAAAGTTTTTCATTGAAGAAAAAGCTGTTAGGAGAGTTTTGAATTTTTCTCTTAGAAAAAAAACTTTTTTTTTTTAATTTTAGCCATTGAAATTATCTTGAAAAAGGAAAAAAGCAATTTATGAAAGCAGAATTAACAAGATTACGTGAATACAAGGATTTTTTTTTATTGTAGTGTCCGATTTTTTTGTTCTCTAAGATGTTATGAAGAGTAATGAGAAAAAAATGCAGACATTTTGTATGAATCTTTACAGTACTTCTAAGGAATTTTATTGCAGGTTATATTCTTCTGCAATCATACCGACTCTTCGAATAACGACTCATAATTTTTTATGCTCTTCAGATTGGGCATGAGCTTTAGCAATTACTTTATAATAAAAGTATAAAAAATAAATTCCATAAAATTATAACTTTACTGTACTCAGAACTTAAAAAAAAAAATATCCAAACTTAATTTCGTTTTGATTTTAATTATATGGATGTATTGGCGATCGAAATGGGCTGCAGGTGGCGTAGAGCAGAACTCTCTACCTATGGCAACACTTCGCATGCTTTCCCCATTAGCGTGTGGAGAGTCATAGAGGAAGGAAGTACATTAGTTTCTCTCTTGATTTTCATATAAATTAAAATCTTTTGAGTTGGAAAACTTTATGGAACTGAAAACTACATTAAACATAGTTCTAAAGAAAAGTATCACGGAAATTTTAAAAAATATTTTTATTAAATAAAAAGGGAAAATATCGTAGTACATTCCTATACAACTGCGAAGAGGTGAGGGAAGGGAGAAGGGCCAAAGGCATGAAACCGGTCTCTCCCCAGATGGCGTATTCGACCGTTCTTCTATGACTTTTCACACGCTAATGGTGAAAGCATGCGAAGTGTTGCCACAGGTAGAGAGTTCTGCTCTACGCCACCTGTAGCCTATTTCGATCGCAATATTTATTGTGAACATTGTGTTCAAATTTCAAGTAAATCGCGGTTGAAAATTGTGCTAGTTAATGACATTGGCGATCGAAATGGGCTGCAGGTGGCGTAGAGCAGAACTCTTTTCCTATGGCAACACTTCACATGCTTTTCCCATTAGCCTGTGGAAAGTCATAGAGGAAGGAAGTACGTTAGTTTCTCTCTTGATTTTCACATAGATTAAAATCTTTTAACTTAAAAAACTATATGGAACTGAAAACTACATTAAACTTAGTTCTAAAGAAAAGTATCATAGAAATTTTAAAAAATATTTTTATTACATAAAAAGGAAAAATATTAAGAAAAGGGAAATTATCGTAGTACATTCCTATACAACTAAAAAGAGGAGGAGAGGGAAGGGAGAAGGGCTAAAAGCATGAAACCAGTCTCTCCCCAGATGGCGTATTCGAGTGTTGCGATCGCGAATACAGCAAAAGAAATATGGATGGGTGGTCTAATGTAAACAATAACAAGCGTCCTTAAACCGGAAGAAATTTAGAAAATTTCCGGTGTATCACTCCGCTTATGTTATGACTACGAGGCGATGTGTGAACAAGCCTAATATTCTGTGCACTCTTGTTATTGTAATTTGGGTTCAAATCTAAACATAATTGTACCATTCATAAGAGCTTTCAGAAATGTATCGATTCTCAGAGGTCGTAAGGCCAAAAAAAATTTTAGAAAGTTAATATCTCATTGTGAATAATTCTTAAGGTTTGCCATGTTTTCTATTTTATCCCTTATTTGGCTACATTTGAATAAAATGTTGCCAAAAATATCTTTTTAAGATAACCTAATTAGAAAATATTCTAATGATTATAATATTAATATGATAATGCTGAAGGTTAAAGGCTGAAAGAAAGAACTCGGTACATGTGAAATACTGCAAAAGATATGATGCAATAATATGATGGCGCGGTTTTTCAATCTGCGGCGTAAAAATATATCGGAAGCAGTAACCCGGAAGTCTTGAAAGAGCAATTTTACCACTAGCGCCACCACCCTTAGCTTTACACGATCACCCATCCATAGTTTCGAGTAAATTGCGTTTAAAGTTTTGGGATCAATATAAAGATATACAATTTTGCAACTAACATCAATGCACTAATAAGATGTCTGTGAGATGCTTCTTCACCATCATAAATGCACTAATGTCTGTAAGATACTTCTTCACCATCATTTTCAGCAGTCTTAAATGCTAGTCTTGTCGATCTATCCTCGTGTGTTCTTAAAATAGCAGCCTAAATTCTGTCATCTTCATTTGGAACATAATCTTTGGCTGCTAAGCCTACATTTCTTTCTAATTGTTCCATAACTGTTAATAACTCTTTGCAACCTTCCTTAAAAGTTATTACAGCTAAATAAGGGGAAATTTCAACTATTTATATTGAAACTACCATTTATTATTTTTTTCCATAATTTAAAGAAATTATTTCAATTAAATAGTTGAAATAATAGTATTTTACTATGAACGCACTAGTATACATGATCATGCATGTCGCGCTTGACATATTATGCAGTAGCTTTTATAATAATCAATTCAACATTTTGATACAATAATCTTAAAAAAGCATTAACTATAAAAAAATTCAACAATTTTTTTAATATTATTTGAAAATTTTACTAAACTAACTAAATTCCAAAATGCAATTTAGTGGTGTTCGGTATTGGTCCTCGTTAAACTATTCTACCATAAAGTGCTCGACTTCGCGTTGCAGGTCATCGGGCTACCGAAGCGGGGGTGCCACCCCTCTGCAAAGGATCAAAATTGTGATGGCATGTCTTCGGATCATCCGCCGGGATGTTTCCCAGACAGTCGCCAATAGCCCATTGTGCAGCTCTAGTGCGTCGTAAATGAACTACAACAACAGCAACATCCCTGAGGATGATCCAAAAACATGCCATAGCAATTTCGCTCCTCTGTTGGGGATGGCTGCTCTGCTTTGGTAGCCCGACGACCTGCGCGCGAAGTCGAGCACTTTACGGTAGGACAGTTTAACGAAGACCAGTACCTCACACCCTCGGTCCTTACGCAGGCTGATGAAAGTGGCCACCCACCCGCTTACTGACTGTAGCCAGTGATGCTTGACTTCTGTATTCCACCGGGAACCGTGTCCTAACGATCAGTAAAATGCGGAACTGCACTACATTTTGAAAATATGCATTAAAATTTTGTGCCTTCTTAAAACTACTTTTGTATTCATAAATGTGTATAAGGATGGGCTCATGTGTATGATTTTTATTTATTAGTATTATTTTTTGCATGAAACTATATTTGGATAAATAAATTTTATAATTGCGAGCAAAAATGATTAAATTCGTTTGGAAAATTCTCCAGGCATGGCGAAATACGCAAAAGGTCAAATTAAAATTAAGAGGTCCAAACTATTGGGATCATATTTTGAGTTCTGGAATTCAAATCCGTCGAGAAAAATATGTTAACTTTGCGAAAGTATGTTTTCGTGTCTCATTTCCTAACTTAAAATATCGCTTACTCTAATTAATTAGCATATTTGAGGTTAGCCTTTGGAACTATTAAAAGATTGAATCTTAATACGTGAAAATCCGATGATTAGGATCAAAGGTTATTTAAGGTGTTCCTTTTTTTGTATTGCTCACTTTATATTCGCATTCGAAGGTTAGGCATTTCAAATGAGAGACCGAGGACTTAAAAATCGGATTACGTATTTTTTTAAAAATGTATTATTATTATTATTTATTTTTTTATTTTTTGTTTAACGGGTAATGTTTATACACGTCTAAAAATTCCTCTTTTCCCTTTTCTTGATCACATTAAAATAAATGCACTGCTCATGCATGCACGCAGATCAATATTGTGTATTCCCTTGATCGCCAGACACCGGGTCGCTCGAAGAAAGTGTTCTTCTGAACATCGAGATTGGATGCTAAGTGATTTTATTTTTTTATATCCGTCGTTGAACAGCCGACCCTGTTTTTGGGTTTACGACTGCTAATGTTCAACTTCGTAGTCTTGTAATTTCGAACCAATCCAGAAGACAAGGAAACTCCTGGATCAATACCACCAAAGGTATTGATTTGTTATGGGAACTCGGAGGACTTTGCGACTCGACAGATTTAACATGCATCTGTCACCATCTACTTCACGGGGTGTCTTCGGCCATCCTGGGATCGAACCCACGATTTCTAGGTCATGGGTCCTGTGCCCTAAAAACTAGGCTATCCCGGTCCACATGCAAAATGATTGGAATGATGTGCTGTTTACGGACGAGTTCCGATTCAGTTTAGAGTATGACACTAGACATGTTTTGGTATGGTGAAAAAAGGGCACGCGAATTGACCCTATATTTGTCCAAAAATATCACATGACAGACGAGGTGATATGATCGTATGGGCTGGAATCAACATAGGTGGACGTATTGATCTGCATTTTACTCGGAATGGCAATTTGTCGGCTCAAAGGTATGCAGACAAGATCCTGAGACCGCATGTATCTTACTCTGCAGCCATCGGTGATTCCTTTTTTTAATGCTGGATAATGTCAGACCTCAAACAGCTCGTATTGTGGAGAATTTTCTCTAAGCTCAAACAATGCATCACATAGAGTGGCCAGCATGCTTTCCTGATCTAAATCCGTTCGAGCCTGCTTGAGACGCACTCGGACGTTGTGTTCTCGCTTGATCAAGGCCTCCTGCTACTATCCAAAACTTGGAGATAATTTTTCGTCAGGAGTGAAACTGTATTCCCCAAAGTCTCAACGATAACCTTATCGCATCCTTGCAAAATTAGTGTACGGCACTCATAAGCAGTTCATGGGGACCACACACCATTTTTAACAACCTGTATCATTTCCGTACCACCAGTTTTTGTCATTTATATGTTATCAAATTGCTGCCTTAAAACATCATTTCATGTTCTTTATACCATTCCAAATAATTAAAGTTTCTATGTAATTGTTTATTTCCTTTTTTTTCTTACTTTTTCTTATTTGTTCATGCATTGCGTTTTGTTAAACTTGTATTCTTCATTTTACGCCCATGCATGACTACCACGCAAAGGTCTCATAATTTTTTTTTTGTTTGCTCCCCTAATTTTTTTGAGCAGTGTATTAAGATATTCATCAATCAGATAAGAAAAATTCGTTGCATTTGAACCTTATTTTCTTTATTAAACAACAAAATGTTAAATGTAGTTGCTAGAAATCGCTGAAAAGTGCTGTATTTTATTTTTTTTAAAATTATTTTTCGTTGCATTACGTATTACACTACATTTTAAAAATAAGTATCACATAATTGCAAACTACAAAAAAAAGTAGTAACACAGTAGTTTCGCTAGCAGCATCGTGGTACTTCCGACCATTGATGTTAATGAGATGTGTTTTTCAGCAGATCTAGTTCAAAAACGTTATTCATGTTAACTATTATTTTTTAGTAATTGTGCAAGATGCAAACTAATTTTTTCATATTAATAAGCCATAATTATGAAAAGATAATTTTTTCATGATTATATATTTATAATTATTTTCGTAATCATAAATTATGCTTGGTTTTATTTTTCATAAAACTAAGTATATAATTATTAATTGAAATAAGACTAACTACTAACTTAAGTTCTATTTGTACAGTTCTCAAAGGAAGAAAAAGAAAACGATCCACCCAGAATAACCTTAGATCTAATGATCGGATCTTCACATTCTGGGACTCACTCTTAATGCTGCCCAAGCTATTGCTAGCATTGCTTGTTATGCTATGAACACAATAAAACCATACATAAATAAAAATGCATCTGAAACAATGCCAACTTAGTGATTTCTTAGAAAATTAGGCAATCTTCTTTTTGAAAGAAAATTATTCTAAGCCATAATGCTTAAATATTTATCAGGATAGAATAAATATCTAATAAATCGCATGCTGTATAGTATTTGCTGATTGTGATTTGACATTTTCTGAGAGGAATTTATTGCTGTTCAAAATATGGATAGGAATAATTCGTTTGGTTCCAGAAAACGAAAAGCAGTGGAAAATAAAAACTGACGAAAAAAGCGCAATATTTTACGAACTTAAAAAAGTTAATGTATTCTCGGACAAGATATTGAAATAACTGTCTTGGTAAGAGTTTCACTATATATTATAATTTGTCATGGACAAATTATTTTTTTAATAAGTAATTTATTAATATTGCAATATATTTTTAAAACAACGTAATAGAGTAATTTTAACTATATATATTAATGTAAGTAATGATATATTGAATAGAAGAGAGGGCTGAATCACAGTATTGGCTTTAGGTATTAACAATCAGCGATTAAGTCGGTAGTTGAAATTGTTGAGTTGGTAGTTGTAGGTTCTGAACTCGAATTTTCTTACATGGACCAGTTATTCCATATCATATAGATTTAAGTTTAAATTTGAAACTTCTTATTTTGATACTCAATATACGTTATATGTAATTGTATGATAAAATCTACAGTGCATTTCAAACTCGGTTACCGGATCACGGGATATCACATGTCTAAATTCTTCCCTACTATTCGTTTCAATAAAACAAATCAAATAGTAGAGATTCATCTGATCATTCACCTATTTTTGAGCTAAATGGGTTTTTTCAAGACCTATTGTTTATTAAAGTAAACTTATTGTAAAATTTAAAAACTAAAATGGTTGCTGAAATCAGAAAATATAACCTTGATTTTATCTCTATAGGTTGCCATTTTTCAATGATAGATTTAGTATAACTACTTGCACTCGGTTGGCAATGAACGTGCTAACCTGTTCAGGACCGACGAAAGGTGAAAGAAGCACGTCTTCAGACCCCCACGCTCCGAGATTATACGTGAGCACGGGATCAAGCGATTTTTTCCGTTAAGTCTAATTTTTTTAAAAAATAAATATAAGTTCATTACTGCAATTAAATACGCTGAAATTGGCAGTTTATTATCATTGGTAGTACCTAAACATACTATATTTTATAACCGTCGTTGAACAGACAACCCAATGTTTCAGGTTTACGTCTACTAATGTTCAACTCCGTAGCCTTGTAATTTTGAACCCAATCCAGAAGACAAGGGAAATCCTGAATCAAGAATTGGGAGAAATTTGCTTCCGTGGAGGACTTTTTTGATGGAACTAACCCGCATTTGCGTTACATGGAGAGGAAAACCTCCCACAGTTAGCCTGACGTTAAGGGGACTCTAACCCATAATCCGTCTACCACTGAGGATATTTTACGTCGGTGCAAGCCGGATGTGGAATTCGTATTGACCAGCCATTGCTGGGATTAGAACCTGGTTCCCCTTATTGGAAGGCGAACGCTTTAAAATGTTCGCAAACTTTCAAAAAGAAAATTACAGAACTGACTCAAGGACATCAAATTACTATCGGCAAACCCTGAGCTACAAACGGCACGTCTACACCTACATAGACCTGTAAGCATTTCATCCGTTTCCCTCTTCATCATAATATAAACAAAAACTCAGAGCTTTGTAATCCGCGTGTCCAATCCTCTTGGAAGAGCCAAACACGCGTAGTTGGTTACATGTTTAAATACCCCGAATCAGATAGTAATAAAAATATTCGAAACCAAAACGCAAATTGCTAGTCAACCCTCTGTTAGATACTATTCGAAATTCCAATGTCACCGAGCTCACTTTGGAAGGTTTTCGTGGTTTTCCTCTCCATGTAACGCAAATACAGATTTCTTCCGTTAAAATGTCCTCCGAGAAGGTTAGATTGTTCCAATGTCTGATCCAGGAGTTTCCTCGTTTCAAGGCTTCGGAGTTGGACATTTGTGTTCAAACAACACAATGAGTCTACTGCTCAATGCCGGCTATGATATAAAGTCTACACCAATGTGAAATTTTTAAAATTTTTTTTCACTCAATTATAAAACTCCTTTATCGAAAAATAATTTTATAATAATTATGTAATTATTGTTTTAAAAATTCAGAATATTTAAAAACATGCCAACCCTTAAAATGAAAAAAATACTTATCAAGAAATATTTTTTTTACATCTTTCGGCAAAAGAATTTTATAATTTTGAGCAAAAAAATTTATATTCGCTTAAAAAGTTCCCGAGATATAGCAAAATGCACAAAAAATAAAATTAACATCAAGTGACTTTCGAAACTTCTCCCGACTAAACTGTTGGGACCACATGTTTCCAGATTGCTATTGAAAATGGTAGCGGCTATTTTACTCCAAGTAGTGTTAAATAACATCGTTGATGTTTCCCTGCAACAGGAACTATCCTTGAATCTTAATGAAGTAAAACACTAAGAATTTCCCAATGGTGCTTCCATACACCACTTAAGTGTAAAGCAGTTTCCACCAGTTTTGGCGTTGAGGAACGCTAATTTTTTTTGCAGTGTTGTTAGGTTTGAGAAGTCTGATTGTATAAAACAATTGTGCATACGAAATTTAAAAAGAATAAGTCAGCTTTTTCAAAATATACACACACACTTTCTGTAAATATATTTATTTTCTTGACACAAAAAATAAGCCAAGCTAAATATTTTGTTCCCCCGAGAAACAAGCACTTGAAAGATTCTACATGTGTCGCGTATTGCCAAAATTTTGTCCACTTTGGTTGGCTCCTTTGTTTGTACCATACTGAAGATTGATAATACCCTCACTGGCTCGAAGTTGTTCTTCTGTGAATTGACGCTTGTTTTCTTCAGCTGGTTTTGGACCGAGGCAGGGTCCATTGTAATCTGGACGTGTATAACACTGTAAAGAAATAATCATTCTGAAGTAAGGTCTTTTTTATATATATAGGGTAATTTTAATTACCCTGTAGATCTGGATATATACGTTATATGGACCATGAGCATCTACAATAAAAGTGTTTTATATTTTAGCTTTTTAAAACATATTTTTAATGAATTCAATATAAAGCTGATTAAGAAATAAGCAGTCATTGCCGTAAAGTGTAAAAAATATACTGCACCACATAAAGAAGAAAAATAAAGAACGTGCATTGCCGGAAACTTGTAATATCGAAACGACTTTAAACTTTCAATTGAACTACATGCTTGAAATTTTTACAAAAAAAAAAAAAAAAAAAAAAAAATTGATAAATAAAAATATTTGTGTCGAGGCAGGTTTTGAAAAAGAATGTCTAAATCTGAAGAGACTGGGTAGTTAGAGAAGTGCTACGAAGGAGACTGTTTTCAAATGAAACCAGATTGAAAGCAAGTTGCCCAACACATCAAGATGCAGCAATACATCTTGATATTCTTCGCACTAAATGGTGCAATATGTTTAACAAAAATGAAATGCACGTATACATTTTTGCCTCTCCAATTTCAATTTCTTAAATTTTTTGCGTGTCATCTCACCTATTGGTCGGAAGGACCCCGTGTGCATATTATGATGAAAACTAATTCTTTGTAAAATTAGTTGAAAACTTAATATGTTGTAGTTCATAACATTCTAAATAAAAGTTCTCATTGGCTTTAAGTCCAAAAATTTATAGTTACCGAGATACGAAAGTAGTAATTCTCTAATACCGTCATGTCATTAGCATTAACCAATGTGCACCATGTGGAGGTTGTCGGATTGGATTTTGCAAATGTTATTGCCCTTGATTGTTTTAACAAAAAGATACTTGGATGTATACAAATATATATAGTCACGCATAAACATGACTGCACATCAATTATTTAAATATTATTTCAATTTTTTTTGTCGAATCGCTGCTTCTTAGATACATTCAATAAACTTCGTAGATGGTTACTTAATGTTATCTCCATACCGTGCATATCCTAGACACCATATAGCATTCACAATGGTGTACAAGTACCCAACGTCTAATGCTACGCGCAAGCGCTCTTCTATCACCTTTCACCATTGTGGCCGCTGTCTATATATCTTATGTTTGAGGCTCAGCGTTTCGGAAACTATCCTTTTTTGTCAACGAGAACTTTAGTTCAGAATGTTTTGAACAACATTAAATTTTCAGCCAATTTGACAGAGAATTAATTTTTATAAGATTTATGCAGGTTTCTTAATAATGCTGGTCCCGCAGTGGACTGATCGCTAAGACACGGTTCCCAGCAGATCACAGAAGTCAAGCATCACTGGCCGCAGTCAGTGTGTGGGTGGCTGACCACTTGGATTAGTTTGCGTAGGGACTGAGGGTGTGCGGTATTGGTCCTCGTTAAACTGATCTACTGTAAAGTGCTCGACTTCGCGTGCAGGTCGTCGGGCTACCGAAGCGGGGGTGCCATCCCCTCTGCAGAGGATCAAAATTGTGATGGCATGCCTTCGGATCATCCTCAGGGATGTTTCCCAGACCGTCGCCAGTAGCCCATTGTGCAGCTCTAGCGTGACGTAAATTAACTGCAACAACTTAATAATGCGGGTAAACTTAATAATGCAAATATCGCCGGCCAGGTGGCCGAGCGGTTAGCGCGCCTGACTGCGAAGCCAATGACCGCGGGGTCGAATCCCGCTCTGGGCATGAATGTTTCTCTCTCTTGTGTTGTCCTCTGTTGTGTGTGATGAGTGAATGTGGCCCACCCTATGAACGGGTTTGTGGCAGTGTGGCGTGGGCAATGTTACTCGCCTCCGTGACTTTGGTTCACAGGTGCCCACTGGGAACGCGAAATGAGTAACAACTGTAGCATCTTCTAAGGCGAAACGAATAAAGCTCAGTGCCTGCCATTCGAAAAAAAATATGGCAAATATCTTTTTCTCATGATCTATATGATGTATATACCGATTTTCATAGACATCCGGCAAATAAAACGAACTTTAAATTAATGTAAACTTTGTAACTTTAACTGTAATAACCTTGTATTTGCATCATTTTTGGGGAAATTATTGTCTATAGTGTGTAGTTGTCGATAGGTTTGCATGTAGGGAAACTATTTAATTACCTAGTCAGTCGAAGTATTTTTGTGTATACTTTTTGCTTCTCTAAATCATACTAGCTTTCCACCATGTCCAGTCTATAAATATTTGTGTTATGAACATTTTCCAAACGTCTATAATATTGACGTTAAGAGAGCGTTTTATCAGTGTTTCACGGTATTTGTCAGTGTTTATTATGGTTACATGTACAATGAAATCTACTCCGACTTTAAATGATTCTGATGCAACTATGATTCTGATGCAACTAGGTGAAAAATTCGCTTTCTCAAATATAGAGGAGAGCTAGTTGGACATGGGAATACTAAAACTTTCACATAGCCCCTATAAAAATGCATCAACTGATTTGATGAATATGTAGAAAATTCGACAACATTTAACCCTGAAAACGATGTAAATATAATAGAAAATAATGCAGTATTGTTTCTAAAAAAATCCTTGAGATACTTTCTTTATGGGAAGAAAAATTCATTCGAGACAAACTTAATGACTCCCCCCTTTAATTTATCTGCTTTAATATTGCTTCTAAAAAATAAAATAACTCCAATTTCCAGCCAGGAATCTTAAAGTAGGTTTACGACCGATACTATAAGAAGTGCAATTTCATAGCCATTCCGATTCTGAGAATGAATAGATCTACTTTTCCTATTCACATTTAGTACAAAGATATTTCAGGTTCAGGACTGTTTATGTCACGTGTAGGATATCGAAAGTCAATAATTTGTATGTTTTTACATGAACCAGGTAGCATTTCTACTCTATTAAAATTACAATTGCAAAACAAAAAATTAATTTCAGAAGCAAGAATACACTGAATTTGATTTGAATATCTTAAAAATTTAAGAAGTTTCAAGCAATTTCTATGTAGTTTTCGTACTTTTTTAAAAGAAAGCTAAAAATGATAAGGAGTTTTCCACAAATTTTATATTGTACTATTAAACAAGATTTATTAAAAATGACACCGGCACTGTTGGGGATCATTCCCCATTAAAGCATCTTTTCTTTCTTCCTTCCTTCCTGATACAATAATATTTCGGTGCATAAATGTTTATTTCAAGAAACCATTGTTTGTTATTTAATTTTGTTTCACGATACAAAATACTATTTGCAGAAAACCCCTTATCACTGTGAGATTCTTTTAAAGGGTGCAAAAACTACTTTGAAAATTGCTTGAAACTTTCTAAATTAATTAAGAGTTATTAAAAATGACACCGACTTTGTTGGGGATCGTTCTCCATAAAAGCAGCTTTTCTTTCTTCCTTCCTTCCTGATACAATCACATTTCGGTGCATAAATGTTTATTTCAAGAAACTATTGTTTGTTATTTAATTTTGCTTAACGATACAAAATACTATTTGTAGAAAACCCCTTATCACAGTGAGATTCTTTTAAAAGGTGCAAAAACTACTTTGAAAATTGCTTGAAACTTTCTAAATTAAAATTCGGACTTTTCAGACTAAATTCGGACTGTTTTCATTAGTTGCCAAATACGATTCACAATAAAATTATGAGAAAAAAATTTAACTTTTTTCCATTCATGCACAGTATAAAAGAACTGCTTTAATTACCCATATCTTGCGTAATTTTAAACAAATGTTTCTGAAACTTTAAAGTAATAGTTTTGTAATTAATTTTAGAGTGCTCTAAAATTTGTTTAATTTTGTAGAATATTTTTAATGTTATAGCAAAAAACGTAAGACAAAAAAAATAAATAAATAAATTAGTTTTTATAAAAATATTCATATCTTCATAAATATCTTAGATAGGTATACGAAATTTTGGGCAATCTTCACATATAATAACCAAACTAATTGTTGCAAGTTACAAATTTATTACTACATTTTTTGGTATAGAGTGTTCAAAAACACTTTTTTCCGTTTATAATTTATTGTCGGTCCCTTAAACTTCTAAAAGACTTAAACATCAATGAAAAGTATAAGAAATTGCATGATCTAAACACTTCTGAAGTATAAAATGATTATTTATTTCTTGAGAAATATAAAAATGTATCAGTATAGAAGTGTCTCCATTATTTTGTCCACCCCCTGTATATTTTAAATTATGTAGTTTTATTATTTTTTTTAACTGTTTTGAACGTGAAATAATGAAATTATACATATTCTTCCATTTCTTGATAAATAAAACAACACACTACCACATTTAAATAATTTTTACTGGAAATAGGATTTTTTTTAACGAAGACAGTTAGTGCACTAAAATAGAATCGGGAGTTTAATTGGAATTTAGAGTTCTTATATTGGAAATACTTAATGGTTACCTTCAGTAAATCAGTAAAATCTTTAGCTTTACAAATTTAAATTAGTGAGTGAGAAAACTGTTTATTTATGTGAAGTATTTAAAAAAAATACTATATTGAAAACCATACCAATAAAATTTAATATGTCAAGCCTTTTATACAATATTTAATTAATACTACGGCTATTATATTTCATAAATAATCCCTTAACTCAAATTAGAAAACTACTGGCCCTGTTTGCTTTCGGAATTCCGAATATTTTTTAAAATTTTGGGTTCATGTCCTTAAGCTCAGAGGTTTTCCCTTATCTTCTAGAAACTTTTTTTTATTGCATCCTTAATTATAACTGTTGAACGGTCACTTGATTTGTATTCTATCAACCAAATTTTATACCATAAACCAAATTTCTTTTAAATCAAAATTCTCTTAGTTTTAATGTTTGTTAGTTCAACAGAATTTTTTTTTAATTTTTTTTTAAATTTTTTATTTTTATCTTCGACGTCTGTTAAATTTCTCTTACTTTTTCTTTATTGTCTGAAACTTTATTTCATTCTCATTGATGCTTTAATTCTTTTGTATCACAATTTTCGCAAAACTTCAAACGCTTTACGCGAATAATTGCTTTAAATTTATTACAGTGCGATGTTTCTTATGCAAATGTTTCGAGTATATATGTCTCACGAGGATCTTTGAAAAACTTTTTCTCTTGTTCGCTTTTTACCATAGTTTTTTTTTCCCTTCAAATTTTAATGTTTATTTATTTTTTTTTTGAAAATTTCTTTTGAAAAAAAAAATAAAACCCGACGTCGAAGTACTCTTCAAGAGTTGGGAATTCATACAAAAAATTTTTTGAAAATCAATTCAGAAGTTTTTGAAAATGCAATATTCTAAGATTTACCTTAAATATTTATTTTTTTCAATCTTCGAAATATTTTCAAATTTTTTATCCTGTTCTTTTCACTTAAAAGAGTTAATTTCAGCTTTTAAATTTCATAATTTGAATAAATAAACTTACTGCTCTGCCTAAAGCCATTAAGCATTGTGTTACTTGGCCAATATTTCTCCTTTCCCATAAGTCGACTGTTTGGAAGACGTCAATTTCTGGAACACCCCATTTTTTAGCTGCTTCTTGGAAACGGTTGATGTTTTCCATCATTTTGAATTGTCCACCGGAAGTATTAATTTTCTGAATACATCCTGGCATCAGTTTATTCATTAAACTGAAAAATATTACATTACATTAAGGACATATATTATAATTCTCCTTGTATGCATGTTCCTAAAAAGAAAAATATTAAGGATCTGTATTATGCACTTGTAACATATTTGTCCTCGCTTAAGTGTTCCTAAACTGGAAAAATATTACATTATATTAAGGATCTATATCATAATTGTACTTTCTCAAGTGTTCCTAAACTTAAAAAGAAAAAAAAACATTATATTAAGGATCTATATCATAATTGTACTTAATTTCAAATGCTCCTGAACTTGAAAAGAAAGAAAAACATTATATTAAGGATCTATATAATAATTGTACTTTCTCAAGTGTTCCTAAAATTAAAAAACATTATATTTAGGATCTATATCATAATTGTACTTAATTTCAAATGTTCCCGAACTTGAAAAGAAAGAAAAGCATTATATAAAGGATCTATATCATAATTGCACTACCACAAATGTTTCGCAACTGAAAAAAATTACATTACATTATGCTAGGGGAGAGAGGGCGAGTGTGCGATTATGGGGCTTGAATAACTTTATTAATTATTGATCAAATTGGGGGCCCTTGTGGGATATTGTAGATTGGAACCACTAATGAACACTTCCATATGCAGTTGTATAGTCATACTGTGAATACTTTACATGAAATCTGCAAAAGAAGGTTTTTAAGGTGCAAAAGTAACTTTCTCTTTATTTCTTATTAACATATTTTATTTTAAGGATTTCAACAAAAGATGATAATATGTTATAATATATATATATTTTACCTATTTTGATATTAACTTTTACTGTGTATAGTTTCAATTAACAAATATTAAGTATAAACAGACGCATGTCTTCGTGGAATTATTGTGGACTTGTCCAAACTGGCTCCATTTAACTTCCAATGGAAAATATATGAATTGGTTATAAATGTAATACATTTGATATTATTTATTTTTTAAATTAGAGTGATTTTGTAGAATCATATACTTTTACAAATAGTGATTTCAATCACAAGAAAAAAACGAAACCTTAATATTAATCCACTTTTTAAAGGTTTTAAGAAAATTTTAAAAGAGCTATTTTATCAAGTTTATTAAAAGAATGTAATTTAATGTAGAGGAATTAAAAAAGAAGAAAAGTTCTTAGAATATTTTTACTTTTTCATATATTAAACTAAAACAATTTTTAAATGTAGTAACTTTTGCGAGTTGTTTACATTTCTCCAGTAAGGGAAATATCACTGAGTCATGCTCCCTGGTGCTGTCCTATAGAATCATTTCATAGTCTAGTTCAGGGATAGCGAACCAATGGCACGCGTGCCATTTACGGCACGAGACACAATATTTTGGGCACGCCACCGATCACAATTGTTACTACACTATGAATTGTTATTACACAAATGTTATTACACTATGAAGCATATGTAACAATCAAATTAAAATTCACAAAAAAACAAACAAAATAATAAGCAATTAATTATAAAAAAATTAACAATTAATGCTAAAAAAACAATTAATAACCATAAAAAGCAAGCTAACAATAAATAACTAGCAACAAAAAAAAAGTAACAGTTCGGCTTAAACTAACATCTTACAACCTAATATAAGTTATTTGTCATCGTATCTGCAGCAACAGAAGTCACACTGATGTTACTTTAATTTGTTTTAAGACATGGCAAAATGTTTTTTTTTTTCAATGTAAATAAAGAGTTTTGAGTTGATAGTATTTAGTATTATTATTTTCCCAATAATCACGAAGTCAAAATTATTTGACGGCACGTCTATGACCTCATTAAAATTTTTTTCAGAAAAAAATGGCACGTTGGTGTATAAAGGTTCGCCACCCCTGGTCTAGTTGAAACTGGTTATTAAAATTGATTCAACTTAAAATTGATTCTGTGCTTGTCAATACAGCAGAAATAAGCTATCTAAAACGCTTCTCAACCAAAAGCCAGAGAATGTTTCCAGAGAATGTGAATGACAGAATTAAACTTGAAACTTTCTGGCGACATTAACTTAATATGAGTAAACAACTTAGTGTGCTAGTAATTTTTTTAAAAAAAATAAATAAATACAATTTCAGTGTCATCTACGTCATCAACCAGCATTGACTATCCCCGTATTGACTGACCAAATATAACTGGCATTGAACTCTATCCCACAAAATGACATACGGCATCTGTATGACGCAATGCATGCTTGCATACAAAATTCTGGTAGTTACACTAGTTATTAATGTACAAGTATTTCACATTTGAAATGGTTTTTCTCTTAATTGCATTAACCTGTGATCTTGAAACTTTAATCAATTAAATACGTTACTCAGACTCACGCATCGCCAAAATTTCATTTCTGTACAATAAATTTTTCTTGGTGTTGGGACTCTTTTTCCATCAGTGTTTTAATTTTTAAAGATCTGTAAACAATATTAATTAATTTCATAATATTTTATTTCTACTCCTTTCGTTTTGTTTATTCTTCTCCTTTTGTTTTCTTTATTCTATTTTGTTATTCTTTGTTTTGTCATATGTTTTTGTCTATTCAAATTCATATTAATATTCTCTCTGTGCTGGGTGTATGTTTGATCAACAAACTAATTATATTTTAATAAACGGTACATATATATGAATCCTAAATATATGATTCTTACGTTGTATAGTAAAAGTAGCTTTACTTATCCTTATGAGTATCATATATCTAACATCATATATACATTGTAAGAAATTTCGTGTATGTGAACACCAAAAATGGCGGCAACTATTTTACACCAAGTAGTGTTTCAGGAAGTGTTCCATTACACCAAAATCAAGGATAGTTCCTGGTGTAGTGAAACACCTAGAATGTTCTTTTACACTACTTGGTGTAAAGAAGCCGTCACCATGCTTGTTATTCAGTAACACTAAAATTTATAATTACAGTAAAATACGATGAACAGTGCACCAAAAAATAATAATAAATAAATAAACGAAGAATAATTTTGATCTAATGATCGAATCTTCACGTTTTAGGACTCATTCTTAATATTTGAGGGGGTGACTTAAAGTTAGTACTTTTACTTTTTAAAAATTTGATTTCTCGAGATCTATTCAACCGATTTCACTAAAATTTTGTATTTTTCCATGAAAAATTAGATACTTTAAAATGACGTAAAGAATGGTATACCTTGCAATACAAAATTTCTTCGACTATTATTAAATAAAAAATAATTAATATTTGCTAACATTTATTTTTTGCACGGAATCATTTTTGGATAAACGAATTTTATAATTGTGCGCAAAAAGTTTTCAATACGCTTAAAAATTTCTTGAAGTATGGTGAAATACTTAAAAAGCAAAATTAGCGTAACGGGGAAAACCTTGGACCGCGCTCCTGACCAAACTATTAGGATTACTCTCTATATTTCCCAGATTGCGGCTACCCCCTAAAACTAAAGGGTCAGAAATCCAAAATCCGTTGATAAAAAAGGTATGTTTAGTCAGAAGCACGATTTTGTGTCAGATCTCGTAACTTAAGATATCGTCTGCATTAGTATAATTAGTAATTGAAGTCACCCCTCGAACCATTAAGAATTAGTCCTAAAACGTGAAGATTACATCATTAGATCAAAAATTATTCAAGTGGTCCGCTTTGTTTTTCCTTCTTTTTTTTTTCTTTTTGGCGTACAGTTTATAAGAGCCAATAACAATATTTTTACTATACAATATAAGGCAATAATCATAAATTTAGGATACATATTTACAATATATCTTAAAATAAAACTAGCGTTTGTTAGTTAAGCATACACGTACCACTCACAGGATATTAATATGAATTCAAACCATACGGAAATAAATAGAAATTAAGCATTATAAAATTATTTTATACAATTGACAGATTTATGTAAATCTTATGAGACTAAAATTAAAAACATACATGCATTTCATTACTGTTTATAAAAGTAGTTTGTCAAATCAATCCGACAAGGAGATTGAAATTACTTAACAAATAATCAACCACAATCAAAAAATTTTTATCAATTAGGAAAAACGATTGAAACTTTCTTGGTAGTAAGTAGACTATGGTGAATTTATCAATTAAATCCGACAAAAAGTTCATTTCATGTAAACAAACCGCCTTATTGACAGCCATAATGTCAATTTCTTGAAATTGCAGAATTACTCGCAATTAAACTTCGAATAATAGTAGCAAAGTCTCCTAGATGGGGTATCTAGGAGGCTTTGATTGTAAGGTGACCAGATTTCTAAGCCATGATTTGAGGACAAATCAGCGGAGCATCCTCAAAAAATTTTACGATTTTAGAACATCCATATATTTATGAAAAATATTAATTAATATTATTCCCCTTCCAACCCATCAATGAACTAGTAACCTAACAAGGTAATTTTTTAAAAATTTATTACTAAATATCAGGTGATTTTAGAAGTAAGCAGTTTTGATGATCAGCATTTGCTTAACACATGTAAAATAAATGAGTACATGATTATTAAAATTTGTTTATTTTTGTTGGAATTATTTTCAGGCGTGTATGGAGTTTTTATCAGTTAGTTTTAGCTTAGTACTTTTGATTTTTCACTTCATATAATAAAAGTGTTTTCAAAAAAGTCGCGGATATTTGAGGACTTGTGTTAAGATTCAAGACAAAATGTTTCTGTCCTCTGAGTAATCGAAAGTTTTTATTGACACAACAATTAAAATTCGAGGACTGTCCTCAAGATTTGAGCTCGTCTAGCTCTAGTCTGCTTAAACAATAGCCCAAAAGTATTTGTTATACTATTATCAATTCACACAAGAATTTGATTAAATAGTTTAAATATACACTAATTATTCGCCAAATTTCGCCAAACACAGCATATTATCGTATTACGTATATTACGTTATTACGTATATATATATATATATATATATATATATATATATATATATATATATATATATATACACTCTATAACAAAACACTCTATAACAAAAAAATTGACGCACCAAGAAGGAGTCGTCCGATTGAAGCGAAAATTGGTGGATAGGAAGACAATGTACAGAATAGTAAATGATTAAAATTTCAGAACAATTGAATAATTTATTGCAGAGTTACTGTAACAAGTTCAATAAGGTGTTGACCAGTCTCTAGCCTGGATACAAGCTGCCACACGGCGTGGCATGGACAGATAAAGTTCCCGAATGGTCTCTTGCGGTATTTCCTGCCAAATTCGATCCAATTGTTGAACGAGGTCATCAGCATTCCGTGCCAGATGCAATTGCCTTCCCATCATATCCCAGACATGCTCGATGGGAGAGAGATCTGGCGATCTGGCAGACCAAGGAAGAGTTTGACAAGCTTGCAGACAGTTCATAGCAACACGTGCCGTATGTTGTCTGGCATTGTTCTGCTGAACCAGCCCAGGGAGCTGCAAAAGGAACGGTAGCAAAACAGGTCTCAGGATGTCGTCGACGAACCGCTGTGCAGTAAGTGTACCTCTAATGACGACCAAAGGGGTCCGGCTGTCAAAGGAAATGGCACCCCAGACCATAATGCCTTGTTGAGGGCCGGTGTGGCATGCAATAGTGAAGGCAGGATCCCCCCTCTGTCCTGTGTCCAAACGCGTCCTCGATGATCGTCAGGACACTGTTGGAAGCGGGATTCGTCGCTAAAGACTATACGTCCCCAGTCGGCATCATTCCAGCCTGATCGAGCGTCGATTTTGCACGCCTTAGTGCGTTCTTGGTGCGTCGATTTTTTTGTTATCGAGTGTATATATATCTATATCTATCTGTCTATATATATATATATATATATATATATATATATATATATATATATATATATATATATATATATATATATATATATATATATATATATATATATATATATATATATATATATATATATATATATATATATATATATATATATATATATATATATATATATTTTATTTATTTATTATTATTATTTGGAAGCATTAAGGATTTTTGATTAGAAGAACTATGTGCGACTTTTTTATTTAAAAAAAATTGAGCATTATAATCTCCATATCTATAAGCAACTTTCACTTTACTAACATAATGCTCAGCGCTTTTTTTTCCTTAAAAGAAAAGAAAAAGAAAAACTTCACTAGCACAACGTTAACTCTCATTAAGTCAGCATTGTCATTAAGTTTCAAGTTTAATTCTCTCATTTACATTCTCTGGAGAAACACTCTTGGCTTTTACTTCGTGTTTTTTTTTTTTTTTTTTTTTTTTTTTTTTGAGATACGTTTCAGATAGCTTACGCTAGCTTTCATGCAAGAAATTATTTAGTAAAAAATTAGTAAACGGACTAAAAATAAACTTATATTTTTTTATTTGAAGAGCTAAATTAGTTAATCATTTAATTATGCAACTTTGGCATACCTTTCGGCTAGTAAAAAAGCGAAACTAAAGCGTTATCAGAGTACGAAACTAGAGTGAAGATTTTTAGAGTAAAGAAAGAAACGAAATCGAAGTAAAGATTTCTAACTTATATTTGTTTTTCAAAAATTGTCGTGAGTTAGTAAGTCATTCATTACTGTTACGTTTTGTCTAACTTTAACCTTTTACGTACGTAAATTATGAAACTAGCACAAAATATCAAAAAGAGAAGTCATAGTTGTGCGAAAAACATTTGCTATCAACTTTTTTTAATGTTTAAAAATGTATTTCTACGCTGCACGATCTAGCTGCACATAAAAATTTTGCAGAAATTGAAAATGTATTGATGTTAATCTAGAATGAAAAATCTCACTGAATTAATGAATTTTTTTTTTTAAAGTTTAATACTTTTTGTGAAATTGAAGTTATTTGTCCGTTCTAAAACCTTTTGAAATTTTTTTTTAATATCTTGCCAAAATAACTCTTTACGGCAAGATAGTAAAATAAAAAAAATAATTAAAATTATGGGTTTTCTTCACGTTTAAGACGTTTAAACTGTTTTTATTTATTTACTTATTCTTGAATTATAGGACGAAACAGCATTTTCGGAAAACACTTTTAGCGTCATTTTGATGTTGAGTAAATTTGTTGCTTTTAACTAGGCTTGTGTTTCAAACAATTTGAATTTTAGTGTTAATGTTTAGAAATGATATGATTCATTAGGAAATGAAAGACATTCGCCTTTCTCCAAGAATCCTCTTTCATGTTTATTCAAAAAATAAACTGTTTATTTCTTGTGATGGGAGGGGAGAGAGACCTGATGATATATAGTAAATATCTTTTTTTTTCCTTTCTTAAATTAAAAATATTTCAAGAACGATAATTATTCTCTGGAATTAAGAATTAAAGGTTTGTGTTTAAAGAACAATGTGCATACCGAAATTCATACAAAGTATCGGCTTATCAGCTTCTACAATGTTTCATAAATTATTCTATATGAAAGAATATTTTACAAATGCGATCACTTAACTCGTCTCATTAATATTTAATGTCGTGAAATAAAAAAGAAAATAACCTAAAATATCTTATTTAAAAAATTTAAATAAAATTTTAAAAATGAATCTAGCAGCATAGAAACAAACAAAATTAAAGATTCTTACAATTAAAGATCAAGCGGAAGAACGGTTTGTGAGTATGAGAGCTGATTCTAAGAAGGAAAAAAAAGCCTGTTTTCTCTCTTAAATTAAAATATTACAAGAATGATAATTATTCTCGAGAATTAAGAATTAAAGGTTTGTGTTTAAGGAACAATATGCATACCGAAATTCATACAAAGTATCGGCTTATCAGCTTCTACAATGTTTCATAAATTATTCTATATGAAAGAATATTTTACAAATGCGATCACTTAACTCGTCTCATTAATATTTAATGTCGTGTAATAAAAAAGAAAATAACCTAAAGTATCTTATTTGAAAAATTAAAATAAAATGTTAAAAATAAATCTAGCAGCATAGAAACAAATAAAATAAGAGATTCTCACAATTGAAGATCAAGCGGAAGAGTGGTTTGGGAGTAAGAGAGCTGATTCTACGAAGAAAAACAAAAAAAAAAAATCAAGACAGACAGGAACGGTTTTTCCTTAGCACGGCCAAAACTATCTACAATGTGTAATAACTCTTGAGGGGAACCGATATTCCACGTTATTGATTTATTAAAACTTATCAAAGAACCTGAAAATTCCACTAATGTCGTTCCAATCATCATTTTTGTGAAAAATATAAATCCCCTTTAATCTTCAATTGTAAAATGCAAATTACTTTATGAAAAAGGACATTAAAAAGATTTTTTCTTCTGAATACATTACTTGCAAAGAATCACACCATCTCGCAAGATTTCTTCATAGGGTCCATTAGGTAATTTTTGTCCCATGATAGCCTCGATCCATCTCAAAATGTCACCTTCTAATTCGGGGTCTCGTTTTCCAGCCAACTGTAAACAAAAACATTTCTATTAATCTCTGAATCTGCTCTTAAAAATCTAATTCCAAATCAAATTTTCTGTCACAGTTTGATATCTTTTAGTAGAGAAATGATCTGTATTAATCTGCAACATTATTGGAAATATTCTAAAATTTATCTGCAGAGCAGTTTTTGCTTAAAATGCTTGTATTTAAAAGTTGCATTTTGTAGGTCCGTAAGTTTTGATAGGCAAGACTGTCTAACAGTAGTAATAGTACTTTATTCACGTCGCACTAGAGATGCACAATAGAATGATGGCGATGGTAACATCTTCGAGAATGATCCGAAGACATGCCATCGCTATTTTGATCCTCTGCAGAGGTGATAGCTCCGCCGCTATGGTAGTCCGTCGACCTGCGCTGGTAGTCCAGCATTTTACCGCAGAGTGGTGTTTGACGATAATCGATGTGTACACCCTCGGGCCTATCGCAACTGATCAAAGTAGTCACCGATACACACACTGAACTCAGCCAGTGATGTTTGACTTAAGTTATCTATTGGGAATCGTGTCTTATTGTGAACAGTCTATTGAGGGACACGTAGCTATTTCTTCATGTCTTTAATACATGAAGAAATAGCTGCACTGTTAAAATATGGTACTTAAAATTAATTAATTGAAGTGTTATTAGTTTGAAATTTATTAATTGGAAAAAGAAAAATTCCGTAACAGTGAAACTAAATTTAAACTATTCTTGACTTCAATTATTTTTATTTTATGGAAATAAATTAACATTGAAGATAAAATTAAAAAAAATATTAATAATTAATATAATTGAACTTAACACCGACTAAACTGAATAAAATAGAGAACATTCTAGAACGTGAGAAATAAAAAGTTACATCTACGATAAAATAATTTTGCACTTTAATCTTTGTTCTAAAAGTCTGGTCGTGGTTTTTAAAGTTCCGCTTTTTTACAAATTTTCTTACATTCCCGCACTAAAAAATTTTCGTTAATGACAATTTGCTATGGCGCTTTAACACAAACTCAGTTCTGCTACTAAGTTTGTTATAAGGAGTTGGAAGGGGTAACAAGAAGTCGAATATTGCGCATTTTTTTAAAGTTTATCAAATAAAATTTTAAAAATTAGCGCATTATTTTTTTTTTTTTATATTGCACTTACTTTAAAGAAATATTTTCATCTCGTGATTTTATTTTTCATTATCCTCAATTTTATTTTCCTTTTGGCTCGAAAAACATTAATGCTGATTAAGTTTTAAATGAAATTCTGGTTAAAAATTTCAATTTTAAAATAAACATTGGCATTTATACTTTTAAAAAAAAATGAGGTATGTCCTTTTCTTAAAATTCGAACCATCTTAAAAAAATTTTATAGTAGCTCAATAATGCAACTAAAAAGTAAACATCTTTCCATTTTTGAATAAATAAACAACAAAATACATCAAATACAGAAATACTATTGCTAGTTGATATTAACCCTGTTATTTGTAGTGAATTTCCTTTTAAACAAAATAAATAAATACACTAATGATAAATTTCGTCATTAAAAATAAGCTTGAATTGTGATTGCATGAAAGTAATTATTGAGGAACCACGCTGTCTTTTTATTATATATATGTGTGGGAATCCAACCTCCACTGCAGCAGCGCCACCCCACTTTTGTAACGCTCAGACGGAGGGGTTGTTTCATATCTCTTGTTATTTTTTTTATTAAATTTGTTTATTACTAAAGCGTAGTCATTTCAACTTATACCTAACACCAACCTCCATACATATATATTATATATATATATATATATATATATATATATATATATATATATATATATATATATATATATATATATATATATATATATATATATATATATATATATATATATATATATATATATATATATATTTAGAATTGTAGAAAAAAATAATTTTTGCATGGAATTATCTTTAAATAAGCGAATTTTATAGTTGTGTGCAAGAATTTTTCGATTTGCTTAAAATAGCTTTCGAAGTAAGCAAAATGTAAATTTAACATTAAAAGGTCCTAACTTTGAATCGCTGTTGTAATCAAACTATTGGGACCATTCCCCCTATATTTTGTTGCCCAGAAATTCGAATACGTCAAAGAAAATACGTTTTTGTTTCCGATTTCGTAACTTAAATTATCGTCTGAATTGGCATATTTGTGGTCACCCCTTAAACAATTAAGATTGAGTCCTAGAACATGAAGATCCGATTATTAGATCAAAGTTATTAAGGGTCTTGGCCTTCTTTGTTCACCAAGTTCAGGGTGATTCGTTGATATTGTTATTTATTTATTTATTTTTTCGCAGTTTGCAATTTTATTTCAAAGAAAGATATAAAAATTCGATTTTAATTAGTTTCTACGTTAATTTTTAAACAATTAACCATAAAAAAAGTGTTGGATTGATTTTTTTTAACTTTTCACTCTTATTTCTCTAATATTTACTTCTTTAAGCAAATGGTGAAAAAAATTTTTTTATTGGAATTATGTTTCATTCTAATTTGAAATTTATGAGAAATCTGATGCAATTCTGTCACAAAATATATTTTCAATATTAAAGTAGCATGAATAAAATTAGTCAGGGCTTTTCATTAATGATATGATCACTTTACCCACATTTCCCAAAACGCGAAAACGTTTTTACAGAATTAATTTTTTTAATATATTATCCGGAAAATTATGAGAAAATCCGATCCATCATAATGTACTTTATTTATTATTTAACACTGCAATTCCTTGATATGAAATTCCCTTTAAATCTAAAAGAATAACAATTTTAATAAGTGTAATAATGCGTCATTTTTTAATATTTTTATGCATTTAGTGCAATCTCGTATTTCAATCTCGTAGTTTCAAAAAGTTATGTGATAGCTAAGCAAAATTGCTTAGAATTGCTATTGAAACATGCTGAAAATTAATGCGGTGCATTGAAAATTAATCAGTAACGTAATATAGATATTTCGTATGCAATGAAATTTATTGGTTAAAAATTATAAGGATAGTAAACATAAGTATATTTTATCACTTTTACCTAAAAATGTATACTTGGAACAAATCCGAATGAAAACTTAAAGTTCTAAAGGGCGATAACTATACTAAAGGGCTAAAACGATGCTAAAATCTTTCGATAGTTATAAAAAATAAACAGATCTTTAAATGTTAATAGATAATAATTGTAATTTTAAAAAATATAGAGTGCATAAATTAAACTAAATAACTAATAATCACATTTAAACTATATTAATACTTGTTGCTCCCAATTTCAATTTCAGAATAGTTAAATAATGATCGAAATAATTTTAAAAAATTCTATAAATTGCTTTTAAGATACGACTTAAAGCCGAAAAGTTATAAGTATCTAATTATTTCGTTAAATTATCTAAATCAATCTGTCTAAAGTTATTCATTTTTATTAAATTAAAAATATTTTTTTAATATTTTCTTTTAAAGTAATAATTTGAAAAAAAATTTAAGTAATAATTCTCTTAAAGTAATAATTTTGAGAAATTATTGAGGGGACACGTGCCCCACTCCCGACGCTACGCCTACGGTGACTGCAAAAGTCAGCATGGCATGTGGCGTATTTGGAAGACATTTATGAAAGCAAAGAAAAAAGCGATGCGATGTTCTAAGAATAAACTTTCAAAATAACTCTTCAAAGATTCAAGTGAATCCACGTGAGCCAGAACACCTTTTCTAATATGCTATTTTTATAACTGTTCTGAGATTCTTATTGTTAGTTTCTCTTTCTATTTTAACAGAAAAAAATAATTTTTTAGTGAAAAACGCTTCTTAAGCGATCTAGATGGTTTTTCCCCACAAAGAAAAAATTTAATGTATGTTGTTCAGAACAAGCAAACGTCAAATACAATTAACCTCTAAAGTTACGGCAAAAGCTTACTGAAATCAGAAAAACCCATTTTCTTAATTGGAATTGTCTGCAAACTCATTTTTTTTGTTCGAAGATATTTATTCAAAATTTTGTCTTTAAATCTGTTTTTCTCAACTCAAATTTTTCACATGACTAGCAACATTACTCGATTTCTAATTAACCTATTAAATTAAAAATTAGTGAACAGCGTTTGAGTATAGCATGTTGCTCAAATTCATAATAGCACTTGAATATTGGTAAATATTTTATATTTTGGGGGAATCCAAATGATTTTTTTTAAATAAAAATCCAATTTTTCAAACTCAAAAAAAAAGCTTTTTATTTTTCAATTTCTTTGAATGTTTGTTTCTAGTATGTTTGTAAAACGTGTATATTTGACTGCATATTAAAAAAGATTTCAAGTTATTAACATGATTTTAATGACTTATCTTTCGTGCAAGACATCATAGTATCTCTTATTTTCTTCAAATTTTCAAAAGAAAATTAAATTACAAAAGTTCTTTGCACTATTTCACAAAAATGGTTTCATTTAAATAATATCTGTGCTTACTTTTTCATTGGCCAAAAATAGTATCTTTTGACTCTGGAAATCTCCTTCCAGATGGAATAATAAATTGATTAATCACAAATACCATATATGAAGAGTTTAAAAAAGAAAACTCGCTCTTAGAACAAATTAAAAGTCATGGAAAAACAAATTACACTAGAGAACAATTTTTTTTCTCTACATTTTGCTTTCTGCTGCATGACATTTTTTTAAAAACGGATCTTAGATATTTTCACGTCGCTGATTTCAAAATCTGCAATCGGTTTCACTTTTTCTAATCCAAGCTACAGTTTCTTTAATGGCGTTTTTAATCTATTTTTTGTCGAAATGTATGAGTTTAAAAACGTTGTATATACCAGGGGGTCGTGTAAGTGTTACGACAAACTTTTAGGGGAGTTGGGACACATCATCAGGACTAAAATTGCATAGAAACCCATGCCCGAAAATGTCGTCGTGCGTGGCTAAGGGTGCTTCCCTATTGTGACCTGCTCAGAAGCACACGAAGAAACAGTTCATAATAAGGTTGTGCCCCTCACCGCGTTCGACGACATTTCTGGGCATGGGTTCCTATCCAATTTTAGTCCTAATCATGTGCTCTAACTACCCTAGAAACTTGTTGCCACATGTGGGCTATCCTCTGTTATGTATAACATTTTTAAACTTCTTCATTACGACAAAATATATCATTTAAAAAAACGTAGCTTTAGGAGCAAAATTAATTTCAGATTTGAAATGTCCACACCAGAATTAGGTAAGATCAAGTATTTGTATGAATGCTACAAAAAAATTGTTCCCTATTTGTTATCTTTAGCCTCAAAATGGCCCAGATATAAAATGGTGGCTGATTTTAGGCTCGGCTTTGGCCATAAATGTCTTCCGAACACTTGCACCGTTTTCCAAAGTTTCAAGTCCTATCTACAGTCTCTGTAATCTGGGAACGATCTTACTTCTACCGAGCTTTAGCCAATCGTAATATTATGATCCAATACTGAAAGATCAGAGACCTTTTATATTCATAGACTCCCCCCCCCCCCCAGTCTATGTTTTCTTTTATAGTTTGTTTTTGCTGCCATTGAAAATAAAAAAAAATTTCAAAGTTCAGGTAATTCATAATGGTTTTTTTTTATAAGAAAATGGATTGATAATGAATCATTTAATTTAAAGAATACGATTGATGATTTATTGTACGAGTATTTCCAAATCATTTACTTTTATCAAATATTGGAGACGACCGGGGAGCTGACCTGATGTCAGAAATACCCCGGGTTCAAATCCCGGTTAGCGGCATGGATGTTCTTTCTTTCTTTTCTATACTTCTTACTGGAGGGGTAATGATGGCACACCTAATATGGTGCCTGCTTCTGAACGAGCGTTCAAGAAATCTGTCCTTCTGATACCTGAATGACGAATGTCATTTCACATGAATAGGTATTGGGAAAATAATAAATAAAATAGTGGATTGATAATTTCACGTAGTTGAAATATTTCAAAGTGCTCTTAAATCATTTAAAAAATTAGACTGGTTATTTCATATTGCTCATATATTTTAAATGGTTTATTCAAAAATAATTACGTTTCATGAAAAATAATTTTGCTCAATTTTATCATCACCCAAATGTTGATTTAGGAGACATTATAAATTGTTTAAGGAACAGTAAAATATAAGGAAAGCAGTTTTGCAGTTAATTGGGAACTGAAGAATGTGTGCTTTATTATTAAAAGCATATTGGTGATCTAAAAATATAAGAAGCATCATTATAAGAAGCATATTATTTGAGAAGTTAGTGATAAAATGAGAAAAATACGACGAAAATATATATGACTGTATATTTAACGGGAAATCAACAGTTGACCAATTCCTTGAAAATAAGAATACAGGAGAAGTCCGTAACTACGAAAAATAATAATAGCACATGAAATTGTCATTATAGCGAATTTGTTGTTATAAGCAAATACTCAAATTCAATATTAAAATAGCAGTAAAAAGATAAAAAAATGCAATAGATATTTTTTCTTTATGTAGAATACATATCGAGAGTAGACTGCCTTTGCCTTCAGATAGTACAACTAAATTACGTAGGTCTGTACTTTATGAAAGGCAAAAATGTCTACCACAGGAAAGTTTGAGGAAGTTTCCAAATAGTAACAAGTTTTTGCAAGAAGAAAATTAAAGAAAATGCGATACTTTTTGACGTTCATTGATAAAAGTGAATGTTGATTTTCATAAGTTATCAGGAAGGTATATAAAGGAGCATGATAGAAAAAGTGGTCAACGAAAGAAGCATTCTTTCGAATAGCGAGATAGGATTTCTGCACATAACGGGAAAAAGGATAACTTAGCTGGTGGCTTAGCTATACATTGCTATATAATAGTAAGGGATAAAAAAAAATTTAAAAAGGAAAAGATGTTCGCTTTTCTACATTAATACCAGAAATACATAAAATGTTTTTTTATTTACAAAGTTCTTCGTATAAAATTGCATCCTTAATCAACAGAAAAATGTGTTTCCCCCAAAAAATGTTATTGAAAAAGCAGACGGCTAATAATTTTTAACTCGGTTATAAATATGCAATTTTTGAATCTTTAATACATATTTTGTAGGTGACTTGAAAATTCGTTGAAATAGCGGACTTCTCATCATAACACGTCGTACTCGTTATATCGAACTTTTTTATAGTATAATATAATTTAAAATTGAAGGAATATTCAGAGCCGATGTTAGGTAATTGTTTTGGGGAAATAAAATTTAATTCCGCAAGAAAAAAGAAAAAGTAAAAAAAACGCAATTTATAAACTTATACAAATTGATAAATTTTAAAATTGTAAGAATTTGTATTATTTTATGTTTGTAACTTTCTATATTATTACAGAAAATTTAAAATATTATAATTGTAATATATTTTTCGAAGTTACAAATTTTTAATATTTTAGTAACAAGAAATTTGAAAATACAGTTAATTTGTTTCACCAACCCCATTGCAGCAAAAACCGTAGTCACGCACCCAACGAAGAATTCCCAGGGTTGGTATGGGGGTGCTACTAGGCAAAATACAACAAAAATCGTAGGATTATTTTTTTTTTTTTTTCGTATTTCTGAAAAATATTTTTGAAGCACATCTGAGTATTCGAAATTTTTACAAATTGAATTAAAGCTACTACACCAAAAGTGTTTGACAAAAATGCACCTTTTTAACAGTAATTAAACTTTAAAATATGAAAAATGTAATAAAAATCATTCTTTTTTAAAATTCGTTAAATTAAGTATCGTATGAGCACAAAAGAAAATTACTGCTTCAAATTAGGGAAGCATTAGTTAATTAGAGTTAAAAATTTCAGTTTTCGAATTGGATTAAAGTTAAGATAAAAGATTAAAAATATAACTAATTATTTAAAAGAAAGGTTGAAATGAAATAAAATCATATAACAATTCGGACTTTTACCAAGCCACTTTCATAGAAGCTAGGTCTTACCGGCAAAACAACTATATACATATATATGAAGTTTAATATACCTTTACAAAAATTCAAGATACATATACAATTAATAAAAGACTGCAAAATTAACGAAAAAAATTGTGTTTAATCGAAAAAGAGGAAAAAGTACACAATCACTACACCCCTGTCCTTTGCGGCACCATTGATTCAATGATATGAGGAATTCCGTGACTTATTTTACAAAGAATATGGTGTCAAGTTTCACTAATTCCATTCAAGAAACTCTTTTGTAATTTTACTACAAATGCGAAAAAATTATCTTGGATTCATATGACGATAAATTGATAACAAAAATTCCTATTGCATCTGGAAAGGAAGAAATAAGAGATTTCTTCAAAATAGAAATTTTGCTATTCATTTTTTCTTTGCTCTTATTATCAAGTTCTCTTAATTGACTCATAAATAATTGAAAAAGAAATATAAATAAGTGGAATGGGTAACACAATTTACATTTTAAACGACTTCCTCTTCTTGGATTTTAAGTTAAATTTTGATCTTAATTTTCTCCCTGTTTTTTTTTTTTTTTTTTTTTTTTTTCTTCCTGATTTTTCCTGAATAAACTTTTGGTGGTAGAGTATCAATCCACAGCAATAAATTATCCAAGAAAGTTTTGAAATAAAAAAGGAATTTTATTTTACTACAAATGCAAAAAAATTATCTTGAATTCAAATGACGATAAATTGATAACAAAAATTCTTATTGCATCTGTAAAGGAAAAAATAAGAGATTTCTTCAAAATAGAAATTTTGCTATTCATTTTTTCTTTGCTCTTATTATGAAGTTCTCTTAATTGAATCATAAATAATTGAAAAATAAATATAAATAAGTGGAATGGGTAACACAATTTACATTTTAAACGACTTCCTCTTCTTGGATTTTAAGTTAAATTTTGATTTTAATTTTCTCCCTGTTTTTTATTTATTTATTTTTTCTTCCTGTTTTTTCCTGAACAAATTTTTGGTGATGGAGTATCATTCGACAGCAATAAACTATCCAAAAAAGTTTTATAATAAAAAGGAATTTTATTAGATTTGGATAATTGTTTAAAAAAGTTTTAAAAAAATGTATCTTTATTAAATTAGGAGAATTAGAACTTGATAATTTTTGAAACTTCCATGGTTTTTTCTCTCTCTCAAAAATTCAGAGCCATAAAATTATGTGGTTTTTATTTTTTAAATAAATAATTTAATGTAATACATTAGTCTGTTTTTGAAGTTTTTAAAAAAACAAAACAAAAACAATAATGGTTTCTTATTGTTTAAACAAATGATAATCCCATTGAATGATGCTGGCATTTTTTTTACACCAAGCTATCAATCAACTAAAATCTAGAGCAAATGTGTAATACTTAATACCATTTCAATAATTCTGATTGCAGAACTGTATTGATATTATGTAGTCAGAAAAATCAATTTTAGAATAATGCTAATTATATTGTTTCCCATTCCATTTAGGTGGCAACCTTTAATTTTACTTGTTTGAAAAGATATTGCTTTGTAAAGATCTAATAAAATTAAATAAAAGTATATTTATAATTTCTTAAATAAATTAAATAAATAATAAAACTAAATAAAAGTATATTTATAAGTTCCCTTTACTCTTCCTTGACTGTTAAGTTTGATGGAAGAGGCTTCTCAGAAAAGAATATTTGATATGAATGGTTCATTTCGTAAGGAGACACATCTCATCGAAATTGGAAAATTACACATTGAATCAAAAAATAAAGATGCCACTTTCAAAAACTTATGTTCTAACGATTGGATTTTCCATATCAAGTGCTAATGTTAAAGGTATAAGGTGCTTATTAAATGGTGCTAACTATTAATCAGGTCTTAAAATCAGACACAAAAACATTCTTTCTGGGATAAACATGTCTTTTTTCGGCAGATTTGGATTTTTGGCTATAAAAATAGTAGTTGCAATTTAGAGAACATGGTCCCAATTGTTTAGTCATTTAGTGCGTTAATTTCGAAGAGCTGTTTATAAGTTGTTTAGCTTTATTCTAAAATATATTTTAAAGGAATCTCTAATGACGGGTCTTAAATTGTATAAGAATACATCATTAATGAATGATACGAAATCATTCCCGCTCCTCAAATGTCAACAGAAAGTCTCATATTTTATCTATAGACGCATTAAGCTGTAAAAGTATTAGTTTTTGTTTAACTTAAGCAGAGTTTGTGAAAAATCATTTTTGGTGCTTTTTTTTCGCAATTCAATGAAACTGTAACAAAAACTTTTATAATAATTATTTCAACAATCCTTATCAATTTTATAAATCATTATTAAACGTTACGTTTTGAAAAATAGATGAGAAATTAAAAAGCGGAGAACAAATCTAACTATGCAAATTAACGCATATCTTTAAGGATAACATAGCTTTAATACATAAGATACAAAGTTTTACCAATATAATTGCTAATAAGTTTTTCGAAAATTTTTATGATCTTTGAGAGAAATGACTCTTAATAAGTTTATTATTATTATTGACTATAGATAAATAGTATTAGAAGTTATGTTTGAAGATTGCTTGTAAACAAACAACAGGCCTACCTTGTTAGCCACTTGGGCGCTAAGGCCAAAAGAAGGTCCTCGGTTAGCCATTGCTTGCTTGTTCTCTGTAAGAGAGTTCAGTAAGAAGTGAATATTGGTCAAATGGGAAGACTTTCCCGTTCCCATTGGTTTGGGAACGCACCAAAATAGGTAACATACGTATTCCTCCCTCTCAGCTTACGTGTGGGGGTGGCACGGACTTCTCCAGGAAGAAAATTATGACGTAAACACCACGTGGATGTTGCAATAATTCAAATGAAACAAACAATAATTTCTAAAAAGACTTAACATTGAGATATTTTACTTGCAGAGTTGACGGTGCATCCAAAGTCACACTTTCAATATAAACAAATCTGTTAGCAAAGATTGAACATACAGTAGCGAGACTTTCGTCGGCGCAAAATAAATATTATGATCCTCGCTTTTAAAAAACAAAATTGGGGAAGGCTCAGGAATAAAATACTTTCTAAGCAGGCTTTTTACTCAGCTTATTAATTGATTCAGTTTATTAATTGATTGATTCCTTTAATTTTTCATTTAAGCTTTTCTTTAAAAAAACATTTATACATATATATTTTAAATTTACATTTTTTTTATTATTATTGTTATCAAGGCCGGATTTACGTATAAGCTAAATAAGCTGTAGCTTGGGGCCCCGAGATGACAAGGGCCCCCAGATCCTACTCCCCCCCCCTCTTTTTTTAAAGTTTTATTCGGAGCTGGGGCCCTCAGAGTCCCAAAATGCATTTTTTTTCTTTTTTACATTGTCAGACAAGATAAATATAAATAAATGACTGAATAAAACAAAAAACTTCGTTGTCATTAGCAGGAAACATAGCATCTTTCAAGCAATTTGAGTATTAATAAATTATTTATAAATAAATTTTTTTTTTAGTTTGAAAGGTAAAAAAGTTTTTTTTTGTCCCATCATTCGATCATCAGGCTATTTAATATCTGTTTCTAAGGATCTGAATTCCCTTTTATTTTACTTTAAAATTGTACAAATGATATATTTAATGCTTTCATGTGAAATGCAGCAGTTTTAAATTGCACTTTAAAATATCTAAAAAAAGGACAGAAATTGTCAGTTCAAAAAAAAAAAAAAAAAAAAAAAAGTTAACTAATACTTTTGAATAAGAATTTAAATAACTACACACGTTTGTTTTGCTATCTCATTCTATATAGCATTATTTAGAGTAGACAGTTGCGTGTGGGTGTGATGATGACGTAGTTAAAGAGGCATACAAAAAAAGCAAATTTCATTTCAGTTAAAATCCTCAATATTATATTTTTAAACTCCTCAAAAATGTAGTAAAAGAGGTATACAAATTAACTGTCTCAAACAAATTGATATTAAGTAAGAACGAAACAAAAATAATATCGAAATATGCTGAATCACTAATGAGACCGGGATGAAAGACATCGAAACCTATTTGATTGAATAGTATAACTAGAAGGTGTTTCTAAAATTCTGAAATCTATCAGGCCTTAATATATTTTTTTTCTGTCACAAACTTTATCAGTACTTAAAAATAATAAATTCGTTAGATTTCAATATTGGTTCTGTTTTTTCGTTGATTAAATGTTAAACATTAACAGATATTTGTCTTTTAAAACATTTCATTCTATAATAAGATAAATATTCTACAATTGGAATTATCAAAAACTAATTGCTAATTGATATAAAGCTTTAGTGTGTTCCATTGATATGTTGAATGCTCGGGACTGTTGCTCTTTCACATCCTAGCCACTATACACCATCAAGAGCAGAGCTGATACTTTAAACCCGTATGACATTTATTCTCTCTGATATTTAATAGACCCTTTAATAAATCCTTAAAAATATAAGCCAAAAATTTACATAAATAATGACAATTTTTTTTCTTGCACTAAAATTTAACGAATGTACTTTAACCTATGACATTTATTCTCTCTGATATTTAATAGACCCTTTAATAAATCCTTAAAAATATAAGCCAAAAATTTACATAAATAATGACAATTTTTTTTCTTGCTCTAAAATTTAACGAATGTACTTTAAATAATTAAAAAGAAAGCAAAAATAATTAAGAAATATTTTCAATATAAACATCAATTAAATAATATCAGCTTACGCAATGTTCTTTTTATTTTTACAAAACGGCCCTCACCTGCTCCAGGGACTGCTGGATTGGGTTCAAAATAACAAGGCCATGGAGTTGAATATTAGTAGTCGTAAACTCGAAATTGGGTCGGCTATGCAATGACTGTTATAAAATAAACTAATAAATTTGGCCGGGATAGCCTGGTTCATATGGCGTTGGACTCGTGCTCGTGAGAATGGGAGTTGAGTCCAGCCGGCCGAAGAATACCCATGTATAAAATGGTGACTGGTGCATGTTAAATCTGTCGGGGTCACAAAGTCCTCCAAGTTCTCATAACAAATAAATACCTCTGGGTTCTAATCTAGCAGTTCCCTTGTCTTCTGGATTAGGTTCAAAATTACAAGGCCACGGAGTTGAATATTAGTAGTCGTAAACTCGAAATTGGGTCGGTTGCGCAAAGACTGTTATAAAATAAACTAATAAATTTGGCCGGGATAGCCTGGTTGATAGGGCGTAAACTCAAAATTGAGTAGGTTGTTCAACGGTGGTTATAAAAAAAAATAAAACTAATAATCAAATTGTATTTTCTTGTTTTCTTTCTAACTCTTTGCATGTTTTCTACGCACATTCAAAATTTCATGTTTCTAAGTCTTGTAAATTTTGTAACGTAAAAAAAAAAAACAATTGAGAAAAAAATTCGCGAAAAAATCATATAAAATATATTCAAAATGAATCTAAAAAAAAAAAAACTAATATATAATAAAACTAAATATATAGTGGCCCAGCAAGCCAAATTTTTACTCTGTGCTTAAAATGTGTTTCTTTTGTAACTTCTTCCCCTGGTTCAAAAAATATGTGCAATAGAAGAAAGGTTCTACATAAGTCTCATCAAAATTAATATATTTAACAATAAAGTAATATTATAAAATTTTTTAATAATATAATGTTAATACTCAACAGTAAAAAATAGTGACAGTTTACTTTAGATGTATAGAAATGGAATTGAACTTATAAGTGCCCCATCATTTTCAGTAGCTTAGGGCCTCACCAAGCTTAAATCCGGCCCTGATTGTTATATATGCAATAAGTCCCAATAAAATTTTATCATAACAGTGGTTCAAAGTAATGACCCTTTTATGTTAATTTTATTTTTTTTTGCGTATTTCGAAATATCTCAAAAACTTCTTTAAGCGAATTCAAACATTTTTGCACACGATTATAAAATTCGTTTATCTAAAGATATTCCATGCAAAAATAGTTTTTAATAAATATTTTTTTTTACCATTTTAACTAATATTATAGTCATAAAAATTATATCTATATATAATATCAATAATAGAGCTTTATGTGCTAGTAAAGATCTTGTCTATACCTGTTACAGGGACCGTTCTATCTTTGTATATATTTTTATAATCCTTAGCAGAAATGGGTGGAAACGTTTCAGATCAATATTTACGTAACAAAAACGTAATATAAAAAATAAGAAGAAATGTACACTTGAAAAACCAATTTATTCTCGAAATCTGACAAATTACAACTGAGGAAGGCGGGTGCACAGAATACCAAAACCTGTTTAATTGGAGATTGAAACTGGAAGGCTTTTCTAATTATCAATTCCTCGAAATCAAACAGGTTTTGTATGATTTCGATCGTTTAAATATTATGTTTTTATAAAAAAATATATTATAAGGGCCGTTCTTTGAGGAATACCCTGTTGGAATTATTGTCTAAAAATTCTACCTTTTTGTATTGGACTTGATTTTAGTTAAACAGCATTCAACAACAAATGTAGCTTTATTCCCTATTTCTGAGTTCGGTTCAAATTTATAAGGGGCTCTCAATTATGATTTAACTTATTTTTCTCAATAAAAAGTTAACTTCTTAGATTTTTAAAGTCTCTATCTGGTAGATTCTTGGTTTAATTAACTTATTAAACTTTTAATTAACTTGGTTTTTAATTAACTAGTTTAACCTTCCAGTCTTCTAGTAGGATCTCGGTGGTTACTGGGGGTTGTTATGCTGGACAATGCTTGCTAGTTCTTACAGGAGATGCGGTCTGGTGTTCACGTTTGTTTTCCCTGTAGTTGTTTCTCACACTCAGGCTGGCCTGTTGCTTGGATGCTTGCCGGCTGAAAGATAGGTTAAGGTGGCTCTGTTCTCTCGAAGGGGAAGACGGCCATGTGGGGATGAAAGTGAAAGGTTTCTTTCTCATTTCCTGTTTGCAGATACTTACAACTCATCATCGAGGGAGGTCTGTCTTTTCGATTCTATACTTAACGAATTGAATAGCTAGCTCGTTAAAACGTATTTGAATAACTCAAAGCGATAAGCGCATAAGAGCTTATAGATTATTTATGTTTTACGACCTTTCTTACAAGTGGTTCACCTTGTTCTAACTCTAAAGGAGGAAAAATAATTTAACAAGCACAGACTCAGTGAGAGTTTTAAAGACATAGGTAGCAAAAGAGGGTGCCATAAACTCAGTCTGACGGAAAATCCAAATGAAAAGAAAAACCACCAGGGTATCTCGGTGACCTGGAAACCAAAATTTACTTAAATATGTACTCCCCACGAGGTTAACCAAAGAGAAGCTAAGTCATAAAATTAACTCTATGCAGCCGTTTCTCAGCCCCCATTCCCATAGAATATCAACAAATAATGACTTCAAAGGGATAAAAAAATCTACAAGAATGCAGTGTTTCCAAAATCATGTTTGTGCATTATTATAATTTCAGAACTATTTGTCTGACAGAGTGGATTAAAGAGACAATTTTAGCCCCCGATCCTGAAAATCGTTCAAAAATTTTAATTAGACCATTCAGGCGAGACATTTAAAAAATGGAATATTCTCATTGGTTTAGAGATAGCGCCATCTAAATAAATGAAACTGCAGATCATTTTAAAGATAGCCTCAGTAATATTTGCTTGTTTATATCTCCCATTAATAAAAAAAATTAAAAAAAAAAAGTTTATTGCACGTTTTTAGATATTTAGTTATTTTTTTCTTCGTTACGTCAGAAAAACTCAATCATCAACGTGAGCGTGGTAGCATAGGTGAACTACGTCCCCAAATGAATATTTCTTAAGTAATATGAAACCACGTGTTTATTTTTTTAAATATAATTATGCTTCTAAAACGCATTTCTATAGAACTAAATAATTTATAATCAATGGTATTTGAAATAAAAAAAGAATAAGATATGTGCTGAAAACAAAATTACTGATCAAACAATACTTAATCATTTAGGAAAAAGGCAAAAAAATCGCCATACTATTATTGACGCCAATGATGCTGGATTAATTTTGGTAAAAGGTGCTAATTTTAATAAAAAAATAAATAAACTACGTACTAAAAGGAAAAATTAATTAAAAAACCATACTAATTCATTTAGGAGAACCGCAGTAAATCACCATACTATTATTGATGCCCATGTTGTTTTATTAAATTTAGTGATATGTACTAACTAAAATAAAAAAGTAAACTATATACTGAAAAGCACAATTTATAAAAAAAAAATGGCACTCACTCTTATAGGAGGAAATAAAATACTCGCCATACTATTTTTGACGCCAGTGATGCTTAATTATGGTAATAGCTACAATAACTAAAGTAAAAAATAAACTATATACTAAACAGTCAAATTAATGAAGAAATGTAACTAATTCGCTTAGGAGAAAAGTAAAAATTTGCCATACTTTTATTGAAGCTTATGATGCTGAATTAATTTTGGTATTAAAATAAAACTATAAGCTTAGTGCTAAAAAGCAAAATAAGTGAAGAAATGATTCTAATTCGTTTAGGCAAAACGTAAAAAATTGCCATGCTGTTATTGATGCCAATGATGCTTAATTAATTTTGGTAATATAAACTAATTGAAAAAAATAAGCTTACTGAAAAGCGAAATTAATGGGGAAATAATATTAATTCGTTCAGCAGGAACATGAAAAATTACCATACTATTATTGACGCCAATGGTGCTTAATTAATTTTGGCAATAGGCGCTTTTGGTATTATGATAATTGGTGCAATATTAATCAATACCAAATGTATTACTGTAGGTGAAATTAGTATATCGGGTCCCTATTAAAACTCCATTCATACCTAGCAGTTTTAATCTAGACAATGTGAAAAAAAGTGTTTTGCTGGACAAAACAGAGAAAACCGCTTAATTGGGATGAATTTTGGTCATCATGAGTTGGCTTCGAGCATTAAGATCATTCCGAACTATGCTGAATAAAATTAATCGTTATTTTGATGGGATAAACTACTGAAACGTGTTCTGCTTTATCTAGAAACATAAAGTCCACGATAAGGAAAAAAAAATAATGATAATAATAATAATAAAAATTGGAATTATTTCAGCTTTATTAATTGTGTTGGTATATATCTTTCTGTTTTGTGCATTACTTCAGAATGTTGTACAATACTGATTCATTGATAGCATAAATTTTTCCAGTCGTATGGAAAACTGGTATTCAGTTAGTATGGAGAATATTCTGAATGTTATTTAATGTTCCAATTAAAAAGTTCGTTTTAGGTCGAAATTCACTGTAAGGAAACATCATTTGTAAGGAAACTTTATATATTTCATTAGTTACTGAATGTAGTATTATATTATATACTATTATTGCAAACGGTTATTATATTATAGCATTAATTGCGTACTATTGCCATCATTATTTCTAACAATACTTCCGCAATATGACAAAAAAGAATTTTCTGAGATTTTAATTATAGTAAACCATCATTTATAAGTTCACAAATGTTTCACTATAGAGCGTTTTGACTGTGTAAAAACGTCCATTTTGATCAGTTAAAGCTTTTGGTAAGGCTTTAACAGAACAATTTTTTTATTCCTAATTAAATGTATCGAGTAGATAAAGTTAATTGACACGAAGTTCACTAAAATGAATAAAGATGGCGAGAAGAGAACGTTAATGTTCGGACATAGTGATTTAGAGCTATGCCAATTTCAATTCAGGCTAGCAGCGCCTGAATTTTTTATTTGTAGTATTTATAAAACGCTACCATATTTTACTTTCCCAAAACCGCTTGTAAAATCTAGAAATTTGAAACAGTTATTTGTGTTTACAGGGACAGATAGACTAATAATATTTAAATGATGTGTATAAGGTATAGTATGCTAAAAAATTATTAATTTATCATAATATTAAATAAATAATTGCGTAAAGTGAGAATAATAATTTTAAACATTAGAATAATTTTGGAAGCATCCAATACACATTTGCATTAAGAAATCAAAATTTTTAATTGAATTAAAACTTAAAAAATTCTAATTTCTTAACTGTTCAAAAATTTATGTACATAGTGGGGAAAAAAAGCCTAAAATATTTTAAAATAAGCAAAAACATTAAGTACTTCATAAAGTCAATCAATCTAAATTTGAAAATAAAAACTATAAAAAATATTGTTAATTGGCTTACATTATTGTAAAAGTGAAGGAAAAACTAAAAAAAAATGATCAAAATCAATAAAATTTTGACTTGATAATCAAAAATAAACACCAGATACGTATTTCAAAATGAAAGATCCTTTAAACAATGAAATTAAATAGACTTAAAAAAAAAATCGAAAGTGAATAAAGAAATGTAATTCAAAACATATCAATTTTCTTCAATCATCAATATTAAAACACTATCGTATTCTAATTTACCTTAATTCACAAATACAAATTTATTTTCTGATATAAGAGCTTATATAAGCAAACAAAATAGTAGGACTCACTCACCCGTTTCATTCTGCTTTTGAAACATACACTACGAAAAGTTCAAAACTTCTTAAAATCACAAGCTTGGAATTTGGAATACATAACAGCATAACACTTTTCAAAAAAAAAAAAAAAAAAAAAAAAAAAACGCAATGGCTATTAATCAAACTATAGAAGAATTAAAGCTTCTTCAAGTTTAAATACAACATTCCTCTAAAGTGATCACTTTTTTTAAAATATTCGAATTTTTTGTGACATCATCGTTGCTACATTTATCATACGAGTTCTTCGTTTATATATTCAAACGAACAATATCAGTTCTCCGCCCCTTTTCACCAAATAATACATTACTACTAAGTAACTAAAATTTCATCAAAATCTACAGCAAACAAATAACATTTAATGAAAGTCGAACAAAGCTTTATAAAGAAGAAGCGTTTTAGATGGATTCAACACAAACTAATGAATTTTTATTTTTAATTTTGTGACATATCCTTAACGGATGACTTTATTTTCAATTTTAAATTAA